>NC_085136.1:187427210-187782080 GCF_035046485.1 Aedes albopictus | reverse complement strand
TTTTACCTGTGATGGTGGCGTTAGGCCCACCGGGTGGTCAATTTGCTTTAAATAGTCCTTGTCATCGAAAATTTTCTTATCGCCTCCGCCCGGTTTATGTTTGATGTTCTCCAGCGAGCCCACCTTGCTCTCGGCTTTGATGTCCAACTTTTGGTTGACAATCTAAAAACAGATAGAAAAGTATTGAACGCTTGATTTAGTGTGCGTCTCTTTAAACAGTTGGGAATCAGTGCTATCATGTTGGGTCCACCAGTGGCCATCACGTGGAGCAATAAGGTTATTAAATGCCATTCCATAACTCATGGAGCCAACATGGAAGCACCAAATACTTAAACTAAACTTTTATTTTTAATCTTTGTTGTCGGCTCCTTCATAGAAAAGTCTACTCGTGGTGTTTTGAAGGATTTTGTGTATTACCGAACAAAAAAAAACCTGCAAGTGTGCGTCGTTGCTCTAGTGCTGCAGGTGCGTTTATAATTGGAAGCAATTACACGATCTTTTAGCTGATACCTTTACAATGAAAGCTTGTGATAACCTTTTTACGCTCATGGTATCTATATAGTAGCATTATTTTCTGACATACAGGGATACAACAACAAATATTCCCAACGTTCCAAAAATGTTTTTGTCAAATCTTATTTATATTTGTATTCTAGCAAAAGTATGTCCAGACAGTCATTAATCGTAGATGTGGCATAAGATGATAAAACGGAGGCCATATGTGTGCATGCTTCCAGTTAGTCGCATGTAAAATGTACACAATCGCCACCACTTTAACATCTTATGCGATCACTGGTTGACTAAGTGACTTCAACGCGAAAGTTGGTTCCTACAACTAGGACTATGAACCCGTCATTGGACGCTATGTGCAAGTAACAAGTGTAAGTCAAATAGACTTAAAGAGGTTCTTAAAACCATCATAAAATCGAATTAAAAGATATAAGGTTTTATGACGGATTGAAAAACTTCTACAAGGCTACCTGGACCTCACATTGTTACTTGGGATGGACTCGGAGAAATGGGGGGAGGGAACGGATACCTGTTTGCAGAGATTGCTGACCCAATGACATGGTGAATGGGGAATCACTTATAACCCCCATCGACAAGTGTTGGGTTTCCTGTGGTGGCGTTACGGGAAATAAAATCGTCCCATCTGCATCAGCTCTAAATGAAAACAAAGCCTTCTTGATGTGCGAAACAAACGTAGCGCCGACATTCAAACGTCCGTCCATCATCTCCTAATAAGCATGATACGGCTGCCCATTGCCAGGATTCGCCGACAAGAGGAGAAGAAGCGTAGAAGATCAATCAGGCACCATCAAGAAAGCCTGCACTGCCACCGGCGAGAATACGCACCCAGTGAAAGCAGTTGATTACAGATGACACCTGGAGAAAGATGGAAGAGTGAAAGAACGACAAAGCTGTGATAGAGCGTACTAAAACATGAGTAGCCAGAGTCGTAACCCGTCAGCGCTTTTGTTTTGGTAAATAAAATTGATTTGACACTTCTAGTTCCGTTACTGACGCTGTAAGGGCGTGACAAACTAGATGTTAGTCACACGAATAGTCCCGACATTGGACTTCTGTGGCTAGTTATTCTATTGTCATCAGCATGATCCGACAAGAGTTCGAGGCATTACTCGTGTCAACACCGAAGCATTATCATTGCAGGAGATGGAAACAGCGATCCATAGCATGAAATCGATTACAGCCCATGAATCGGTACTTCCAGCTGGGATTTCTTCAGAAACTTCTTCTTGAATTCCCTAAGAAATTGATCCCTGGATTTTTTCAGGAATTCTTCCTGAGATTCCTCCAGAAATTCTCCCAGGATTCCTCTGGGAATTCCTACATGGATTTCTCTAACAAATCTTACAGAGATTCGTCCGGGAATTCCTATAGCAATTACTTTAGAGATCCCACTAGGAATTTCTCCAGAGATTCTTATAGGTAGTCAACTTAAGATATCTCAAGAAATTCTTCTAAAGATTTCTCCAGGATTTTTTCTTGAAAGCGCTCCAGTAGTTCTTCAAGAAAATCCTACAGGAATTCCTCCAAGGGCTTCTCTAAGGATTCCTCCAGGGATTCACCATGGAATGTATACAGGGATTCCTCCTGAAATTCCTCTAGCGATTTCCTAAGGAATTTCTCTAAAGATTCCTCCTGGAATTCCTACAGGAATGTCTCCAGGAATTCCTCCAGGAATTTCTCCAGGAATTTCTCCAGGGGTTTTCATGGCATTCCTTCACAATTTTCCAGGGATTTCTCAGGGGTTTCCTCCAGGAATTCCTCTGGGAACTCCTCTAGGAATTACTCCAGAAATTTCTCCGACGATTCCTCCAGAAATAGTTCTCGAAGAATTCCTCTAGGCATTTCTTCAGAAATTTCTCCAGGAATTCCTCCCAGAATTCCTCTAAGATTCCTTCAGGGATTGTCTTCAAGAATTCTTCTAGGGATTTCTTCAGGAGTTCCACCTGGGATTCCGCCAGGAATTTGTCAAGAAAATCATCCAAGGAATTCCTCCTGAGGTTCCTCTAAAAATTGCTTCTGGGATTCCTCCAGCGATTTTTCAAAAAAGTCCCCCAGGAGTTCTTCCAAAAATTTCTCCCGAAATTTATCTAAGGATTTCTTCTGGAATCCCTCAAGATATATCTTCTCCAAGGATTCCACCCAGATTTCCTCTAGGGAATCCTCCAGGAGTTCATCCAGGGATTACTTCAAGATTTCTTCCAGAATATGTTCCAGGCGTTCATCCAAGCCGTGAAGAATTAGCCTACGTTAAAATTCACGAATAAAAAAAATCATTCAAGAACATTGTCCAGGAATTCTTTCAGGGTTTCCTTCAGGTATTCCTGCAGGAATTCCTCCAGGAATTTCTTTAGGAATTCCTCCACAGGTTCATCCAGGGATTCCTTCAGAGACGGTTCGATGTACACACTTAATTTGGAATACCGTGTTCGGTAAATTTTTGGCAACATTAGAACAGCTGAATACGATTGTGCGATTGACCAGAAAGACATTTGCCAGAAAATACCATTTCTCAGAAAACCATTTGCCAGAATGTACCATTCCCCAGAAAGTACAATTTCCCAGAAATTTTCCAAAGTTCTCAATCCAGACGTGTTCCCAATCTAATGATAATTTAAAAAAATCTAATTGAAAAATAAATCGTGTTCTTTATTTGTTTGGGATCGATTAGCCCACAATAACGATTGTAAAAATGTAAAATTGTATTTTGTTCAGATTTATATGCCAAAGTTAAATAAATTATCGGAACTGATGTAGAGCAAACAAGAAATGATTTTAGAGTAACTTTTAAAGAAAAACCTATAGTTTGAAGAAGGGCAAATCACTCTGAAGCAAAAAAATTATGTGGAATCATACCTTTTAAACTTCACAATACATTAAATCTGTTATGTTATTCAAATATTTTATTGCGCGCAACAGCTTATTTTTTCAATTAGTACATTTCCACAAATTTGTCTTATGGAGAAATTGATCATGATGTGGATCCAATTGATCAAATATTATTTTGACGGAATTTGATCCATACTCATCAAAGATTTTCCTTTCTTCAACACATTCCCAGCTTTTACTGATATGGAATTTTTGGCTTTACTAATATTTTTCAAAGATTCCCTGCTTTCAATTGAAAGTAATTTTTTAAGCTTATTCTTGACAATAACAATAACATGATCTCTTTAATTAATATTTTTTGTGCCAAACAGCAAAATTATCCGGAATTGTCTTAAGTCAATCGAATATCATAAACAAAAACCTTTCGGAAGCAACGAGTAAAATACACAGAAATAATAACTCAAGCGACGGTTTCATCTATACCATTAGCCTGACTGTCACTGCCCGAAAGCCATTACCATTAGGCCGAATATCACTTGATCAAATGCTATAAATAGCTTGTTCTTGAGGAAATTAATTTTAATAATTCCAGCATAGTTTTTTTCCTTCTTTTAATCATCTGCTGTTCTTTCTGGATGAACTTCTTAGTTTATTTGTGCCATTTCTAACCAATATATTCTCTTATCACGGTAATTGTAATAAGTGAGCTTAACATATTTGGGCTTTGGTATTATGGCTAATGGCGCTCCGACTACTGTTATAGAATCTTAATATCAATGGTGTTAGGGCATTCGACTAAAGGCCGTTGGGTCGAATGTCATTTGATCAAAAAGTTATTTTGCCGAATGGCCATATTTTTTGTCGTTTTCTCCTTTTATGCTGTTAAAATAATTGTTGAAGTTGGAGCTACTGTTTTTTAACCATGAATCTTTCCTTTTTTTAAATATAGGAACAATAAACGGGTGTAAGATCTGTTATTTTTTTTTTCAATAATTAAACTGTTAGTTCCGCAATACCAATATTGCTTTATGGTTCTAACATAATCAACAATTTATGCCAAAAACTAGTCTTACAATGAAACTAGAAAAAACAGCCTGTGTTTAGAAGAAGGAAAAACTCACTATTTGAACTAGCCAAGTAACCACGGTGCTGAAGCCTTATTGCATGCAGATACAGGGTGTATTTAGAACAATTATTACTTTACATGAACATTTAAGATTGATTTAAAGTGAAAATGGCAATTATGCGACTGAACTAAGATTATACCAGTATAATCTTAATCTTAATTTGATTTTAGAATTGACCATTTCCACTTTAAATCAACCTTAAAGTTGCATGTAAAGTAATGATGGCTCTAAATACATCGTATATCTGCACGCAAAAAGGCTTCAGCACCATGGTTACTTGGGGAGATATTAGTTTAGTTGTATAAAAATAGTGTTTTGCATAGAAACCGTTGATGTTCAACTAGTGAATTTTGCCTTCTTTTAAACATAGGCTGTTCTTCTTAGTTAGTAAGACTAGATTTTGACATTAATTGTTGATTGTGGTAAAACAATACGGAAATATTAATATTGTAGAAGTCGACACTGATTTTTCATTTGGGCCTAACTGACATTTTCAAGTTCTCTTCATCGATCCTCTCTTTGTGTTATCACAGAATGTGAATTGAGTTTTCCAAAGATTTTTTGGCTGAAATGCGAAGAAGACGACTGCATGTTGCTATAGAAACAAAAAGAATAATGATTTTGTTCGTTTTGTTCAAGTTATTAGCGAAAGAGAGAGTCGACGAAGAGAAATCGATCAAGTCAGTTAGGCCCTTATGAAAAATCATTGTCGAAGTATCAGCTAATTATTGGAAAGCTGAACAAATTTAAGAAACCGTTCCGATTCCTGTTCCATAATCACTGAATAGCGATTCGTGATCACCATTCTATCCATTGACCAATCGGCCTAATGTACTTCGATCAGCAGTATTTTCACCATATACAGATGTTTGTGGACCTATGCACTTATTGCCTAGTTACATCGTAGTCTCGAGCTTAGTATCATACAGGCGTATCTGTAATGATCGATATCTCTTCATCGATTTTCTCTTTGCTTAATAACTACCGGTGAATCATTTCCAGTTGTTTTCGTTGTTCTAGTTCTAGTCGTTCTTTATCGAAACGAACCAAGAGATCATCCTAGCGGTGAACATATCAAATTATTGTAAAAGATTGAAACTGACGACATTTTTTATGTTAATGGACTGAAATTAATTCTTAGGTAATGATTGGTACATTCTGGCAAATGGTACTTTCGGGCAAATAGTATTCTGGCAAATGGTACATTCTGGCAAATGGTTTTCTGGCGAACGGTTTTCTGGCAAATATCGCACAATCGCTGAATACTACTTTGTTTACCTTTTGCACCCGGTTTTGACAGTTGGTGTACTGAGCCTCAATAAAATCGATTACCGAAGCTACCGAGATAATTCTGCTGTTCTATTTTCGTCAAAAAAGTGTTGAACAGGCAATTCAGGATTGACATGATTTTTTCTAAGAGTGAAGGATCTGTAGAGGTTTGAGCTACTTTGGTGAGCTATCACGACAGCTTGAGATGTGCAGTGGTGTCATCACTGTTGGATAGTGTTTATTAACGAAAAAACACTCAAATTTCGCTTCTTTAGAATTCACTGAATTGCCCTTAATTTCGCAAGAAGAGAAATATTTGGCAAAGTTTCTTTGGAATCCTAATCAGACTGGTAGAGGGTCTCAAAACACTACAGAGATAACCCGATTGTTAAACAAATACGCCGAAGGGGTTGATGTTAAAATTTACTACCATTTTGCAGATTTTTAAGGAACTATTACGGAAAAAATGAGAAAATGTTTTAAAATTTAATCAAATAATTTCAATGATATTTTTCCATTAAACTACAGTAAATTATCTTTGTTTTGCTTAACCTCTGAGACAAAAGTGATTATCTGCGTCCGGATTCTAACTGGACAATGACTTAAAGTGTCTCTTTTACATGGTATATTTTCTCATTTCCCTACGATCCTATTCTCATCCAAACAATTTGGAGAAGGAGAACATATCATGGACGGTAATGTTGCAACAAGGAATGACACAAATAGAAACTCTCTCTCGATTAACGGCTACGCAGTCTTGGGATTTAAAAAACGAGTTGTTTTAGTCACCCGACGTTTCGACACGGGGATAGTGTCTTCCTCAGTTAAGCAGTTAATCGAGCAGTTAAGTCCAGCAGTTAATCGAGAGAGTCAACCATACAGTCGTATTTCAATAGCACAAATAGAAACTTCATCAACGGTTGCCAACGGCCCAGGTATTCAACGTACGTCAAATTCTCCAGAAAGGCCATAAATAACAGTTCTCAACGCACCACGTCTTCATCGCCTTTAAAGTGGTAAGCAAAGATATGAAGAACACTAAAATTATAAATGATAACAGCTTTCCTAGCTAGCTGACCAGACGAGCGAAGTAACGATGGAAGATATGCAACATTGTACAGGTGAGCTATCCAGTTCATCCGCATCTCGTCGAGGACTATCTAATCTATCATTTATATCCGGTGTACAATTTTTACAAAATTAATCTTCTTCAACAGGGTCAAACAGTTCAAAATTTCGGTGAGTGGTAAAAGCTTATAGGTGACGCAACTGTATAACATGTTTGATCATTGCTAATCCATTTATCGAATTCATCGAGGGAGATATTTGCACACTTATTCGCTTTAACAATGCAATGTGTAGTTTTATACAGTGTGCTTTTATTTAAATAATATATATTTGTTAAATTTTGCTCAAACTATTAACATAATAAGCAAAACGTTTGCTGGTAGCGGTGGGATGAATGTTGATGATTAACAATCATGAATAAATCCGGAAACAATGATTGAAAAAAAAAACAAGTATGATTGCAATACGACACAAGATACTGTTCTACGGCTGTCCAATACGCAACATTTTTATAAACGTGCTCAATACAATCATTACTTACAGCTCTTCTTTTTTGCTCAACAATGATGGCACTTCCAGGCTTACGAGAATATTCAAGATAGGCGTTATGATTTGTATAAGGGAAATGTGTATGGTATAGAACAAATTATTAAGTATAAGGAATGAAGAAAACAATGAAATGGAAAGATTTGATCGGTCGAATGACTCATGACTATTGAACTCTAAAACCCACGATGGCTGCTATAGCTTCTGTTATACTCCTATTGAAACGGATGTGCCTGGAATTGTATGTGACATTTTGTTCGTTGGTTTATGATCGCTTAGCTTCTCATCAACGTTCTACCTACACTGTGTAGCTAATGAATGAATAGGCAGCAGACGACTTTTGGGTGTGTCGTCCAATGCACGGCACGAGCCCTGACACAACATTCTACGGATTTAAACAAGAGCGCATATTTTTTGGTTGATTGACGAAATTTTATGAGGCGAGATAAAGTCAAGAGCAACTACTATGCAAACAGCACGACCAAGATGTTCCTTGTTACGCATCGCAAACAACTGTCAAGATGAAATATGAACTAGAGCGAAAAAAATCTGTTAGGCTAAGGCGATGTGATTTCATTCAAATAGGGTATTTACGTTGATTGTTGCATGCAGTGTCAGTAAATAAATCATTAGCTTTTGGCGTAACATGCTGTTAACACATCCAACACTGACTATATACCATAAGCTCAACTGTTAACTAAGGTTGCAAAACTTGGTGCAGCAAGTTGAGCTCTTCTCATGTTGCACGCTATGTCCAAAAGGAAGTATTATGAAAAATGAATGTACCTTAAATGTTATTCTCTAGGATTATAGGTTTGGACCTCTAGTTTCAGAATCTGTGCGGGTTAAAATATTTCATCTTGGGTTTTTTAATATTTTTGATTTGTTTCCTACTTTCCCATACAAATGTCGAAAAAAGTCATTTTAAGGTCAAATTCATCCCATACAAAAATGTATGGGAAAAAACCCAAGATAGATGATTTTAAATCGCACATATTCTGAATCTAGAGGTAAAAAAATACGGTTCTATCGAAAAATATTTGAGGTACATTCACTTTTCATAATACTTCCTTTTGGACATAGCGTGTGTTGCAATCGGTTTGAGCATTTCCTATTCTATTCCCTCTGATTGATAACTTTCATCGACCAGAACGACCGTAACTTGAAGTTAATACGACTATGCATTCAAAAGTTTTCCGGATCAGGAGAAGTTATAAATTATCAACTTGATGCTTTTGTAGAAATCATAGTTAAGGTCATAGGCTTATCCTTTGAAAATGTAAAATTGCCTCAATAGAAGTTAAAACCCCAATGATATACCTAAAAAATGCCATTTTTAGCCAAACTGTTCTATATACCTACATCCAGACAAAAGAACACCCCCTTTTTTGCAACCCGTTATCATCAATAGATAAGATCCCACCGATTGGATTCGTGAGCCATCAGTACGAACGATCGATATTGGGTGCGTCTTTTCATTACCTTGACATCGCCACCTCCCGGTTGGTATCCCAGGTTGTCTTTGGAGCCAATCTTCGGCCTGGCACGGTCTTTGAAGTCCATTTTAAGCGTTTCAATCTTTTTGTCACCTCCACCTGGTCTGTGGCTGGCGTTTTCTAGCGAGCCTATCTTGGGCTTCGCATTCCATGTCAGCTTCGTGGTTACAATCTGTGAAATGAGATAATGGTTAGAGTCCATTTGCGTAAATTATGATTTTTTTTCCGGGAGAGACCAGCAACCATGCGTCTCCATATGGGTTTTCTCAATAATCGCGTAGAAATAGTATCAATATGGTATACCTAACACTTTACGCCCTCAACTGCCTGCCAACTTTGCCAACTGCCAAATTGAGTTTATTGTACAATGGACTGTAACTTTCATACTAGTGAAAAAAAAAGTATGCAACTCCTAAAAAAGCAATCAATAATAAACGAATAAATTAATAAATTAATTAGGAAATACAAATAAAATTTCAAACATATTCAAGTCCGTAACTGCGCCGGTCACGTCCTTACTAACATACAGGAGATGTAAGGGATGTCGGTGTGACGTGCGTTGTCCTTAGCGACTGTGATCACTGAGAGACTGGGACTGAGATGAATGGCGTGGAAATGGCCTCCCATGGCAAGGAGCATTTGTTAACGGAAAAAGAGAAAAGTTACATGATCTAGATTTACCTTGGAGGCTGCTCATAAGCTACGCAGACGAAAATTTGGCCATCTCAGATCCCGTCCCTCCCTCCTCGAAGGCTTTTGTTCATACAAAAATTTGTAATTGTGTATGGAGCGAAGACTTTAGTCAGAAACATAAACCAGAAGAAGAAAAATAAACCAGACCCCTATAAGTCTACGCGGCTCATGAAAGGCCACATGGAATTTGACGGAATTACATGATTCAAAACATTTGTTTTCATCTTGACTGAAACATAACACATGTCAACACCTAGAGTGTCGAACCAATCAATGATTATTGTAAATGTAAAAAATAACAAAAAATTGTAAGTGAGAAACTAGCATTGATTTAAAAACTTGAGCCGATTTTTTCAAAACTTGTTGAGTATATTCAAAAAAAGTTGTTTCATTTTTTTTTCTTTTAAACTGACCATATATTGGTATTGGCCTACTTTTATTGTCAAGGATAACATACTGAGAAGGGAACATTAGAGAGAAAGATTCCTTCAGCTCATTCAAATCAATTTGCAAAATACAAGATTCACGTCTAAAATATAATATTTTTATTACAGCTCATTAAATTTTGAACAAAAAATAAAATAAATGAAAAATTGTCCCTTGATTTCACTGATTTTTTAAAATTTGATTTTTCATATCCAAGTAAATTATAATTAAAAGTTACAATTAATTATGCGATCCCAAATAAGCTATTAGGGTAAGTGTACCAATTATGGCTATAGTACCAATTATTCGCTATAGTTGATTTTCACCCTTTAACGATGTAAATCAACAAGACAAATTTTGTGAACAACAGATCACGTTTACAAAAGATAGTCGCACTCATTTAAACTCCACATTTTCCTCAAATCATGGTAGAAATAAATCATTTTCCTTAAAATTTCGGCTTCCTTGCTCCCTTTTTCGCCATAGTGCACCAGTTATGGCTAACCCCATAAGGAATGCATGCAAATAGTGCGAAAAGGAACCGAAGTTAAAAAATGTAACCATAACTGGTACAGGGTTCCTATCATTGGCACACGCTGTAATAAATACTAAAAGTAGTTTTGGCTCCGTTTCTATATTTTTCCTGTAAAGTATGGGAACTAAGCTGTCTTTTAACTTATTGATGACATTCGTTGGTCTTCTCGTTATTTTTGTATAAATAGCTTTCCTTAGGTAGTGCCATAATTGGTACACGCACCCTATTAGTACTCCAAAAGTTTTCTACTCACCTTTTTATCGCCTCCTTTGGGAACGTAAGCATCGTTTTTCGCTTCGATTCTGGGAGCTGCCTTGATGTCTAATTTCTTGGTTTCTATTTTAACGTGTCCACCGCCTGGTTTGTGCGTTGCATTTTCTAACGATCCTATCTTAGATCTAACCACCTTCAAATTCGGCGAAGGAGCTGCACCGACTTGGATCTTATTCATTGGTACTTCTGTTAGGGGAAAAACAGATCGTCAAGGACGGGTTGGGTACCGACCATCCAATTCAACACTTACTTTTAATTAATGGTTCGGTTGGAGTTTCTGGTGTTTTAGCAGTAAGACGTTGCTTCGAAGTGCTTCTCGATCTTGTTTGGGGAGTTATGCTCTCTGGCCTCCGCAATGATGGAATCTTAGTAGGTGATTTCAGTGGAGATCCTGGAGAATTTGGACCATTTCGATCCTGATAGAAAATTAAATAGATTAATCGATTACTATGACACAACTAATTGCTATCAGCACCACCTTAACCGATCTTTTCAATGAAAATTTCACTCTGTTGTTTTTCTTGTAGATTTTGTCTCTGATCATTGAACAGTTTGATCTAGTTACTCTCCCTACAAACCGGTAGATTAAACCTTATGTCACGAGTTTCTCAATATTGGAAACTGATTTTAATACTTCCTATGCTATAAAATGACTAAAATCACAGAAAAGAACCAATCCTTAGCACAGTAGCTACCAAGCAATTCTATGTTGCGGATGTCGGCAGAAGACTGAATTTTGGATTCACTCTGCATGTTTGCACAAGCAGGCAGACACGAAAAATGATTAATATCGCGAAGCTTAATGAACCATGACTTCAGCCCATATTACTTCTCCAGTTGTTTGTTAACGACATTTTATTCGATCAAACGTCTCGGAAGGAGCAGGTAAACTAACTGAAAGGCACGGTAGGCAGATGATTTGCAGTCTTTACGATTCCACAGAGAAGTAGACGTGACCAACCTCTGGTGGCGTTCACATCGCGTTTGCTCGAGTTTGCTATTTTTATAGTATCGACACCTCATTCATAGTTTCAGCATTGCTAAAAAATATTCCGCGCGTAAGTTTAATTTGAAAATAAAGGTGTGAATGTTACGTCTGTTTTCTCTGTTATATCTTTCTGATGGTGGCGAATTTGTTAAATGGAACCATAAGCAGAAAAGGACAAAACATATAGCATCGAAGGAAAAAACTTAGGCTTGCTAAACTTTTAATATGCCTTAACAGACTGTCGTCGTTAGTTCTTTACCCAGCAAACCCTCATGGGACCGGTCGGGGTACAAGGAAGCATAGGACAGGTCGGGCAACTTACCCTGCTAAGAACTTTAGTCATAGGTTAAGAGAGAAGAAGGGGCTTGCTTGTGCACGCCTGAGCAGCTAAAACAGCAGCGTTTGTTTCTCTTGTAAAGAGACACTTATCTTCGACCGAGTGCCAGAGAGGGATTTTATGCTATTCTAAGCATCATGTTCCTCCGGAAATTTAGGGGCTTGTTGGCCGGCTCTGCGCAAGGCAGCCGTAGAAACAAAATGACCGAAAAGCCCATAATAGCATACAGAAACGAATGGTAACTGCAGATCTCTCAACTTCATCAGAAGCACCCACATACTTGTTGATTTGTTGAAGGATCACGAGTTCGGCATCGTAGCGCTGCAGGAGGTGTGTTGTCTAGGATCTATTGTGTGAACGTTTGGAGGTAACCGTATATCATCTACCACCAGATCTGTTCAAAATTTCTTAAGCCATTGCCTAGCTTTAGGCGTTATTCGCAGTTTAGAGGATTTTAATCTTTAAATAACTCAAAAAGTACAAAACTTGTAAGAATTTGGACAACATATCCGAAATCAGCGTCCCCGAATTTAATAAGTAAGGGTATTTTCAACACAAACGAACATTGATCACTGACATGATCAATGTTACCCCAAATTTACAAAATAAAAAATTAGATTAAAAAGCTTATTTAAACATGTTTTAAAGTTTCACAATACTTTTTCGAGTAGCTTAACACATACTTAGAGGGCCCGTACTTGTTTTAAAAATATAAAACATGTAACGTTTGCCTTAACAAGAGAATTATTCAAGAAAGATGGAAAATTCTGATCAATGTTACCCCGGATTACGGTAATAAAAAAAGGCATGACAATCATATCCACTAGGGCGACCGTGTGTGGCGTTTGTAGGATTGAATCTTTGCTGGTGTAAGTGACCGTATAGAGAGCGAATCAGAATGCGATAAAAAGGGTGATACAAGTTTAGCTTATATCAACCTTTCTGTGATTATTACGTTGATGCTTCGCGGCACTCTGTTCATATAACTTTGAAAATCCATATTGGCAGTGATAGTAAACACCAAGATAGCGTCTTCGGTCAGCTTCCCTTTCCGGAAGCCGAACTGGTTACCATTTACACCCATAGTGTACCTCAATACTCTGTTGATTATGACACATTCGAACACCTTCTTCGGCGTGGCGAGCAAGCATATTGTCTGTATGTCGACAGGTTACCGGATGCTTTGTCTGCATTAGACAATAAGACCGGTCTCTACTTCTTCCAATACTCTAGAGAGCCAACCTTGTCCAAACATTTTAGCACAGCAGATCTGACCATCTTGTAAACCTTACCAATGACTGACCTTTCAAATGGATGACCTGAGGTCATCCGTAGACTACACACTTTTGCAATTTTTGCATGTTTCGGTGACTCTATACTTATCGCTTGCCGCAGTCCCCGGCCATTATACGAAATCAGGCCATGGAGGTCATGACACAGAAAGAGTCACACGATAATCCTCTTCAGCATCTCTGGGGATTGCACTTAGAAGATATAACAACTCGTGCCTTAGCCATTGCGGCTCTGTAGGCGTTACTCCATGGATCTGTATCGGTACTCTGACACTGATCGTCGTTCATCCCGCTCCTCATCAGTACTTTCTCGCTGCATCCGTCGCTTTGCCCATAAGCAGGCGCGGTGCGGGCTCGCAATATCTTGAGTCCATGAGTTTGTAATGAGGACTTTCCTAAGCAATATGGCATCGCATGTACTTACGCGAGAGCACCGCTTCATATTGTCACCATTTTGTCCGCAACCCAACTAGAGATGAGCGAACCGTTCGCGAATGGTTCACAAGAACTAGTTCTAAAGAAAGAATGCCTGAACTATCGTTCGTTTGAAAAGAACGGTAGTTCTCAGTTCTTGCAAAAACGATAAAACTGAATATCCATTACAATCGCTCCTTCAGCTTTTCCAAAGAACGAATATCGGTTTCTGAGGCAGCGAACTGTCCTGATCTCTTGAAAGAACTGCTTCGCCTATCTCTAAACCCAATTATTTATTATAATATACGTACTCCACTAAGTAGGTAACCAGCAGTTGCTGGTATGCATCACAGTGGTTTAGGTGTGCACTGTGGTTTACCTGCTGGGGATCTTTTGAAAACTGGAACACTGGGATTCCCGTTGTGCGGGTATTTCTAGGTAATGATCAAATAACTGGGAATACTTTCTAGGTTTAATCACCGCATGACTTTATGATAATTGAATTTTTATTGGCTTTTCTCGGCAAACGTAATACTACTCAAAGAAGGAGGGAGTAACGAAAGTAATGAAAGAAACGGTGGATAGAATCGCAAGTGTGCGACGAGAGAAATTGAATAGAAGTTGAAAATTAACAGAGGGCCATAATTGAACAACACAATCACAACGACGACCCCTTTGCCTAACGTCCTGGGTTTGAACGGCTAGGTACTAGTAGTTTGATGATGACTACTAGCCTGTCTAGGGCTTGAACGCCTGTCTAGGGCTAGTAGTCATCATCAAACTACTAGTACCTAGCCGTTCAAACCCAGGACGTTAGGCAAAGGGGTCGTCATTGTGACTGTGTTGTTCAATTATGGCCCTCTGTTAATTTTCAACTTCTATTCAATTTCTCTCGTCGCACACTTGCGATTCTATCCACCGTTTCTTTCATTACTTTCGTTACTCCCTCCTTCTTTGAGTAGTATTACGTTCACCGAGAAAAGCCAATAAAAATTCAATTATCATAAATAACTGGGAAGTTTAAAAAGCCCTTTGCCTTATGGCCTCCACATCAAACACATGTATAAGGTCTCAGGTGGCTGATAAATGCTCAACGAGCTTACCGGCCAGCCCATCTTGAGCTTCCCTACTTGTGTCCCTATACATATACTAATCGGCATCCTTATCGCCTAGGATATTTTTTTTTCCTTCTAAACCATAGGGGGATAATCTGCTCAACAGACACCCTAACAGAAGGTTAGGGTAGTGTAGGTCTGAGGCCGTCTACTACAACAAAAGTAAAAGCCAGGACTACTCTCTCCTCGTACCCACTAAACCATTCCTATGGTCGCCAAACCCTACGTCTCTCCGGAACCACCAAGAAGGTATTGCTTCAGAGAGGGGCTAGTGCACATCGCACCCACAAGGTTAGCTGCGTAGCCTGCAGCAACGAACATCGATGACTCGCTTTGGAGAGTCCATCACGGTAGCATGCTGGCGCTTAGCCAGTTTCCCGAGTGGTCCTCGCCACTCCCTTTATCCTCGGAAGGCGGGCAGGGTCAACCCCGCCCGCGCCCTACTGCTGAGCGGACATCAAGAACTGATGCCCACATGCAACCACGGTGCTCCATTTACCGTTATTATAAAATAAAATATACCATCAAAACCTGAACCGCCATTCTCTTTATTTATCTATCCTACACCTCTAGACAAATTTTTAAAATCATCGTTGGGCGTATTTTTGAGTTACGCCCTTTTAAAGGGCCTAACCCCTAAAAAATCGAGTTTTCTATAGAATAACACCATATTTCATAACAGAATCATGAATTAAAGTCATCAATAACAGAAATTATCATGAACAATATTGAAATTTGATAGTATGCATCCATATGACTATCGGTGGAATGCATTTTGTATCAAAATTTGTCATTACGTCAATATACGGTAGAAGTTCTTAGGGCCTATAGAAAGCAAACATTACATTGGTGTAACAAATTCAAAAAAAAGTATTGTGACTCAATATGTCAATAGATGTTCACATTACTCTCCGTCAAGGCGATAGTATTCACATGCTCAGCACCAACATTTCAAAAGGACGTAACTGATCTTCAACACAATATCTTATCTCATAGCTGTAGATCGAATCTCATCTTTCCCAGGACACCAACAACCTCTATCGGAAAGAATTGCATTTCCTCCGTCCAGTAGTGGTTGTACATTGCATCGGAGAGATAAAGGTTTGGTTTCGGCAGGCATTTTCGCCATTTCGCAATGTTAGCAGCGATATATTAAGAGCCATACAGCAAATCTGCCTTAAAAACAATAGTCAAAATTTGTCAATAATATTTAAACACAATTTAGACAAAAATGAATATGTCTGTGTGCCACATATCTTAAGTTATAAGAATAGAAATTCAAAATATCGAAAGGCCATAAGACAAAAAGTCAGAACAGGCAACAAATAATCAAACATAATATTCTGGATGAAAATTCTTTCTTCTTTGAAAATATGTAGGTAAGACCTTTTGCCCCTACTAGTTTAACTTTTCTTCGACCTATTGTCCTCTATATTTTATTTAATTTCTGTAGCAACATTTGAAAAAGGCCCAACAGGTTTTATGCCTTTTTTTCGAAATCGCTTCGAGGGCCTAACAGCAGCCCACTCACGCAAATGAACACCGTTATCCGAAAGACCGATGTTTGCTCTATCTGAAAACGGTCTTAGTTTGTGTGAATAAGTTGACGGGGGCTCAGGAGCGACGTGTGAAGTCATTGTTTACCAATGCTTGTATGCCCTTTTCAAATAATGCTCCAGATTTGTATGATTTATCTTCTCAGCTTCAGAATTTCAGAAGGGCGTAACTGGTTGATGATACGGCTCTTCTACGGATGTAGTTTGCATGTCACCCCTCTAATGTAAGCCATCGAAAGAGGAGCATTCTTCTTGCCTAGAAGTGCCACGTCACAGCTTTGAAAAAAGAGGTGTTATTTTGGAAAGCAGTTACGCGCTTTTGAAATGCTGAGGCTGAGAAAACAAAACGTAGAAATGCAAAAAAAATCAAAGACAATATTGCGCGTTTCGCCGTAGATTATCGCACAAAAATGTTCAACATCGCTAATAAATCGTCGCCAGTACATCATATCGTGTTCGTGTCTTCTACAATAAGTGCGGAAAATAGCTAAGGATTGACCGCGCAGAAGACACCGAAACAATTAAATGTAACCGCGCATATCTATTTACGTGTTTGCTTAACTTTGCGCGATAATTTTTCTTGTAATGTATAATAGGTCCCTACTATACAAAAGGTCTTACCTACATATTTAAAAAAGAAAGGATTTTCATGCAGCCTTTTATGTGTGATTATTTGAAGCCTGTTTCGACTTTTTGTCTTTTGGCCTTTCAATGTTTTGGTTTACTATACTTTTAACTTAAGCCGTTTGGCACACAGACATATTTCTTTTTGTTCAATTTGTGGTTGCCCATATTTGGCTATTGTTTTTTAAAGCAGGTTTGCTATATATAGAGAGTGTACGCTCTCAATATATCGGTGCTAACATTTCAAAATGGCGAAACTGCTTGCCAAAACCAATCCTTTATCTCTCCGTTGCAATGTACAACCATTACTGGACGGAGGAAATGCAATTCTTTCCGATAGTGGTTGTTGGTGTCCTGGGAAAATGAGATACGATCTACAGCTATGGGAAAAGATGTTGTTTCAAAGTTCAGTTATGTCCTTTTGAAATGTTGGTGCTGATATGCATGTGAATACTATCGCTATGACTGACAGTAATATCAACATCTATTGACATATGGAATCACAATACAATATAATTTTAACACATTCATTACAATGTAATGTTTGCTTTCTATAGGCCCTAAGAACTTCTACCGTATACTGACGTAATGACAAATTTTGATACAAAATGCACTCCACCGATATTCATATGGATGCATACTACCAAATTTCAATATTGTTCATGATATTTTCTGTTATTGATGCCTTTGATTCATGATTTTTTTTATGAAATGTGGTGTTATTCTATAGAAAACTCGATTTTTTAGAGGTTAGGCCCTTTAAAAGGGCGTAACTAAAAAATTCGCCCAACGATGATTTTAAAAATTTTTTCCAGAGGTGTAGGATAGATAAATAAAGAGAATTGCGTTTCAGGTTTTGATGGTATATTTTATTTTATAATAACATTAAATGGATCACCGTGGCAACCCGATCTGACCTGCCCGCAAAGGAAGGGTATCACTACCCTTCAGACCCTATCAGATGCATCCGTAGGTTGCAGACAGCAGGGTCTCACCTACCCCGACTCTTGCCGGGGACCCCTTTCCAACCGCGGGCCTGACCCAGTAGACTGACGCCACGACAGCACCGCTACCGGGACTTCCTCTACGCGGCCACATAATCGCTGTAAGGGTCGATCTCGACCGCAGGGCACCGGTATGACCTACGAAGCCGACTCCGAACCCCTGGACCACCTCTTGTACTGCATCTGGACTAGCCACTCTCCGAGTCCACGCGCCACCTCCTCTGTAGCTCCCAGACGATATGAGTGATAGCCGTTGAAACGGCGTTCCAGCCAAACTCATCCCTACACATCCTCTGGACCAAGTTGTCCGGGTTTGTGTCCTCCCCGCATGTGGCAAGCATGCGGTCACGCATTGTGCGAAAACGCGGGCACACGAACAAAACGTGTTCCGCCGTTTCCTCTAAACCATTGCACACTGGGCATTCGGGAGAATCCGCATGCCCGAAACGGTGTAGATACTGTCAGAAGCAACCATGACCTGTAAGGACCTGTGTCAGGTGGAATGTAACTTCCTCTCCTCTCCTCTCTCCTCTTCTTGGCGTAACGTCCTCACTGGGACAAAGCCTGCTTCTCAGCTTAGTGTTCAATGAGCACTTCCACAGTTTATAACTGAGAGCTTCCTCTGCCAATGACCATTTTGCATGTGTATATCGTGTGGCAGGCACGAAGATACTCTATGCCCAAGGAAGTCAAGGAAATTTCCTTTACGAAAAGATCCTGGACCGACCGGGAATCGAACCCGTCACCCTCAGCATGGTCATGCTGAATACACGTGCGTTTACCGCCTCGGCTATATGGGCCCCTATGTAACTTCCCCATGGCGCCTATTAATCCAACTATCTACCCTCGGTATCAACCTATGGGTCCACCTTCCTTTGGTGGAACTGTCCCACGCGCGCTGCCATTTGACCATAGAGGCCATCCTGACAGTCCTGCGTATGCCTCTTGTGCCGCGCATTTCGAAGCACTCCATGTCCTCACTGATAAGAATGCTGATAGGCACCATACCAGTAATGACGCAGAGAGTGTCGTGTGACACGGTACGGTACGCGCTCGCAACCCTCAGGCACATAAGCCTGTAAGTACTTTCCAGCTTCCGTCGGTAGGATTTAGTACTAAGCGCGGTGCCCCACGCCGGGCCGCCATACCTAAGTATGGACGTAGCAACACTAGCCAGAAGCTTTCGCTTACTGGCGTACACCGCAGAGCTATTGGACATCATCCGGGACAGTACCGCAATAGCTGTGGAGGCTCTTTTACAGGCATAATCGACGTGGCTACCGAAGGTAAGCTTATCGTCGATCATCACGTCGCGTAGGATATAGAGTGCTTTGAAATATACAGCACGAGGGACATACGCAGGACTGCCCGACTAACATCAAAATGTCAACGTGTAAGGGACAGCTCCACGAAAGGTAGGTGAACCCACAGGTTGGTTCCAAGTGTATATATTTGAGTTAACATGCGCCATTGGGGAGTAATATTCCACCTGACTCAGATTCAGTCGGGTCATGGCTGCTTTAGACAGTGTTTATAACGTTTTTGACATGCGGGTTCTCCCGGGAGCAGAGGGTGTATGCAGGATTTGAAGAAACTGCGAAACTCGTTTAATTCGTGCGCACAGTGCTAGTTACATGTGATGATGGCAGGATTTTTGACAATCTTGTCCCGAGGATGGGACTGCAAAACAGACCCCATGGAGGTACAGAGGGGGAAGCAAGGAAGTATGAAATTTTTCCATTCAATCGTAAAATATAGTGACCCAAACTAGGAGTTCGAATCCCGCATTTTCGTAGAAAAAAAAAGATAAAATTCATTCGTCAGCGTTGTATTGAACCACCCCAATAATTACTTTAAAATGTATTGTTAAGAATCATAAACTTACCTTTTCCTGCGTTGATTCGTCCACTCCACTGTCATTATCACCTTCTGTGGAAGAGAAAATCATACCGTTAATACACAAACAAACCATTTCATTTTATTATAAAAAGCTTAAGGAGAACAGTTGTAAAATATGCTATTCAAAACAAGAAAAATATCCCTCTTACTATTATCCGCTGATGGATGATCTCTATCCATGGAAAGGTTGCTCTTGAAAGGGCTACGACCACGAGTTTCCACGTCGGGCTTTTCAAGAGCATGGGGCGGAAGGGGGGTCTTCCGATAGGGTTCCGAGTTTCGACTGCCGTTCGTTTCATCTGGTAAAACGAACGTGACTCGTTCGGTTCCACCGGGTGTCGTTGGTACCGTTTGCCGGGGTTTCCCCACTGTTGTTGAAGCCAGTGGACGTGATGACCCCAAGTCCTGTGGCTTGCTAGGTCGATTGATGTTGTCGGTCGAAGGAACGCGGCTTGATGGCTTCGACTGTTCGTCGAGAGTTTTTTCTGAGTAGCTCAAACCGTCCAGCGGTTTGTCTGCAGAAATCATATGCTTCTCTTTATATACAATTTCGTTCGATTGAAGTGGTTGAGGCGATTGTGCGATTCTTAAGCTGTCCGAAGGCTTCATGTAGTTTCCAAGTCCGGATGGTGGCCTTGATGGTATGGACATTTGACTGTCAGATCTGTTGAAAGGTGCCGATGTCTTCGATGTTGGGCTCAACTGATCATCGGGAGATCGCGATGATGCCATTGGAGTGATTTTTCCTATAACCACGTCATCATCATCATCTGTAGACAAATAACTGCTTCTAGGACTATCAGTTTTACCAAAGCTCAAATCTGATTGCATCCTATTTAACGATTCGGGAGAGTCTCTTTCAGATCCTGACTGATCGAGGTTGCCACTTTGTGCTGGTGATCTGAATGGCATCGACGGTGGTCTATTGTTAATTATTTGCTGAGGAATTGGTGAAGGTCTATTTTGCTGAGCAACAGAACCAACTATAGGAGGTTGAGATTGTCCTATGTTTGGTGGCCTCATCATTGGAGCTCCTGGTCTGATTGGTTGATTAGCTGCTGCCGTTGAGTTTTGCGGGGAAAATGGAGGCCTTACATTCTGTGGCATAATATTTGGGGGTCTCACTTGTTGGGGCGTGGTTGGACGCATATTTTGAGCCAAAGGCGGTCGTTGCATGTTAGGCTGCTGCTGCTGTTGCGGTGGTGGCATTTGAGGTCTCACATTTGGAGGAATGATATACTGCCCAGGAGGACCGGGAGGTCGGGTGGGAGGAGGTGCTCCAGGTCTTTGCATCGGTGGCCCCATAGGGCGCATGTTTTGGGGTGACATTGAAGGATTGGGCGGCCGCTGTGTTCCCGGTCCATTTTGGCTCATTATTTGTCTTGTTCCAGATTGATAATAAATTGACGCTGTATGCGGTGGAAATGCACCAGTTTTCAAGGTGTATTGGTTACCTTGTCCTTGCGGTAGCGATGGCTTATTATGAAGATCGAGAATTTGTGGTGCGATTATAGGTTTGGCGTAAAGCTGACGATTCAATGGTTGCGGTTGTAGTGGTGGCTGCGGAGGTGGCTTTGGGGGTGGCACAACGGGTGTTGGAATTGGGGAACCAGTTGAAAAGTCACCAGGATCTGGTTTTGCCGACACAAATGGAGGATTCTGAATTAATGAAGAATAGGTTAGATGGTTTTCACATACATAGTTGAAAGGGCTTGTGTATGACCAGCGGTACTCAATGCTCATCACTATAAATTAAGCATGATTATAATAAATTACCCTGATTTACTGTTTAGATTTATAAGTATATAGAACATGTCAGTTCCCTAATAGCACTATATTAGCTCCCAAGCCGAAGCGATTACTTGCGTATGTTGAAACATCCATTTTCTCCCAAATGTTTGATCACGAGTGTTTATCTATATTTCAATTGTGTTATTTATTCGAAGCTTTGAGCACTGATAGTATGTGGCGAGGGTTGATTGTAATTCATGCTTTAATTGAAAAATAACTTAAGACAAAAAATTAAGTATGAATAAAATATAACATCAATTGTTTCGTTGAAATATGACAAGATATTCAAACAATAATTATTTTGTATTGTTTCTCACTTAGACTAAAATAAAAACTAAGCATATATTTTGAATATAGGACCTAGAGATTTCGTAACCATTCATCATTTTTATTAGTAAAAAAAAAACGGAGCAAATCTTTACATCAATCAAAGGGCATCTGCATCAAAAGGAGAAGTATGTTAGCATTTTTTCAATTCTCCCCTCTTTGATTCATAATGTTTATCATGGTATCACGTTCCAAAGAATAAATTGAGCATGGTTGGCGTGAGAAGCCTCGACGATACATTACTTCGAAGCACGCCAATAACGCAAATGCGAATTTTCTAACCATAATTAGTAACAGTCTGCAACTCGAGTAGTGCCGGTGTGAAACTACATTCTACCTTAATCACTGTTTCGGCGCAATCTTTGCCAGACTTTCTCCTACCGCATGCTTACCATTTTCTCGTACGCACTCTTTTCTTTCTATGGTGAATACAAAAATCAAAACGAGTTGTTCATATTCTTGATCGGCTTGCTTTTAGGAGTGGGTGGGCCTTTTGTGAGTGTGTTTGTATCCGAGTTTGAAAGCAGATTGCTTGAGCTCTGTAGGTCGTTACAGTTTTTGAAGTTAGTGTCTTTATTGTGTGTCCTGCCTGTGGGTGAAATACACTTTAATTTGGGTTAGAATGACTATTAATCGAACAACAATGTAAACAAACTAATGTGATAACACTTCTGGCAACTTTTAAACATTGCTCTATTACTTTGATATTTATGTACATTGTATAGCTGCTATCGGCTGTTATATACAATCTCAACGATATGCTGTAAAAGTAAGTCAATAAGAACGCACCTCAATGGTGTTTTGTGTTCATTCGCTAAAAGGACTTATTCAAATACTATTGGTTTGAACATTTCAGTATTAGATAAATTCTAGTACTAAAAAACTCTTATGGTTTGGTCTTCCTACACAAAACAGATAAGTGTATAAAAGATAAGTTTTGGAAATTTTTGGCCAAAAGAGAATTTTTCAAATGTTGGTCTGTTCTATCTGTTGAAGCTCAATAACTTTGCCAATTTCGTGCGTGTGTTACATGTGTACTACAGGTGTGTAATTTAGCGGTACGCTATTACTTTCCGTGTATTAAAATGAATATTGGCAATAATACTTGTATATAATCTCAAATGGTCAAATATTCTACTATGGGCATCAGGGTTCTAGTGCAATATAGTAACAATAATAAATGCTTTCGTTGGGAGTATGGCATAGGCCGAAATGGATTATTCTACATGGATACCATTGGAACCATTGAAAAAATGTTGACTATCATTAGTCATTATACATAAAGAAAAAAACTGAATGGTTTTTTTTTTCGACTGTTCTCATGAAATTGTCAGTATGTATTGATATTCATCATATGAGAATTAATTCAAAATAGCAACTTATGAAAAAGCTGAAGTAAAGCAGAAGAAAAGGAGGGTCCATATAACCGACGCGGCAAGCGCATGGGTATTCAGCAAGATCATGCTGAGGGTGACGGATTCGATTCCCAGTCAGTTCAGGAAGTTTTGATGAAGAACATGAGGAACATGAACATGTTTGACAATAGAGTATGTTCGTGTCTGCCATTCGATATACACAATGCATATGCAAAATAGTCATTGGCAGTGTGACGCCGGAGCTTTACGGTTTTCGGATGTAGAAAACATACACTGTAGAACTGTGGTCTAGAACTAACTTTATTACTAATGCTAAGCCTTATATATATGAATGAATGTACAATACATTCTACCTGATTTGACTCATTATCTTTTGGGTCCCTTTCTTATTATCTCTACTTTGTTATCGCCGCCACTATCGGTGCGTCACTATTTTCATTACAATTTATGGGTCTCTTTCTTGGTCCTTCGTAGAAGATTAGTTTATGACGTAATTGTCTTGGGTAGCAGAGAATTATCAACTATGCGCATATTGCAACTAACAATATGCCATGCGGTGCGCTGTATAACTTAAGGAAAATGACAACTTGAGTTTGAAATGCAAATTGATTGATTCGCGTTCGTTACATTCCGGACCCCGTAAATCTACTAGATTTACAATAATAATTGTCGATAAGCGATTTATTACTTATTATATGAAATGATATTAATATTGTCTTTTTACTTAGGACTAGACATTTGTGTTGAATTTTGGATACACATTTCCTCTATACAGGTTCATTTCTGTTTCTTCTGTTTCATTGTTTGGTTGTTGATTCTCTTCTGAACATCTATTATTTTCCATTTTGTTTACCGTCTCCCTTCTAATGTTTTTATGCGACAAAAAATTAGTTAATGAGTCCCAGAATGATGCTATTAGTTTCCAACTGAAACCATAGATGTCATATAATATCTGACTATGTATGATTGTATCAACAATAAATTTTAAACCTCGAGCGAATAGGTAAATACCGATGAATGTTGACGTAGTGTTTCCCAACCATGTGCTCCAAGACAACACTTTGTTCCAGTACTTATGTATTGCACCATCAATTATTTTCTCAGATAATAAAGCATCAAATCTAAAGCCTTGAGTATTAGGATTTTGTCCAGCTAAAATTTTATAAACTACAGAAGATGCTACACGTCTTTCGCCTTGTTCTACTAGATTTACAATAATAATTGTCGATAAGCGATTTATTACTTATTATATGAAATGATATTAATATTGTCTTTTTACTTAGGACTAGACATTTGTGTTGAATTTTGGATACACATTTCCTCTATACAGGTTCATTTCTGTTTCTTCTGTTTCATTGTTTGGTTGTTGATTCTCTTCTGAACATCTATTATTTTCCATTTTGTTTACCGTCTCCCTTCTAATGTTTTTATGCGACAAAAAATTAGTTAATGAGTCCCAGAATGATGCTATTAGTTTCCAACTGAAACCATAGATGTCATATAATATCTGACTATGTATGATTGTATCAACAATAAATTTTAAACCTCGAGCGAATAGGTAAATACCGATGAATGTTGACGTAGTGTTTCCCAACCATGTGCTCCAAGACAACACTTTGTTCCAGTACTTATGTATTGCACCATCAATTATTTTCTCAGATAATAAAGCATCAAATCTAAAGCCTTGAGTATTAGGATTTTGTCCAGCTAAAATTTTATAAACTACAGAAGATGCTACACGTCTTTCGCCTTGTTCATATATCATGTTCCTCATTTTGACCAAACTGTTGGAATCATAAACCCCACTCTCCATTAAGTTTGGCAATGGCGTGTATGACCAGCTGGTAACAATATCAGTTGATAGTTTACTTGGCGCAGTGGTTTCTCGTAATCTTCCATCTGTGGTGTACCATCTGCTCCCAAATTTGAATTTGGCAGGAAGTAGAGGAGTACACTCTATTTCTGTTCCTAATGTTTGTAAAACGCGTGTAACTGGAGCTAAAAACATTGACACATTATTGTAAAAAACGGGAATTTCTTGATAACATTGCTCAGTAAATCTTGGTGTAATGTAAACAGGTTTACACTCCAAAACGTGCAAAACTTCGCCAGCGACTACTGCTGTGTAACCATTTCTCTTCATTATGCTGCTGACGAATTCATTCGGGTTAAGCCTAGCCAGTGTAAGCTTAGTTTCTAAAAGAACTTTATCTAACTTACACATTTCAGCCATAACCATATTGTAAATATCATTTAAAGATTGACCAATATAACTTTCTACAAGAGTAATTTTGGAATTAAAATAAGTAAACAAATCCAAATTTTTTCCACTGTTTGCTTTTCGTGTAAATGGAGATCTAATACTCTCTGTTTCAATTATTAAAATTCTAGGATGATCAGTAGTAAATCCGTTGTAACCACAAATGCGAGTATCTTCTCGTGTTTTGATCGAAAATACTTGCTTTTCTGAAATAGTGCTGTAAACCACTGAATGAGTTTGCTTTATATTACCCTCTAAACTTGTAGTTTTATTGACAAGTCCTTCATAAATTACTTCAAATTCAGTTGTTTCACAGGACTGATTCAAGTCTACATTCCAGGTCAAATAACCTTCTTCGGAATCTAGACATGTTCCAATTGAATACGAACACATTAAACCATTTTTCAAATATATCTGATCATTTTCAAGGTCAATATTTGCAATATAGTCGTATAGAGCAATCTCGTACTCATAATAAACTAGTGCCCCAGTCCATGTATAGAATGGTGTACTATATGTGCCTCCGTTGCATGAATTTCCAGTCACGCTACCTACAATAAGCGTTTCACCCCTTGTAGTGGAATTTAACTTCAGCTCATTAATTTGTCTGTCATGAGTCAGCGATACAATTCCTAAAGCGTGTACCTTTGTACATTCTTCTGAATTGAACTCTTTGACGATGTAAGAATATCCATACTGATAATCTGAAGTATGCGAAAATGCTCCACAATGTCTTATGGACCTTCGAATTATTACCTTACATTGAAGAACTTTAGTTAAACTTTTTACATTCCTTTGTAAAACCTGTATTGTTATTTCTGTTGAACTCAAATTACTTTTCTGAGGAATACAAGAAGCTACATCAAGAAGCGAGTAACTTGTCATGTTTACCTCTGGGTTGGCACAATCAAATGCTATCAATCCTCTAGTTTCGAAACCAAAGATTAATGTAAACATGTATACAAGCAACATAAACGATATGAAGTTACTAGGATTTTTTGTTCTTATGGTTTTATTCGAACGTAGATTGCACATTTCTTCATGATCATCTTGATTCGGGATTAAATCTGGTGAATCTAGTTTCTTCGGTTCTGAAAGTGGAATTGTGTCATGACTTCCTTGAAAGTTTTGAGTTTGTTGAAATAAATCATCATTTGTTTCTAAAGATGGCTTTGGCTTTTGAATTTTCCGAACATCTAAAACTGCCACTTTGACGGCTGGTCTTTCATAAATACCTTTAGATGTTTTAATTTCAGCAGATCTTACTTGTCCATCTTTAGCCATTCTAACACTGATTACTCGACCTTTCAACCATGTTCCAGGAGGTGCCTTATCATCAGTTATTACAACAATATCGTCAACTTTAATAGGTTCAATTTGATTAGTCCATTTATTTCGTTTCAACAATAATGGAAGGTACTCTTTCGTCCACCGATCCCAAAAATATTTCCCATAGTTTTGAACCTTTTTCCAATGATGTTTTTCTAAGTGAATTGCAGTTGGATCATAAGGTGGTACATATTCTCCAGCACGACCAATTAGAATATGAAATGGTGTCATTATTTCGTCGTCGATATCTTCTACTGGTATGTGTGTTAATGGACGAGAGTTTAAAATAAATTCTACTTGGATCAGAGCAGATCTTAAAATTGCTGGTCGTGGTAAACGACTACCATACTGCTTCAGCATTTTATATAGCGATAACTTTATGATTTTAATAAGCCTCTCCCATACTCCGCCGAAATGGGATGCCGCGGGAGGATTGAATGTCCATTTTAAGGCTAATGCTGCCGCATCACCGTTTCTCATTCTTTTATCAATATTCACAATTAGTTCTTTTAATTCATTGTCAGCTCCAACAAAGTTGGTGCCATTATCGCTGTAAAGGTGCTTAATTTTTCCTCTTCTGTTTTGAAAATTACGCAAACAGACAATAAAAGAATCTGTATCTAATTTCTCAGCCATTTCGATGTGAACTGCTCTACTAGACATACATGTAAAAATCACACCCCAACGTTTTTCTCTTGATCGTTTTACTGCAACTTCAAATGGACCAAAGTAATCCACTCCAGTATGCGTAAATGGATACAAGAAAGATTCGGTCCGATAATCTGGTAAGGGTGCCATCATGGGTGGTACTGGTTTTGCGTTAACAATAATGCATTCTTGGCAATATTTCTTGACCTTTTTCAAAAGTGACCTTTGTTTAATAATCCAAAACTTTTGAAGAATAGCTGCAATCACGACATTGTCATTCTGATGCAAATACCGTTCATGATATGTCTTTACAATTAAAAAAGAAATATTATGTTCATATGGTAATATAATTGGCTTTCTTGCTGATTCGGGTATGCTTCTTGCGTGTTCCAATCTTCCTCTTGCTCTGAGTACTCCATGATTATCAAGCATTGGACTCAATTTTCGTAAGTTGCTGGATTTTTCAATTTCTTTACCTTCTTTCAGTAATGTTACTTCCTCTGCGAAACAATCCCATTGAGCTTTTTTGAATATCGCGTTTTCAACCCATTTTACATCATCATAATTAGTGCTACGATCAAAATCTGTTTTATTTTTAATCCAATCGGTAAACTTTTTTATTATTAGAGTTCGCTTAACCAAACGCCACCAGTCCGAAAAATAATCGTCCTGAATAAAAGAGTAAGGATGTATTCTTTGATGAATGTTTACATAGTTTCTCAGCTCTTCATCAGTTTCCATACTTACTGTCCAGTTTGGCCAATAACTTTCTGATTTTCTTAAAAACGATGGTCCATTGAGCCATAATGATGCTCCCTTTTTAATTTTTGTACCTTCATCAGCAGGGTTTAATGATGATTTTATATATCTCCATTGATCCATTGAAGTTGTTTCTAAGATTTCAGCAACTCGATGAGCTACGAATTGCTTATACCGCCTATGCTGACTATTAATCCAGGCTAGGACAGTTTGACTGTCTGACCACATGACGCATTTTGAAATCGAAATTCTTAATTCTTTCTTTACGGTATTCAACAATCTTATCCCTAATATTGCTGCTTGCAACTCTAAACGTGGTATGGATAACATTTTATTCGGTGAAACTCTTGCCTTTGCTGACACTATATTCACATCAGTGCCATTTGCAGTAACACTTCTCAGATACACAACGGCAGCAAAAGCATTTTCCGAAGCATCTCCGAACATATGCAACTCATAAAACAATGCATTTTTCAAGGTCATACATCTTGGAATCTTAAAATGGGTGACAAGTTTAAGCATATCTATCCAAGAGTTCCAAAAATTTGATAAACTATCTGGTAACTGGCTATCCCAATCAGAAGATTCTTTATGCCATTTTTGTAAAAGAATTCTACCATGAATTGTGAAGTTCGAAATTAACCCTAAGGGATCGTAAATACTCATTACAAACGAGAGAGTTTCTCTCTTTGTAATCAACCTTGTGAATTCCAATCGATCAAGTTTTAATTGAAATTCGATCAAATCAGTTGTTGTATTCCAATAGATACCCAATACTTTATCAGTTGGTATTTCTTTATTCTCGAACCATTTTATTTCTGAAACATGAAGTCTTTCTGAAGGAATAACGTTGGCAAGCTGTTGCGAATTTGTAATAAAATTTCTTAGATGAAATCCAGCATACTGTTGAATATTTATAACACCCTGAACAACTTCAGATGCTTCTTTAATTTCATCAAAGCTATCCAAATAATCATCAACATAAAAGTTATTTTCAGAAGCCTCAGAAGCCTTTGGAAAATCATCCTTAAAAAGCTGTGCATTATAATTTTTCACTGCTTGAGCACAAGCAGGAGAACACGTTGATCCAAAAATCATTGATTCCATCACATATACGCTCGGATCCCTATCGGCCTCACATTGTCTCCAAAGGTATCTTTGTGCAGGCTGATCTTCCATAACAATTTTTATTTGCTGAAACATTTCTTGTATATCCCCTGTAACAGCGATTTTGAACTCTCTGAATCTTAGCAAAACACCGAACAAAGATTTTACTGTGTCAGGACCGGAAAGCAGTGCTGAGTTAAAAGATACTCCTTCTACTGCTGCAGCTGCATCAAAAACAATTCTTGATTTAGGTGGGACTTTGTTTTTATTTGTCACAATAAAATGAGGCAAATAATAGGTGTTTGGATGTTCCTGTAGTAGCTCACGTGGGCTAAGCTTACGGGCATAACCCTTTTTAACAAATCCTTCAAATGACTCAATTGCCCATTTTCTTAGCTCTGGTTTCCTAGCTAATGTCTTCTCCAATATTTCCAAACGTTTGAAAGCATTATTAAAACTTGGAGGGAAACTCATGCTTTCAGTTTTCCACAATAATCCTATTGAGTAATGTCCGTTTTCATATTTAATTGTATTTTTAATAATTGATTCAGCTCTTTCTACTTCTGCTGATTTTGGTAATTTATTAACGACGTTGACTCCAAAGTTTTCAGTAGAACAATAATTTTCAAAAATTGCTCTTAAATCTGTACTTTCATGCTCTCTAATGCAAAAAGAATATGAAGGCTCACCTCTATATACCTTACCGAAAATCAACCATCCTAGTTTGGTACGCGCTGCCATCGGCGAGTTCTCGTCACTTATCCTTCTGTCGGTCGTCAACAACAAATGAGCGTGCTCCATACCAATTAAAATCGTGGGCTTGGCGTTGACGTATCCCTGAACTGGAACATCAGCTAAATAAGTGAACTCCTTCTTCATGTGTTTAATATCCAATGTTTGCGTTGGAAGTTCAATGTCCTCGATGGTCCTGACATCCTTCATTGAATAAGTTTTTCCTCCATGTCCGCGTATCCACAGCTGTACTCTTCGGCTAGGTGATTCCTTTGAAACGTTCTGCGTCCAGGTTAATTCCAGTGGTTCTGACCGTCCATGGAGCCCAAGTTTATCCGCTACCGATTGATCCAAAAGGCTTAATGACGAGCCGGGATCAAGGAAAGCGAATGTTTCCAAAGAGAGGTTTCCATTCTGCAACGTTACTGGTACTATTTGATAATATACCGTTGATTTTCGACTTCCATGATGATTATTGTTAGTTTTGTCCTTCTCCAGATTTTGATTTTCCTTGGGTTTCTCGACGGCTGCTTTATGCAATAAACGATTGTGCATTCCTTTGCAACCGTCTATTTTGCATTCTCGCTTGCTTCTGCAAAACTTACTACCGTGTCCTTTGTTCAGGCAAGAAAAACACAGTTTCAATTGTTGAATTCGTTGTTGCCTTTGCTCAACATTGAGGTTTTTCAATATGTTGCACTTGAACGTTTGATGCTCATGCTTACAAATGTTGCACTGCATTTTTGAAGGATTGTTATGAATATTGATTCTGGGCTTTTGTTCCTTTCTTGTAGGTGGTGCTAATCTCCGTAATGTCGTTGCGTGAGTTTGCAGCCACTTATTCAAATCATGGAGAGTTGGCTGACTGACATTTCTTTGAAGCGCTTCTGTCCATGTTATCTGCATACTAAATGGTAGCTTTGATACTATGTCAGTAATTAACCGATAATCATGAAGGAATTCTGGCTTGGCCAATGTTTCCATTGTCACAACCAAATCGTCCAATGCGTTAGCAATATCGATAGTATGGAGTTTGGGTTGATTCAATGTTTTTATCAGCTCGTTCAATAATTGCTGATAAATAGCCTCCGGTCTCCCATAAATTTCTTCAAGCCGTTGCATTATTCTAGGAACATTAGCAGCCCCTATCATCAAATTTGACACGCTCTTGGCAGCTTGGCCATACAGAGCTTCTTCCAATCTTGATAAATTTTCGAGATTGGTAAATCTACCTTCGGCAGATGTGTCCTTAAAAATGCTTTTGAATTTCGGCCATTCACGAGCCTCTCCACTAAATTTTGGAAGCTTGATTAATGCTTGCCTCGTCGCATTTAAAGAACCTTCAGACTGACGTCTGTTTGCCACATCTTGTTGAATTTTCAGCGATTCATTTAGCTGGTTCGCTAAATCAAACTTCACTTTTACGTCCAATAATGTCGCTCGTTCGATTTCCAGATATTCGCATTTGGCGCAAAGGAATCGCTCTTCTTGTGACGGCGTATGCTTAAGGTGCACACAACTAAGGTGGAACCACCTATCACAATCGTCACAAGACACCATATTATCCTTGGTGTCAGCTTCCTTGCATAAACGGCAGTTTCCGTTCTTATTTTCCACGAATTGGAACATAGCTTTTGATTTTGCCATCGCAAATGTTCACTTTACTCTCACCTGGTTGTTTGCTGCTACTTTGCTTCTCTGTTTCCTTTTGCCGGATCTGCGCGTTCACTTCTGATGACAGCTTCTAAAGGTATTTCCAAACCTTTTTGTTAATTCACACACTGCAGTTTCACTATTTTCAAAAATGTCCAATGTCCTAGTTTCACTTGAATTACCACTCTGGGTTTTAATATTCAACACACAAGGTATTTTAGACACGATTCGTGAATATCTATTCACAACTTTCGAATGTTTGCCACTATTGGCTCAAGATTTGTAACAGTTAAATTTTGTGACAATGCACAACACTCAGACTGCACTCCTGGCGACAGTAAACCACGTTACAAAATCAATCACTGTAGCTATTTATTACGACAACTTTTTATATTGTCGGAGTCCTTTCCACTTATTCTAGTTGATCTCCGCGCGCCGGTATCACTGCACAATTTCAACACAACGTCGCGAGTACTTTCCTCTCTGGTAGTTCACCAAAATGTGACGCCGGAGCTTTACGGTTTTCGGATGTAGAAAACATACACTGTAGAACTGTGGTCTAGAACTAACTTTATTACTAATGCTAAGCCTTATATATATGAATGAATGTACAATACATTCTACCTGATTTGACTCATTATCTTTTGGGTCCCTTTCTTATTATCTCTACTTTGTTATCGCCGCCACTATCGGTGCGTCACTATTTTCATTACAATTTATGGGTCTCTTTCTTGGTCCTTCGTAGAAGATTAGTTTATGACGTAATTGTCTTGGGTAGCAGAGAATTATCAACTATGCGCATATTGCAACTAACAATATGCCATGCGGTGCGCTGTATAACTTAAGGAAAATGACAACTTGAGTTTGAAATGCAAATTGATTGATTCGCGTTCGTTACAGGCAGACAAAGTTTTCGATTAATAACTGTTCAAGTGCTCATAGAACACTAGAAGCAGGCTTTGTCCCAGTTCGGACGTTACTCCACAAGGCAGAAAAAATAAATCAGAAAACATCCATTAAACGAAAAATGTAACTGCTCAGCGTCTCACGCAGAAAAAAGCATGGTAAAATCAAAAATATTTCAGGTAAACTCAAATAAATTGTCAATTTGTTCTGGCAACAAAAATAAAACTGTTTGGAACAAATCGAATGTCACATTTGAAGCAAATTCAATCCATTTTTGAAACAAACATGTATCTTCTGACTGGTTATGTTAGAAACAAATGTAAATTTTTTTGTTTTTTTTTTGTGGCAGGTCGGCCCTACGAAAATATTTGTTTTCCAATTAAATTTACAAAATTATTTCCTTCTCTAGGAAAATCCACTTCCCGCGTGGCACTTTCAATGTCAACATCATGCAGATAACATACGCTCCCGAAATCAATGAGATTTCGTGGAAACTTTTGGTGAAACTTGCCTTTTTTGCAAGAGGAAATCTTGTTTGGTGATGCAGCTGGAACTTGAGAGTTTTGTTTATGTTCTCGACGGCGGAACGGGGGGCTCTTCTATGGGTATTGTAGAAATCAATAAGTAATTGAGTTTGTTTTAAAAATTAATATTTTAGCTTTAAATATTTTATCAGTTTGCCGAATAAACATGAATATTTTTGTTTCAAACGAACGAAATTTGTCTCCGTGCTTAATTCTTAATATTCTAGGAGGAAATCTTCGTGTGAAGGCATCCTAGAGGGAATCTCTCTCAGGAACATTCCACGAAAAATCTCCAAATCCATTGCTAGGGAAACCCCTGATAGCATTTTAGGAAGCATACCTGAAGGCATTTTGTGGAGAAGGAAATTTCTTGAGTATCCTTGGAGAAATCTTGCAAAAACCATAACCCTACAATGTCTCCTTCTTCTTCCATCTTCGATCACGCAACCACCATGCAAATACGCGTAACCAATTGAGAAAATATCTACCCGCAATATAAATTTCCTTTCCATGGGCGACAGGAGTGTATCATTTCCAATTTGAAGGTTACCGCTAGCAAATGATTCAATCTCTAAGCTAATAAACAATCAAAATAGGACGCGGTCGTTGTCACGATATAACTGATCCAGATTTGTTCCTCCCACTACTACTGCTATATTTACACACACTTCTGATATCGATTTTTTCCATTTCTTTACCAATGTCTTCTAGTGGAACGGGTGGCAAGGTAATAGCAATCGTATGCGAGACATTTGCTACGAAGAAAGGGAGACTGGCACGTTCGCCGTCAGCCGGCTTTTTTCAACCGAGTGTTGAACGGGTTCCACCTTAACCTTTCATAGTTGAGTCTAGCATTTTGAGCAATTACTTCGTTTAATAATGAGAGGAAATTGGAAATTGCATAACAATTTGATTTTGTGTTGAAACATGGACACTTCGCAAGACCTAATGTTCAACAGGTCAGTCAACAACACTTTTAACGCATATTTGAGGTTGTTTTTTACAAACCTGAGCGTATGTTCTCCAGAAGGAGCAGCTCCCAACAGCGTCATGTACTCATGCTAGGGGTGACTGATCAACGATCAAGTACCAGGAAAGCTCCACTGTGCACTATGGTCATCCGGAAAGTAGGATATGGATACCAATCTTGCGATCCAGAAACAGAATACATAATTTAAACCAGACCAACGGCAACAACCCCAGAGACAAAACAGATCTGGTGGCTGTAAGCTCGGTACGTGGAATGGCCGTTCTCTCGGGGGCATTCGCATATTCGTTGATCTACTGAAGGCATCGTAGCGCTGCAGGAGGGGTGTTGGACAGGGTCCATGGTATGGAGCGAACGGTTAGAGGTAATCTCACCATCTACCAGAGATGCGAAAGCACTCGCTAGCTGGGAACAACTGTTATTGTGATCGGCAATATGCAAGATCATGCGATCGATTGGTGGCCGATCGACGAAAGAATTTACAGGTTGAGGATCACTTCCAGGGCCGGATTTACAAATGTGGGGGCCCGGGGCCACAGCGTTGTGTGCCCTTCATAAAGAAGATAAATTTTGCCCAAAAAAACCTGAAAAATATTAACCTTTCTTACAAATATGCTAATGAAGATGTTAGGGGGAATCACTTAACAGCATTAACTGATTAAACTGATTAAACGTCACAATCACCAAGGCAATCTTTGATTATTTCATTCGCAAAATCATGAAACATTTAAAACTAGCTGTCCCGGCAAACGTTGTCTTGCCAAGCTGTGGTGGTTTGACAACTGTTGAGCTCATAACGTCATAGCACTCTAGATTGGTTTCATTTCGTTCGTGTTGATTTCTTCCCAGCTCATGAAAAATCAGTTTTTTTATCAATTTTCTTACATTTTTAGTTCTTTTCCTAACTTTTATTACTTATAAACACAGCCACCATGAAATCGAATCGAACCGTGCAAGAGTCATATTGATCGATTCATCCGTTCGTGAGTTTTGTTGCCTCAAAGGAACTTTAAACTCATTTATATATATATAGATAGATAGATAGATAGATAGATAGATAGATAGATAAGCAGAAAATCATGGCTTACGCAGCAATTTAATCTGTTTAGTGAGTATCCCTAATAATTAGAACTTAATAGGAAAAATGTCGATATCCACCGAATTTTTTGTAACAGAAGATTGCATTCACATTGGATCCCAGATTTGGTTGAAATTCAAGCCACTGTTTATAGAGAAACAGAAGAATGTATAGCTGAAATGTTCAAGAAATTTCTAGTAAAATTTGTAGCGCAATCGATTGTGTCGTTTTTGCGAAATTAGAAGTGAATTTATGTTGAATCTCTGCTGCAATCTATGGAGAAGTTGCTGGTCGATCACCATAAAGAAAGAACACTTTAAAAAAAACTTGTTCTAACGCGACTGTTAGGAAAGATTTTGGCGAGCTTACAAAAAAATCCACATTACTCTGGTATCAAAGAGAATATTCTAATAAAAAATGCTAAAGAAATTTTAGAGGATATTTTTGATAAAATCCAGATGAAATTTTTGATTCAATTTCCAATAAAATTTTCTATCGAATTTATTAAAAATTTGGAGCGGAAAACCTGGACAAGTTCTTAGCCAACTTCTCCACAAAGTCCTACTGAAATTTTTTCAATCAATTTCGTCATTCCTTATTTCAGTGAGCAAATGTCTACTCAAAAAAATTGATTTGAAACTCTTTACAATAATCTGAATAAAATTCATGCTAGATTTCCTCTAAAGAATGATTCAACAGATTTGGTGTTCTTTGATTTAAGTAAGTCGTAATCTGCGAAGTGAAAACAAACTCAAGAGTTCCAAAAATACTTCTAAATTTCGAAAGATTCTTTCAAGAACTTTGTACAAAATTCTTAAAAATCTTTTCAAAAGCTGCAGACAGAAAAAAAGCAAATAAATTAAGCATGAACTTTATTACTCTGTAATTTATAGAGGTTTGGAGTTCCTCTAGAATTAAGTCGAAGATTTTTTTTTTTCAGAATATCCGTGAATTTTTTTAACACAAAAAATTGGAAATAAATTTTGAAGGCAAAATTTAAAATTTCGTATTGATAAGGACAAATATTTGCAGTCTAACTCAAAAGAATCACATATGTACATCTTGCGAGTAGTCAAAAATCAAATTATGAGGAAATTCTTGCACTACTTTTTTTTCTTACTTCACATTTTTTTCAAAAAGTGGAATTTTGTGGGGGCCCCTAAAATGTGGGGGCCCGGGGCCCTGGCCCCCCCCTAAATCCGGCACTGATCACTTCTAAAGCACTTCTACGCGCCTGGAGATCACCACAGTTGACGGAATCTCAAATAAACCACGTTTCGATTGACGGACGACACTTTTGCGACATTATCGATGCCAGTACCTATCGTGAAACTAGCATTAACCCTGATCACCTAGTGATGGTTAAACTGCGCCCAAAACTTTCCGTCATCAAAAATGTACGATACAGGCGATCACCACGGTGCGACCTTTAGCATCGGCAGCAACCGAATAGGGTTTCCGCATACGCTACGCACAGAATCTCGAAACATCATTGCACGACAAGGGCAAGCTCCAAAGTACTGCTGGTGTAGTACAGTAAAAGCTGCCACCAACAATGGAGCCAAGAGCATCGTGGATGTGGAACGGAATGGAGTAAACGGATGCTTCGATGAGGAGAAAAGGAGAAGAATGCAGCGAGGTCGGTAATGCTGCAGCGTGGAACCTGACTAGACTGATCAAAACAACAATGGACGATGTGCAAAACTGCGTGAGGATTTCGGGTGAACTATCCAGATCTTTCTGATCTCATCGCTGATTATGACACGGTGATGAACTTTGATCCTTGCTCTTCAAAATAGCACTGGATGATCAGATGGGTTTCTGTGCCATGCGAACGACAGGAACGTTATTGCCAGAGTTATTGGAACGGTGGCAGACCATTACACTCGCCTAAAATGCAAAGCTGCAACAGACGGAATATAGGTGATGTGTCAAAAACGTAGTACATTCTGGTAGGTAAAACTGAGTGCAACAGAACAAGTATTGGGGTAGACAGGGATGCCTTCGAGGTGGTGGAGGAATTCGTCTACAGGGGGTGGCCAAAACGTTTGGGATAGGCATTTTTTTTTTATCTCTCACAAAAAAGTTCAACATACTATAACTTCTGTGCATCAAGAATTCTCAAATTTTGACTGTTTTTCAACCTGTTATATGTGTATCATTGGTACAAAATTGAGCTTTATCAACAATATATTAGTGCTTCACAAGTGATTTAAACATAGATACTTTTTGAACGTTTAAAAAAGTTATCATGGATTGACACTTTTCGGATCTTTTTTTCGAAAAAATGTAAATTTTACACATCATTGTCATTAAATTTTAGTTTTGATATCCAAAGATTTTCTACTTATGTTCTCAAGATATCTCTAATTATTAGAGCCTATTTGGATTGAAGGAAGAATACATTTAGAAATTTTGTTGTGGTATTGTAAATTTGACTTATCTTTCTCTATATGGGTGAAATTGTCAAACCGGTATAACTTTATTTGCCGTGGGAAAACATTACATTTTATAATGTTGCATCAAGTATCAATATATCTATATATATAAAAATGGATTTCCGTCTGTCTGTCTGTCTGTCTGTCTGTCTGTCTGTCTGTCTGTCTGTCTGTCTGTCTGTCTGTCTGTCTGTCTGTCTGTCTGTCTGTCTGTCTGTCTGTCTGTCTGTCTGTCTGTCTGTCTGTCTGTCTGTCTGTCTGTCTGTCTGTCTGTCTGTCTGTCTGTCTGTCTGTCTGTCTGTCTGTCTGTCTGTCTGTCTGTCTGTCTGTCTGTCTGTCTGTCTGTCTGTCTGTCTGACCGCTATGCATTCGGAAACTACTGAACCGATCGGTGTGAAATTTTGTATGCGGATATGTTCGAGGCCGGCGAAGGTTCTTAGCTTGGTGTGAGACCTCTCCGGTCTCGGGAACGGGGGGCTCCCATACAAATGAAGTTACGGGGCACTTCTCCATGGAGGTGTATGCCAGAAAACGCAGTAGTCAGGTAGTACGATGTTTGTCGGGACAACAATCTAGAGTGCGTTGCTAAGATCGCATTGCTCAACATTCAACAAGTATGTCAAATTGTCAATGTTCAGGATGCAGGTCTTTTTTATTATGAAGCCCGCCTGGCCCTGGAGGAGGTCCGGTTTGAGAACCAAACTGTAGGGTAGTGTAAAATTAGAGTCAGTCAGGAACGACCCACCAGCTTTGTATTAGTTCCGGTCCCTGGACGATAGGTGATAATAATTCGGAATGGTAGCGGATGTCATTGGTATAACCTAGACCCATACATTGTCAGTTGGGTGACCTAGGATTTGATGGCGGAAGTGTGCCTGGGGTATGAAAAATCATTACTGGCCAGCCGACATCAGATGGATCGCTAGCTTTGCGGTTTTGTCACAGCGTTGGCTGGGAATGGATCGAGTGCACCGATTTGTTAATAAAAGGAGCTGGATACCAGGGGCGCATGGTGTCATGCTGAAGAGCAGTCTTGGAAACGGCCATAGTAAATACTGAATGAATTATGCGATCCTTGCTGGAGTTTTAACGTTAATGCTTTAGTCGCCCCCGGAGGTTCGTTGCTGTGATCGATGAAAGCGGAATGGGGGTGGAACGTTCACGAAATTTATCCTATAACTTTACTGAAAGAACAAGGTACGTGAACAACTCTACAGTAACAGGACTTGAACGGAAGAGCAAACTATGCAATAATCTGATGGTAGTCGTTGGGATTTTGATAAGCAGAAGACGTAACGGGACGGGATAGAAAGATGCATCGTGGCGAATCATGCCTACGTTTTTTTCGATACCGTGCAAAATTGTTTGGAATCATTTGACAACAATGTTAACGCGATATGCTGGAGGTTTAGCAGGTTTTCCCAGGTATGCCTCTACGAACTTCAGATTCTTCAGTAAGAGTTCTTCCAGCAATTACTTAAAGGGTACATCTTGCCTAAACTCTCAGGAAAAAAATCCTGTGAAAAACTGAAAGGAAATTTTTTTCACAAATCTTCTGCATAAACTTCGGGTAGGATACCTGAATGATTTCAGCAATCCATAAAACAAGTAATCAGTGGTCATCTGGGGGAGAGGGGGGAGGCTGTTTGAGCAAAGACCACGATCCATATTTTTTTTCTGTATGAACAGACCATGCAGGTTGATAGACAGCCCTATAGGCAGTGTTGAAAAATTCATTTCGTCTTATAAAAATTCAACCACCTACAGCTCATTTTAGAAGCTGAACCTGAGAATATGGTATATGAAAAACTTGTGCGGCTAGACCAGTTCTGCAAGAAAGTCACGTAAAAACCGCTATTTTTCGAAAATTTAAGGTAAATGTCAAGGACTACCTTTGAAAAATGCCAAATGATATTCACCGTGAATATCATTGGCGTTTTTCGAAGGTAGTCCGTGACATTTACCTTAAATATTCGAAAAATAGCGGTTTTTCCGTGACTTTCTTGCAGAACTGGTCTAGCCGCACAAGTTTTTCATATACCATATTCTCAGGTTCAGCTTCTAAAATGAGCTGTAAGTGATTGAATTTAGATATGACGAAATGAATTTTTAGCACTGCCTATAGGGAATTCAACGAGCAATGGCAAAAAAATACCTTTACTTAATTTGTTGTGGTATCACATGAGAGATTTGGCAGACGTTCCATCGTGGACGCAATAGGCCGGCCATGAAGTAACCACTAACCACTAAAAGCTCCCTTAAGTTTAGGGCCTTCGGCCCGAGCTATCAATCCTCCTATGAAGATTCACGGTCATTTCCGGATAGGCGCAGGAACCGTTCCGCGGGCCGAGTCGAGTGCTGGACGGAGACCTATTAAAAGGTCCAAACAAAGAGGTCCTAATGGACAGTAATTTGAAAAACTGTTTCTAGCTTTAGTGCAGGGTATTCAAATTTCTGGCCAATACTATATTTTTGTTTAAAAGAAACACTCAAAAATTTAGGTGACAATTTACTTGCCACTGCCCGATTAGTCCAAAAACACTGGTGGCAGTATTTTTGCCACTGCCCGTTTGGGATACTTCTCATCTTAGGACTGCGAAAAACAACCTGAAAAAATATTCAAAAGAGAAAAAAAGCAAAACCAATAATATACACTGCTTAATTCAGCTCATGTAAACCTGAAATTTGATTATTTATTGAAATATTTACAAAATATCGGTTTTACAGTAAGTTTGAGCTTATTTTTTTTTCAAGCAGTCAAAATATACCGTTTGTCAGTCAACAAACAACTCCCAAATTGTGATTAAAGCTTAATTCAGGACCAAAACATACCCAGCGTTGTTAGTAATTAGTTAGTTTGTACACTATGGTGCATAATTGATCGGACAAACGTCGATTTACATACAAAATGGCCAAGCTTGGGATGCTGTAACTATGGTTTGCGTTGATGGATTGAGCTCAATTTTTGACAATATGTGTAAATATAGCATAAAGAGGTTTTTGAAGGCTTGAAATGTCAATAGTAATATGAGTTCCCTTCCATCTATGAGAAGGGAAAAGAACATTAGGCCGAACGTCATGCAGCCGAATGAGCTATATCCCGAATGGACATTAGGCAGAATAACCATTAAACCAAAATGCCACCAGGCAGAATGATCATCATTCCCGCATTGTCACACAGGTTGTCATCCTGACACTGCTGCTCAATCCATCTGTGATGTTTCCTTCTTATAAAAATAGGTAATTCTTACGCATTACACTATTATGAAGGTGTGGGCATTCTAGAAAGAATATATCGAAAAAAGATAAAATATATTCAGACAATTAAACACAAACCGTGTTTCTCAGGTAATAAGCATGTACTGATAGAAGTTTGAACTTCTTCTTAGTCAAAAATGTGGAAGTTTGTGAAGATCAGAAATGTTTCTATGATGGTGGGTAAAGATAAAGGCTCTCATACAAATAAAACATGACTTAACTCAAAAAATAATCAAACATATAAAACAAAATTTGGCATGTGAAGGGTTCTGCTGGCAAGAAACGTTTCAAAAGTTGAGGGACTGCGACCACTCCTTCATTTAGGAGCATCATCCCACCACCCTAATGAAACAGAATGCTGAGATTATTTGCGTAATATGTGCATAATGAACTAAATTTGGTATGTGGACAATTTTAAAGGCATGAAATGTCTATGACATTGTGAATCCTTCCAGAGGGTGGAGGGGGTTCTCATGCAAATGAAATAGAATTTTTTGCTTAACTAGGAAAAAGTGTACGGCCGAAGTTCATAGAGCCGAATGAAGAATTGCCCGGATGGAAATCAGGACGAATGCTTATTGAATATTGACGATTGCTTGAATTTTTAGACTCTAGTGCAGTTTGTTTTAGTGAGATACGATTTGCACACTCACTAATTTTAGTAGGCGTGTGCATCAAAATATTTGACGTTTAACCAAGAGAGACGAACTCACAGACGGTGACCTTCAGCGGAATGGGAAATATTTCGTGTATCAACCGGATAAGATCTGACTGCATCTTGGTAAACCAAGGTGTGAAACGAGAGACAAAGACTATTTTTTCCCTGAACGATATGCGCTGGCAATTAATTCTAGACCGGGCTGTGTGATGCAGCTAATAAAGTCCCGATTTTTTCGTACCCACCATGAGTCCACGAGCTTTCTTCTAGAACTAAAATTACAGTTCCTACCCGACGTATCCTTTCATTTCTCTACTGACTGAATTAATCCTCCGCTTGGAATTATTAACTTACGATCTGTAATGCATTCCTCCCCCAACTTTCCCTCGACTGATTCCAGCTCTTGGAATCCCCACCCAAATTGTTTCTAGATTCCCCAGATTCAAATAGCTGGTTCGCCAAAACTTTGCAGAGCCCCAAATTCCCTACAATTTACTCCGAGAACCCCATGTTCCTGAACTATTTCGCATTTTTTTTTGCTGGCTCTTCGATGTACTGGTGGCAGATATGCCGGTGATCAAAACAATTGAACTCATCAAACGTTGAGTGAAAAATCCTAACAATGAGAAGAAAAGTTGTTGTCGAGGTTACCGTGAGCAAACGCAGGTATTCAGTGAGGTGTGCAAATAATCGCTGTGCAAAAATTATTTGCACAAAAGTCTAATAAATTTTGAGAAGCTCAATACACTGGCATAATGATTACCATGCCCTCTCTGTCACACAGGTTGTACTTCCTGCTGCTTATAATGCTCACTCCATCAGAGATTTTTCCTTCTTTTGGTAATTGTGCTTTCAAGTCACACACACAGAGAAAATGTAACAATTTTTACGGGCCAACTGCTAAAAATTTTACAACATACCTGAATGTTACCTTCTTTTTATCGGAAGTTTTTCTTCCAAGCATCACTGTTGTAGTTTATGGCAGTTGAACTGTTAATTCTATTGATAAAAAGTTGGTTAGCAATCAAACATCATTTTTTATCTGAGTTTTTTCCTTCTTTTTTAATAGGCTGTTCTTTCTACCAAAGATAAAAAAAAATAAAACACGAGCTATGTGTTTCTCAGAGTAAGAAGCATGTTCTAATAGGAATATGAATTTATACTTAGTCTACAATAATGGATTATGAAAACGGATTGGGACAAATGTACTAAATGGAAGATAACGTGTCTCTGGAGCTGGCCTTCCACTGTATATAAAACCCAGCTAACACAAAGTCTTATAACGGCAATTTATCCAGGAATTTCTCCAGGAAATCATCCTCCCGGAGTTTATACACGCATTATTCCAAAAACACAGGGATTCCTCCAAGAATTGCTCCAGAGATTTCTCCAGGAATTGTACACTGTTATGAAAGGCTGTTAAGAGAAAAAATGAAACCATAGATAAAATTTGTTCGGACAATTTAAACACAAACTGTTTTTTTCTCAGGTGAAAAGCATGTTTTGTTAGAAGTTCTGTTCTATTATGTTCTATACATACACGATGCTCTATTATACACTCCCGTTCAAAAGTTTGGGGTCACCCCCTCAAAAACATGTCATTTTTTTAGGCCCATATCTCCGCCAATTTGCGTCCGATTTCAAAACCCTAGGTTTCATTCAAAAGATAATAAGTCAAAGAAACTTTGAACATGATTTAAAAGAAACTTTTTCAAAAAAATTTGTATGTAAACTTAACCCAAAGTTGCCAAATTTTCTAAAAAATGAATATAAACTTACGGCAGTGTCGCTGGAAGTTGGGTCGACCAAATTTTAAGATGAGAGCGGTAATATGACACATTTTCTATTAGCTTTCAACTGCTTTTTACAGAACTTAGCTAAAAAATCTAGAAAAAAGTTATTAAGTAAATTAATCCTTGATGTCATCGACCAAAAGTTTGGGGTCACCCCTCAATATGATGTATCGGCCAAAAGTTTGTGGTCACTTTCGTAAAACATGGAAAAGTGATTTGGTGATATCTTCGTCATCTGTATTTCAATTTTAATTCTTTTTGGCTCATTTCAAAGATAATTAACTAAATTTACGTTTGATGTCTTCAACTTAACGTATTTAACGATTTTTGTATATAAAAATGTTATGTAAAGTTAGCACATTTTACCACGCTTCAAAAAATGTGGCAACTTTACGTTAAGTTTTCGTATGTAAATTTCAACAAATATGTGTGGTTCAATGTCTATGCAGTAAGCATCATTCATTTTGTTTCAAATAAGCCAAGAAGAATTAAAATTGAATGAAAGATGACAAAGATATCAACAAATCACTTTTCCATGTTTTACGATAGTGACCCCAAACTTTTGGCCGATACAGCATTTTGAGGGGTGACCCCAAACTTTTGGTCGATGACATCAAGGATTAATTTACTTAATAACTTTTTTTCTAGATCTTTTAGCTAAGTTCTGTAAAAAGCAGTTGAAAGCTAATAGAAAATGGGTCATATTACCGCTCTCATCTTAAAATTTGGTCGACCCAACTTCCAGCGACACTGCCGTAAGTTTATATTCATTTTTTAGAAAATTTGGCAACTTTGGGTTAAGTTTACATACAAAATTTTTGAAAAAGTTTCTTTTAAATCATGTTCAAAGTTTCTTTGACTTATTATCTTTTGAATGAAACCTAGGGTTTTGAAATGGGACGCAAATTGGCGGAGATATGGGCCTAAAAAAATGACATGTTTTTGAGGGGGTGACCCCAAACTTTTGAACGGGAGTGTATATACAACTGACTTTGCATACCCTTTGTAGTCGATGAAATATTAGAACGATCGGCATGGTTTTTGCACGGTTCAATTCGACTTCAGGGTGGCTATGTTTAGATGTAGAAAAAGTTGGGAAAATTTATTTAAAAAAAAACGGTGACTTTACTAAAATATGCATGAGATGCGAAGAATTTCAAAAACAACACAATAAAATTAATATTAAATGCGGTAGATAATTGTAAAAAAAAAAACTACACCAGCACATTTCAAATGGGCAATACAAGGTTTGTCGGGTCAGCTAGTTGTTGATAAACTTTCAAAGTTTCATTCAATTTGGTTTTCTGGTTTCGAAGATATGACAGTTCAAAATTTGGTTGCCTAAAAAAATGTGTTTTACGAGAACGCTTCTAGCTTCGCGAAAGATTAACCTTCCGTAACTCGCGCGGTTGACTACCTGAGTCAGCACCACGCTAATGCTGAATACAAAAAGCGAGATTTTTTCAAAGTGTTGTACAAAATACAACAGCGCGATCGCTCGAGGGTTAACCAATCGAGCCTAAATTTGTACAAATGAGGCACATACAGGGTGTTAGGTTCCTGAGTGCAAACTTTTTAGAGGGTGATAGAGCACCATAAATGGAGTAAAGAATTGTTCTACGCATATGGTCAAATCTCAACCGTTACGTAGTTATTGAACTTCCCAAGTTTATGACTCTTATTGCCTTAACTGGCAATAACTTGAAAATGGTCAAACTTATCGAAGTTTTTTTACCCTTATTCGAAAGATTATTGAATTTTCTAACAAATGGTATCTTTGAATCGATTGGTTTAGTTAAATAACTAAATTTTCTAGAGAAAAATAGCAAAAAATAGTGTATTTTTATTGGCTTTTGTCAATTATCTTTGAAACATGCGTAATAAACTAAAAATTCTTTCTTTGGCAAAGTTGTGGCCCCTGTTACACTCTACAATTCGTTCTTTGACACCAAACTTCTATCTCTTATCGTTTTGTTGCAATTTTGATTTTAACATCGCATTCCAGATCATAAATTTGCAACTGTCAAGAAAAGCACTTTTTTGCGCATTGTGCCGCACATTTAAATCAAAATTGCAAGAAAACGATAAGAGCTAGAAGTTTGGTGTCAAAAAACGAATTGTAGAGTGTAATAGGGGCCACAACTTTGCCAAAGAAAGAATTTCAATTTATTACGCATGTTTCAAAGATAATTGACAAAAACCAATAAAAATACACTATTTTTTAGCTATTTTGCTCTAGAAAACTTAGTTATTTAACTAAACCAATCGATTCAAAGATGCCATTTGTTAGAAAATTCAATAATCTTTCGAATAAGGGTTAAAAAAAACTTCGATAAGTTTGACCATTTTCAAGTTATTGCCAGTTAAGGCAATAAGAGTCATAAACATGGGAAGTTCAATAACTACGTAACGGTTGAGATTTGACCATATGCGTAGAACAATTTTTTTCTCCATTTATGGTCCTCTATCACCCTTTAAAAAGATTGCACTCAGGAACCTAACACCCTGTATTACAGGTATTTGTATTGTATCTTATTGGACACGGTGTGGAGCAGAATTTTAGGAGGTGAAGTTTTTATCCTATCTTTAAAAATTCAAAACAATATTTTTTCTATCTCTCTATTTTCTATGGTAGGGTAAATGTACCAATAGTGGTGCTATTAGTAGTAGCTTGTAGTAAAATAATTGAATAAAAATGATAATACCACAAAATGAAAAGTCTGAAAACGTTAAAAGGTAGTTTTCTACTTAAAAGTGCTAGGAAAAATGTATTAATCATTGTTTATTTTAGTTTTTGCTAATAAATCACTTGCACCAACTATAAGTACACGGTTCCTATTATGGAGGTAAAATTTAACATTGGTTCCTATAGTGGCGCATCCCATTGAATTCTTATGGGACCAACCACTATAGGAACACTACCACCACTATAGGTGCAAAGGAGCAAAAAAATTAAGGAAAATAATTGTTTTAAATAGGTTTTTCGACAAATCCTGAATACAAAACTGAATTGTTGTTTTTAATTAAGCATGATGCATCCATTAAAAATGTCATTTGCAAGCTTTTTGGTCGAAATAGTGCTAAAATCCCACTACCACCACTATTGGTACTACCTCAACTAAGGGAGCTTTTACCCTATTGAAAAAAAATCTTTTTTAACCCTAAAAGGGATACCTTCATGGCCTCAGTTTCGTCACCTCGCTGAGTGTGTTCCATCAAAGACGAGCTCTGAAAGGCGCCTGGGGTCCAATGGACCCCAGGTATCCCTTTTAGGGTTAAAAACGTCAAGACGCTAAACAACATGGTTAAATCAGCAGCTGTATTATATAGCATTTAGAATGTTAGATTCATGGCATTCTATATACTCATCGTTTCTCGAGAATTGCTCGACCGATCTTTGTGAAACCCTAAAGCTCCATGGTACGTTTTTACTTTTGTTGATATCGTGCATTTATCCGAAATAGCGAACGAAAAATCTCGTTTTGTTTTATTTCACAAAATTTCAAATCCCAGTGTGACAAGGGTCAAAACTTCAAATTTATAGTTTTGGAGAAAACGTGGAATTTAGAGCCGACCAAAAAAAAAATTACCACAAACAAGGTCTTGTGAAATCCTTTCAGGTTGAGTCAGCTTTACTTTCAAAGCACAAAAATCCATTCCATACCGTAATAAAATGCATATGCATCAAATTTGCAACGTTTACAGAATAATCGTTCCATGCATATGCATAATTTATTTTCCAGCTTCGCTTTGTCAAGCAGACCTGTCAGCGAAACATCGCATTAGTGTCAGCAATCAATTTTCAAGGAAATTCCCATTTTTCGTCGGTAAACTTTGCCGCCTTTTTGGGGGTTCGTTCACTGCCTAATGTATGTCAATAAGCTTGTCTCCTTATACATCAGGGAACGAGCTTTCTCTAGCAGCAGGCAGATGACCTGGTTCGATTGTTTACTTTTATATGTGTACCTGGTATATACGCCTTTGTTTGATCAATTGAACTAGCATAAAATTTATGCGAAACAGGAGTCATATTTTTATGTGTGACTATTAAGGCGTAGCCACAATCCTGTCCCTTTCTAGATTTGACTCGTTTTTATTGGTACAACACGAAAAACAATCCGCCACATCAGGGATATGCGTCGAAAGACACCGTCATTGGGCAAGTCTTTCACTGCGGTCTCCCTTATTCCTGGACTGGCATTCCGCATAAGCGGAGTAAGGGATAGGTGACTAAGTAGTTTAACTAGATCTAAATCTTTGTAAGCATCATCATGTGTTCAAATATCATGTTTCTGGTAGTAGTACTGTAACCGCGGTTGAAGAATGAAGTTAAATAATTCTGGACCAACATTTGAAAAGGGCATACAAGCATTGGTAAACAATGACTTCGCACATCGCTGCTGAGTCTCCATCAAATTATTCACACAGACCAACACAGTTATCAAAAAGAGCAAGCATCAATCCTTCGGATAATGGTGTTCGTTCACGTGGACGGGTTGCTAATTGGCCCTACAGAGCATTTTTGTAATAAGGCACAAGCTATCTTGAGACCTTTTTAAATGTTTCTCCAAAATTAAATATAGCTAACTAAATGATTACTACACAATGAGCATTGAATTAAAATTGAAAATCAGTATACATAATGCAATTGAAAATATAAAGTTGAAAATGAAAGTTATTCAAGTGGAACTATGCGAAATGTTATGCAAATATAAAAAGCTTGGGAAAATCAACAAAAATTCTTCCACAAGCATTGATTTCCAGATTTTTCTAAGTAGAAATAGAATCAAATCCTTGCCTACCATAGATGTCTCTATTAAAAAGATTTTCAGTCTAAGGATGGTTTATCTCTATAGTACTCCATAGGGGAGACTGGGTAGACTTGATCCCTTTTTCTCAATTTACTTGTAACTTTAAGGAAAACACAAAACTAGATCCGATTTCCATACAGAATGGCAGGTAAACATCTATTGCAAGTTAATACATAACAGAAGGCTTTTAAATAATTGTTAAAGTTTTCAACACTGTGTTTTTATGGACGCATGTTTTATGATGCATTTTTTAAAACTGAGTGACACTTGATCCCCCTTTGAGCACATACACTCCCGATCAAAAGTTTGGGGTCACCCCCTCAAAAACATGTCATATTTTTAGGCCCATATTTCCGCCAATTTGCGTCCGATTTCAAAACCCTAGGTTTCATTCACAAGATAATAATTCAAAGAAACTTTAAACATGATTTAAGGACAGACTTGTTAGAATCCCAGAATGGCCGCCACAATGGCCGACTTTGGTACCAACTTACGATTTCGACCGCACAAATCTCTTCGTAAACAAAACCAGCGCACCTGAGCTTCTTATTTTAAGCTTATTACAAGTGCGCAAGAACAGAATAATGCAATGCACTCTTGTTTGAAGTTTGCTTCTTGAGATTTGTGCGTCTGAAGTTTTGATGCACTGTTGAAGCGGGATCTCAAGACGTTTGTCCTTAAAAGAAACTTTTTCAAAAAAAATTGTATGTAAACTTAACCCAAAGTTGCCAAATTTTCTAAAAAATGAATATAAACTTACGGCAGTGTCGCTGGAAATTGGGTCGACCAAATTTTAAGATGAGAGCGGTAATATAACCCATTTTCTATTAACTTTCCACTGTTTTTTACAGAGCTTAGCTAAAAAAATCTAGAAAAGAAAGTTGTTAAGTAAATTAACTCTTCATGTCACCGACCAAAAGTTTGGGATCACCCCTCAATATGATATATCAGCCAAAAGTTTGGGATCACTTTCGTAAAACATGGAAAAGTGATTTGGTAATATCTTCGTCATCCAAGTTCAATTTTAATTCTTTTTGGCTCATTTCAAAGATAATTTACGTTTGATGTCTTTAACTTAAAGTATTTAACGATTTTTGTATATAAAAATGGTATGTAAAGCTAACACATTTCACCACACTTCAAAAAATGAGGCAGCTTTACGTTAAGTTTTAGTATGTAAATTTCAACAAATATGTGTGGTTCAATTTCTTTGCGATAAGTATCATTCATTTTGTTTCAAATAAGCCAAGAAGAATTAAAATTGAATGAAAGATGACAAATATATCAACAAATCACTTTTCCATGTTTTACTATAGTGACCCCAAACTTTTGGCCGATACATCATTTTGAGGGGAGACCCCAAACTTTTGGTCGATGACGTCAAGGATTAATTTACTTAATAACTTTTTTTCTAGATTTTTTATCTAAGTTCTGTAAAAAGCAGTTGAAAGCTAATAGAAAATGGGTTATATTACCGCTCCCAACTTAAAATTTGGTCGACCCAATTTCCAGCGACACTACCGTAAATTTATATTCATTTTTTAGAGAATTTGGCGTTGGGTAAAGTTTACACACAATTTTTTTTCGAAAAAGTTTCTTTTAAATCATGTTTAAAGATTCTTTGACTTATTATCTTTTGAATGAAACCTAGGGTTTTGAAATCGGACGCGAATTGGCGGAGATATGAACCTAAAAAATGACATGTTTTTGACGGGGTGACTCCAAACTTTTGATCGGGAGTATAGTTTATTTAAACAGAAAATAACTCCAGAGGCTTCGTATTCGTTTTTTTTTAAGTTTTCTTGTATTTTCGATGCATATGGTGTATTTTAAATTGTAATATTTCCTTAAAATTTTAAGGATATGCCGTATTTTCAAAATGGGGAGACATGATCCCCCTTTTCATGGTTTGTACTACAATAATAATTAGCCGACACATTTTATCGTTGAATATATTATAATTTCAAGTAAATAGAGGCTTCCAAATAGAATTTTATTTTCACATTTATAATGTGTGTAATCCTCGAGGGATCAAGTCTCCCCATGACACTGTTGCTTATACTAAGATGCATTCATAAAATATTTTTATAATAGCCTTATTTTGATTAAAACGTTTGATAGTATTTCATTTAAACTATGTGCTGTAAAATTTTGACACGATTTGCTCCAATTTTCACAAAGTTATTGAGATTTCTTGGAATCGCCTAAAATATTTTTGAAGGATTAAAAATAAACCATCCGCCGTTAAAGAATAATGCGAGTTACAATCAAAATCACTTGTGGCCAAAACATACATGGGATGGCCAAAATGTTTAGGATAGGCAACTTTTTTTCTCTCACGTTCAATATGCTGTAACTTTTCAAAGAGTGCATCGAAAATTCTCAAATTAAGACTGTTTGTCAACCTATTATATTTGCATCATTGGTACAAATTTGAGCTCGGTTGGTTAATCTTTCGCGAAGCTAGATCCGTTCTCGTAAAACACTAGTTTTTAGACAACTAATTTTTGAGCTGTCATATCTCGGAGACCAGTGAACCGAATTGAATAAAATTTTGAGCGTTTATCAACAATATATTGCTTGAAAATTCTTCAAAACATAGGTACTTTTCAATCGTTGAAAAAAGTTATGATGGATTGACACTTTTAGGAGCTTTCTCGAAAAAATGTATATTTTGCACTGTCATTAAATTTCATTTTTAATATCCAAAGATTTTCTACTTCTGTTCTTAAGATATCTATAATAAGATATATTAGAGCCCATTTAGATTAAAGGAAGAACACGTTTAGTATTTTTTGTGCGATATTGTAAATTTGACTCAATATCTTCTATATGGGTGAAAATATCAAATCATCATAACTTTTTTCGGCGTTTAAAAGTACCTGCGTTTTAAAGAATTTTCAAGCATTAATATATTGTTGATAATCGCTCAAAATGTTATTCAATTCGGTTCACTAGTCTCCGAGCTATGACAGCTCAAAAATTAGTTGTCTAAAAAATAGTGTTTTACGAGAACGGTTCTAGCTTTGCGAAAGAATAACCAATCGAGCTCAAATTTGTACCAATGATGCACATATAATTGGTTGACAAACAGTCAAAATTTGAGAATTTTTGATGCACTCTATGAAAAGTTACAGCATTATGAACTTTTTTTGTGAGAGAAAAAAAAGTTGCCTATCCCAAACATTTTGGCCACCCCTTGTAATTGTTTGTCCAGGAGTGGTTTTGGAAAAAAATATGCTAGAAGAAAATTGTTTTTGATTCCGAGAAAATATGAGGGGAACAAGTCTCCCCAGGGATCAAGTCTCCTCAGTCTTCCCTACTTTGTTCTTGTAAAGTTAATTTACGAGAAAATGAAAGCCATTTTCAACTTAATCATATTTGAATACTAAACCATCTACTGAAAAACCTCATTACTTCCTGGAAATGCCACTGAACAAGTCTGGGAAACCCACCAGCAATGTGCCACTGTAACCATGCTATGCATCGCCATAACCGCAACCGTAACAATATCGCAGAAACAAAATCACTACAGACAGAGCAAAGCCACCGCCACCCGTGGGCATGGCGGCGGGCAGTGGTGCACCGTCAGTCGTCACGTGAGTTGTTTCTAACGCTTTTCATCGACTTGGTCGCACGGAAACTCGAGCGCAAACTTTTCACCGCCATCGGAGGACCAAAACGGCAACACTTTAGTGCGGCGATGGTGTGAACAAGAACTTTTCGGTTGTTATTTGCACTTCAAGCGGATAGTTTAGGTTGCCCACATGAGTTGACGATGGGACTATGAGGTTTGCGTCGTGTTTTTTTTTCTCTCTGCATAATAGGTAGGCTCAGTAAATTTCCAATTTGGCAAGCCGGTTGTTCATTTTCAATGCTGAATTGCGATCAGAGTTTGAAAATGTGACCGAAAAAAAGAAAACTTATTTTGTTTACTTTCCATATAAATTTTAAATTATAAATTTATGTTTTTCTATTATCATGCGCATGGCATGTGTTACGGGTATAAATATTTGTTACAATTATAAGACAGAATAATTGTTAAATGTGTTATAAATATTATATTCGTATGTTGTGTTATATGTTTTATTTTACCTTGTAAATATTCCCCGAGTTTTAATACACATTTATAGGGTTCTGACTGAATAGAGGTATACATGAAATGCAATCCACTGTTGATTGCCAACTTTCAGGCTATTTCGGGCTGAGGTCAAGTACAGGGGATAGACAAAATGATCGGGACAGGTAAAATTTTCACTTCTCAAAAAATGTTCAACTAGCTGTAACTTTTCGAAAAGTTTATCGAATATTCTCAATTTTTTACTGTAAGTTCATCAACTAGTTGTGTATCAGTGGTCCAAATTTGGGAAAGATCGGGCCATTTTCCACGAAGTTATAAATATTCTAGAAAAAGGTATAATTATCCGATAGCAAACTTTGAGCTATTATATCTTCGGATTCAATGAACCGATTGCAATGAAATTTTGACCATTCATGGCTTATATAATGAACTCTGAAAAACATTTGACTTAACTTGAAATTTTTAACAAGAGCAAAAGTTATAGCGATTTTATTTTTCTCATGATTTTTTAGCAAATTGGTCTATTTTTAATATGTATTTCATCACTTTTTCAATTTGTTGGCGGCTATGTTTTTACTTTCCTTCAAAGCACATTTATATATAAGTCAATTAGAGGGAAATTAAATGAACTATAATTTGCATCTTGAATTTTGAAACGATGTTGAAGTTTTGGATAATTTTGTGTTTTATTAGAAAAATAATCTAATCGTTATGATTTTCTTCCGTGTTAAGAATATTAGGATAAGTCAACGGTTTTTCATAGATCATTATATAAGTCATAAATGGTCAAAATTTCATTGCATTCGGTTCATTGAATCCGGAGATATAACAGCTCAAAGTTGGCTATCGGATAATTTTACCTTTTCCAAGAATATTTATAACTTCGTGGAAAATGGCCCGATCTTTCCCAAATTTGGACCACTGATACACAACTAGTTGATGAACTTACAGTAAAAATTTGAGAATATTTGAAGCACTTTTCGAAAAGTTACAGCTAGTTGAACATTTTGTGAAAAGTAAAAATTTTGCCTGTCCCGATCATTTTGTCTATCCCCTGTACAAGTCAAGTAGACATGTAAACCTTTCCCTGCCACTGACTTCAAGTTCTTGAGCTCAAGTATCGAACCCTGAAACGGGATGCCCGATTAGGATTAGTTTTCCTAGACAAAACCAAGCTATGATTTTTGTAACACATGTAACCGATAAATTTTTGCGGAGTTTCTCAAAACCGCCGAAAAACCCGAAATTCATTTATTTTACGTTTAAAGGACCTATGAAAAATCTATTGGACATAAAATGCTACCCAATACACAGATTCCCGAGCAGAAGGGAATAGCAACAGCATAATAGAATGTGTTATTTTGGAAAAATAACTGAGTAACGGAAAGATATATTTTCATGTTATTTACATAACATATCCTGTTATAAACTTGTCTGTCATAAGCGGCAAAATAACAAAAATTATAACAAAAAAATGTTCCTGGAAGACCTGTTTTGATAACATGTTATGTTAGTTTCAATAACAACTTAATAACAGCGAATTTTTAAAATGTTTCAATAACAAATTTTGATATGAATAAGTTATTGATAACAATCTGAAAACAAAATTTGCTTTTTTCTGTTGCGTATAGGAACTTCTCCAAAGTCCCATGTGAATTCAATGGGGTACGCAACAATAGGATCTATTGTTAAATGTTTCATTCATAATTGGGACGCAATTGTTGTCGCAAGCGATTTATTATCGAAAACAGAGAGAAACATCAGTAGGTCGGCTCCAGAGGCACGTTGATCCAAAATGTTTCATAAAATGGCTAACACTCTATTACACTCTCTATATTCGTATTCATACCTAACTGAAACTAGGACAAAAAAAAACAGGTATACTTTTCAAAGTGCTTATAAAACAAAAGGCTGATAAGTTGGCTCTGTCACAGGTCAAACGTAATATCAGAAAAAAGAGGAACTGATGACAAAATAATATTTTCTCTTACAGTTCCTCACGGAATGATGTGAACAACGAAAATCTCGAATGGTGTAGTTCTGATTGCAAAGCGAGTTATGTTGTAATATTAATGATCAAATATTTTTACAGTCTCAAGGACACAATAATAACTGAACTTGTGCTACAACAAAACATGTTACTGAAATGTAATTTATAGAAAATATACCAAGAGCACGATCATAACAAAAAAAGATTGCCCAACAGAACATGTTATGGAACGGTGATGACTTAATAAGTTAACAATAACAAACCGAGATATAAAAACAGGTTTTGTGATTCCGTTGTTATTATTTTGATATTTTCCTCTGCTCGGGTTAGCAAGTAAGACTAACTAATGACTATGGTAAAGTGGGTGAAAGTGTTTCACAGGGGTTTTTTTTCGACATTGATCACTTCTCAAAAACATCGAAAGAATTTTTGAACTTCAACAAGGTTTTCAAACTATTCATGACTTTAGTGTTACATATTCGGTTATATGATTATGCGAACCCGAGCAGGAATAAATAACTGCCACATATATTCAACCAAGTGTGTGGGCTTCGTGGCCGTGCGGCTAGAGACGTCACAGTCACCTAGTCGTTTCGCAAGCCTCGAAGTGTGGGTTCGATTCCCGCTCCAGTTGGGGAAAACTTGTCGTCAAACGGAAGATTCTCCACTGGGCCACTGGGTGTTTCGTGTGATGTCCGTTTTCTAATATTAGTGCTTGTTCAGTTTGTACAACCTCTGGTTGAAGACGCTGTAGTGTCTTTTTTTTAAGATATTATTCGGTTATTCTAGTACTGAAAAAAACTTATTTTGTTTTTGTGCAGGAATTATTACACAGACAAAAAAATAACTTGTTATTGGTTTGGCATTGAGGACTGCTTGAGGTATTATTCTATGTAGTTTTAGATTGTATAACTGAATGGGAAAGCTTGGTTAGTTGGAAATGAAAGCCAAAAGAACAAAGCTAATAAAACTGATTTTGTTCCTAAAAAATAATTGATTTCGTCATTATAAGAACCAACAAATAACAAAACATTGTTGAATGGAGAAGACCTAAATCAGTTATTTACTAGTTATTAAGATATATATACAACCTGGGTAGACGTGAGTGGCATACCAAAAACATAATAATAACATATTTGTCATAACTAATTTTGACATAAGCTTGAAAACATGTCAATAGTACAATATGATAGTTATATTAAAATATGCCATTTGTTGAATGGCAACCATGATTTAAAAATAGATAAAAAGGGCTCCTGAATGTGTTAATTTAATATTATTTAATATTATTTATCTCTTGCAAGTTCAACGAGGTAATTTAATGTAATTTAAAGTAATTTAAATGAAAATAACGACAAAGTTTGAAATTAAGTTATTTTAGTGGCACAAATTTCGCAACGCAAATTTCGCGAACGTGCCTCTGGGGCCAACCTACTGATGGTAAAACTTGCCATTGCTTTGCAATTCCCTTCTATCCGGATTACAAATTGTTTGAATAACTTCTGAATGTCAAATGTTGCAATCATAACTAATTTTGTGATTGGTTTGATATTCTTGATCTCTTGCGAGTTTAATAAAGTATCAAGTTACCCGAGCAGAAGAAAATATCAACAGCATTATAAAATATGTTAACTTGGCATAATAACTGTATAATGGAACCAGTCATTTTTATGTTATTAATATATCTTATTGTGTTATAAATTCGGCTGTCATAAGCGGCAAAATAACAAAAATCAAAACAAAAAAAAATACTCATGGAAGACCAATCTAATACAGTAAGGACCCGATTTTGTCAGCCCCTGGTAGCATTTTAGGCTGACAAAATCGGGTACCTGACAAAATCGGGACATTTTTTAAAATCATTTTTTTATTCATGAAAAATTATTCTGAGCACGTCAGACACGGAGATAGGTGTGTAGGGTCTGCTTTGGATTCGTTCAAATATTACGTAACGCCAATGAGGGGGGGGGTGTCCAGCGCTATGTTACGTTACGTTACGTTACGTAATATTTGAATGAACCTTTTGTGGTAAAAAAAATCGAAAGGGTGTAAAGTGCGCAGAAATAATGTTATTTGGCAAAGTTAACATTTTGTGCTTTTTTACAGAAGAACTATTAAATTTTTTGTTTCTTTTTCTTCTTGTCATAACATCCCTACTGGAACACTGCCTTCTTCTAGCTAACAGAAGACGGTTGACACTGGTTAGCGCAGTTTAAATCATAACATCTAACTTTAGCTGTCAACGAATTAAAAAGAACCAACATCTGATTGACAAGTATAGACACCCATACTGTCCGAATTGGCTAAGTTTCCACTGCCTTTCCACTTTAATTTCCAGAGCCTCATCTCTAAAGAATCTCTGGGGAAATCTTTGAAGAAATGTTCGGGGAAATTTTTAGAGAAACTACCCGAGGATATACGGAACGTTGAGGGTAACATTCCCGAAGGGATCCCATAAGTAGTTTCTGCAAAAACCTTTACAGGAGCTTCGGATAAATCCCTTAAGTAATTTCTGAAAGAATCGTTACTGCAATCTCCGTAGAAATCTCTAGAGGCATTTCTTTAGCATTTTCTGAAAAATCATTGAAAGAATCCCTATTGCAATCTTTGAAGAAATTTCCTTGAGAAATCCATGGAGGAATTCCTGGAAAAAAGTACTGGGGATATATCTGGAGCAGTCTAAGGAGAAACCATAGCAGGAATGAATTGTTAAATTCTAGCATGAATTCCAGAAGAGTTTCCAACAAAATTTTCTAAAGGAATTTCAGAAGCAATACCAAGGGATTTTCGTAAAGAAATACCAAGAGGTTACTCTGGAAAAATCTGAAGCGGGTCCCCCGGGAAACCCAAAGAGGATGCCCAATCGGGAAATCTAACAGAGGAATCATAGTGAAATCTCTAGAGGAATTCTTGTATGAGTAATTACTGAAGGCATTAATAGAGGAACATTTTACGAAATTCTTAGAAGGATCCCTGAAGGAATCCTAAGAGGAATGATTGAAAAAAAAAATCCTAGGAAAATCGCTAGATTTTTTCATCAGTAGGTTGGCTCCAGGGGCACGTTCTCTTCCATTTGGGAAGTTTGTGCCTTCCGTAGATTTATTCGTGGACTAAAGTACGCAGTAATTCATATAGAAATTATTGCAAAAGTATCTACAGAATTCTCTGAATACATCACTACAGGAGTTCCTGTAGAAATTACTGGATAAAGTCCTACAGGAATACCAGAGAGAATTTCTGAAGGAATCTCAACAGGAGTTCGTCAACCTGGATCATAGGAAAAAAAGACAATTACACCGTCTTCGACCTTGCGGCCACTACAGACTGAACAGTACAAACACTCGACAACGGACAACACATATAACACCCAGTGGCCCAGTGGAGAATTTTCCGTTTGACGAAAAGTTTTCCCCGACTGGAGCGGGAATCGAACCCACACTCCGAGGCTTACGAGACACCTAAACGACTGACGCCGCTAACTGCTCGGCCACGAAGCCCAGAATGCATGAATAATTTTTAGGGAAATATCTGAAAAGGTTCTTATAGAAATTTCCAGAAAATTTCTTGGAGGAACTCCAGCAGAAGTTCCAGGACTATCAAAACTGATATGTATGGAGAAACGCCAGCAGGATGTCTTGAAAGAATCGCTAGAGCAATCCCTGGATAAATCCACGTAGCAATTGTAGGAGGAATTTGAGAAAAAATGCTGTCAGGATATCAGCAAAACTTTTGGAGGAACCCTAGCAGGAGTTCCAGAACAAGTCTCAAGAAAAGCTTTTGGGGAAATCACAGGAGGAATGCCTGAGAAAATATTAAAGAGACACACTTGAATGAATCGTTATAAAATTCCTTCAAAAATTTCCGGCGGAATTCTTGGTGAAATACCAGCAAAAATTCTTACAAGAAACCACGCAAAAGTTCTTGAAGGAATCGCAGCAAAAATTTTTGGGGAAATCCCATCTCGAATTCCTTAAGGGTTTCTAATGAATACAATTCCCACAGCAATTTTTTAAGCAATCCAGACAGGAAATCTACAATACAAATCTCATAATAAATCTAGACCAACATGTAAGAAAGGGCGGAACTACCATTGCATGTCTCAACTTCTTCCACCCCGTCTAGGCGTATTTCAATTTATTTATGCAAACTTATTGCGTTATCAGATAGAAAGGAGTCTGCTCTATCTGTTGCTGGTCAGAGATTACATGAAAAATGGGCCATGTGCTCAGAAGGAAAGGAGAAGCAAAAATTCGAAATTATTGTTGCGCCCTTTTCAAATGTTAGCCTATCTGGATCAATCCAAACAAGTAAACCTAGAGGAATCCCAGAGATGCCGGAAAGAAGTAAATGGATTAACTTGTAATCACAACAGGCAGCGTTTATTGTTTGTTCTGTCCCAGAGGAAATTAGGAAGAATAGTCTTTAAGCCCATATAGCCGATAGCGCTCGTGCAATCAGCAAAGCCATGCTGAGAGTGACGAGTTTGATGTCCGGTTAGCTCAGAATCCATTTCTGTAAGAATGCAAAATAAACATTGGCTGTGGGGAATCTCAGTTAAAAAATGTAAAAGTTCTCATAAAATACTAAGCTGAGGAGCAGGCTTGGAACGTTACGCCAAGAAGAGAGAGAGCTGGAATCTTTTAGCAATTTAAAACAATATTAGTTTAAAACATTGGCGAGGGTTGGGTACTAAATTGCCTCAATGTGTTAGTTTGCAAAAAATGTTTGGCCGTTTTCACGAGTTTTGTTCATTGTGTAATTTTTCTATGACGCCTAAAGACATCAACTGCATTAATAATGATTACAAAATGGAAATTCTGAATGAAATTCAAATTTATTTTTTACTTCAAAAAGGCTGACAAAATCGGGTCAAAAAGCTGATAAAATCGGGGGTAGACAAAATCGGGGGCTGACAAAATCGGGTCCCCACTGTAACATGTTTTGTTACATTTCATATCAACTTTATAACTTGCATTTGGAAACTTGTTATTGTTATGTTCATCACATACTTATACATTTTCTATAGTAGAGTTACAACAAAACATGGTCTATAACAAAATATATTATTGAAATGTTATTTAGTGGATGAATATTAATAACTTCATCGAAACAAAATAAGATTGCCTAACTAAACATATTATAAAAAGTAATTCTTTGACAAGTTCATAATAACAAATTATGATATGAAAACAGGCTATGTAATTCTGTTGTTATGAATTTGATATTCTCCTCTGCTCGGGTTAGAACAACAAAATGACAAAATGTGAAATTTGGATAGTTTAATGGAAACTCGCTTAGTTTGCATTTACTTCCTATCCAAAAAACTACTTAACTGTTGCTGGCATAAAGAACTTAATTTACCCTCTTTTTGATTTCAAGAGAATAACTAACTTTGTTAATTGTGGTCCTATTCTAAAGAACTAGATAATGGTATACCTCAAAATTTGTTGTTCTTGATTTGCCTTGTTAATGTCAAAATTTGATATTTCTTTAGTTATTTCACTGAACAATGTCAGTTATAGTTTTTACTCTTTTGTCACTTTTTTTTTCAAACAAACGAAGGCCATTTCATCACATACTTATACATTTTCTATAGTAGAGTTACAACAAAACATGGTCTATAACAAAATATATTATTGAAATGTTATTTAGTGGATGAATATTAATAACTTCATCGAAACAAAATAAGATTGCCTAACTAAACATATTATAAAAAGTAATTCTTTGACAAGTTCATAATAACAAATTATGATATGAAAACAGGCTATGTAATTCTGTTGTTATGAATTTGATATTCTCCTCTGCTCGGGTTAGAACAACAAAATGACAAAATGTGAAATTTGGATAGTTTAATGGAAACTCGCTTAGTTTGCATTTACTTCCTATCCAAAAAACTACTTAACTGTTGCTGGCATAAAGAACTTAATTTACCCTCTTTTTGATTTCAAGAGAATAACTAACTTTGTTAATTGTGGTCCTATTCTAAAGAACTAGATAATGGTATACCTCAAAATTTGTTGTTCTTGATTTGCCTTGTTAATGTCAAAATTTGATATTTCTTTAGTTATTTCACTGAACAATGTCAGTTATAGTTTTTACTCTTTTGTCACTTTTTTTTTCAAACAAACGAAGGCCATTTTTTCCATTCAGTTATTCTAATATATATTTATATTTAATGGTGAAATTTGCCATTGCCTTGCAATTCTCTTCTATCCGGGTAGGTGTAGCTAGAGAAACTTCATTTTTCATTTAGTCCTTGGTTTGATTCTATAATAAAAAATACGTCAAAAATAATTCTTTACAAAATTTTCCAGAACAAAGTCAGACATTTTTTTCTATTTGAATCTTCTTCCAAAGTAACCAAAAACAAAATTTTCTCTTATCTGTATATAAAAAACAAAATTTCCAATGTAATTATTAGTGATACGGTTGAGTCACTAACATCTAGAATACAATTGAAGTCGCCTAGTATTACATAAGGATAGTAACTGGACATGGATAACAGATGTTTATCCTAGAACAAAATTTAACTCAAAACCTGTGAAAACCCCGTAAGAATCAAATACGGAGCTTACTGCTTACAATCTTACATATGTACTACGAATTGAGTAATTTATATTTGACTGTAATTATTTGCATTTGATATATGCACTCAAGCGTAATGAAAGCGATCATTGCACCATCTCAAAATGATTGCCAGTTATGTTTCTGATTGAAATGACGGTTGAAAGGGTTTACACACATTTTGTATGTCAGCATAAACGTTTGTTATCTGTGAACTGGACAAATGTGGAAGAATAACTTCCATGAACAAAATCTTATATTTATTTTTTTTGGCTTCCAATTATTACGATATATTTTTGGGAAAATTCCCCTGTCAAAAACTCAAATCTCAGATTGTCGCAAATTGTATTACAATCTCTTCACACTCTTCGAAAAATTCCGCTCCATATTTAAATGGTGAAAAAAAAAGTGATATTTAGCTAATGTTTATTTGGGTTTTGGAAATGTGGTATTTTTCATAAAAAAATATAATTATGAAAGTTGGAATACATACAAGTTTGTTGTTTACGACAAAAATGTACAATATCATTAGTATAACAATTGTTAACGACAGAAATGAATAATATGAGTATAAAAATGTTTCAAAACAAGAAATTTCAAAAACCATTAACCAAAAAGGATGTAGTGTTTCCTCCCAGGGCTTTCAGTTGCAAGCAGATTCTTCTCATAAAAAACAGAAACTTGCGGGTCCAGGTACCTGTTTGCAAAGGCAACAATGTTAGCCATATACACAGCATTTTTTATGCATTATGGGTGTGCATATAAAACAAATAATTTTGTCGTCGATAACAAACACCATTTGACAAATGGTATATTTACAATACTTTTACAACGCTGGTACATTTTTCTTTCCACCAATGTTCTACTTATTCCAACAAAATGAGTAAGGTATCAATGCTACCCTGACCACAAAAAATAGATTGAATCATTTAGTTGTCGAATGTAGAACACCTCACCTGCACTGTAACGTATCACATAATGCAGAAGCTATTCTTTATTCATCATACATAAGCTGCGACAGTAACTTCCCAGTTTGCTCGTTAATACCGTATTACGTGTCTTGAAGAAAAACCGACTAAACTTTTTCTTTTCTCTTCGACACTATATCACTATTCCGGCACGCACTTAATCAATTTCTAGTTGATGTTGAAAAGCGTTGCTGAAAGTTACTTATTGGAAACAAGAACTCGTGAATGAAATAGAAGAGGAAAGTTTCTACTCACACTTCGAACGAAGCCAAATCTGTACAATATGTTTAAACTTTTTTGTTTCTTTTCATAATTAGCAAAACCGTACGTCTAATTCGCTTGCTTTCTCGAAGTTTTATTACACCAGAGCAATACTATTTATAAGTATATAACACTACTCTAATTTTTAACGTGTGTGTTGGTGAAATAGTATATACTGACAGGTGTACGGTTCTAAGTGAAGACCAACTCCGGTTGTTTACCTGTTATCCTTAACACAATCCGAGACGAGCACGTGTTAACTGGTTCAAAGAATACGACGGACTGAAAGTTTCCTTCGAAGGTAAAGTAGTTTTCCCTAAAACTTAAGGTGCCCAGGGAAACCACGAGTCGGCGCACTCCCAGGACTCCGAACACCATAATAATATCCTTCGGCACCGGGCACCACCGTTGGAAACCAGCAGGGAAATAGACATCTTACTGTTAAAACGGGAATATCATTAAATTTCAATGCCAACAGCCAATGAACTGGTGCTGATCGTGTGACGAACAAGAATTGATATCAAACTAGACGGCACGCCATACTATCGGTGTTGTGTAAAGGTATTCCGAAGGCAGAACGGCGAGAATAAATGTCATGAATTCACTGTATTAGTTCGACTAATAAGAATAACAATATTATTGTAGTGAGTGATCAAATTATATAAAAAAAAGGATAACAATTATACTACCGCCGTTGGGGGTGACAATGGGTGAGGGGGGCGAGTTTGGGTCAAAACAATATCTAAAATATCTCATCAAATAGCGAATAAAAAATTTTATGCTGTCAAAATTAGGTTTCTAGAGCAATTGCCTATAGTTTATTTTGGATAGATCATCAGAAAAAGATTGAAAAAAAGGCTTTTTCAAAATGCAATTTACAAGGCATGAAACAAGGAAAGCAACCCAAAAACCCCAATCAAATTTACAACTCGAAATATTTATGAAGTGGGCCAAGTGCTCGGATTGCCCGTGTAGCTGCCGGCTTAGAATAGCACTACGGACCACCTGTTCCGGGGGTAAAAGTCCACCAAACAGGTAACCCCAATCCAAGGTGTCAGGCGACCCGTGCTGAGGGATGAATGGTTGAGGGGGTTTAAAAGATGTTCGATCTTTAACGGAGCCCGTAGCGTGGGTAGATCGCCTTTTTGGGTTGCGTTGCGGTGATAGATCTACCAAACCGAAACCTAGTGTCGTCCTATTTTTCAATTTTGGAATATGTGTTCTGGTAATTCAAGGAATTATAGTATTTAGTCCTTACTACTGGTGTTTTGGTGACTTCCAGTTTTTGAATAAAACTTAGCTTACCAACTTTACTTTGCATATAGTTAAAAACCTCACCATCTGAGGCTAAACTCAATGCAAAGGAAATCAAATTGGGTTAGGGATCCATGTATGTACTAACTCTTCGAAGACTGGAAAGTGCTAGTACTCAAGGAACATACTAGAATCCTTATTACTGAACACATGTTCCATTATTGGAATGATATTGCTGCTAATGTTAAAACCCGGGTAATAAACTTCCTACTGGGGAGAATTCAGCAGTAAAACAAGGGTGATGCTAGGTTTCCGATGCATGGCCAATATCAGTACTTTTGTTTTGTTTTCTAAGAAAACAAAACAAAAACTGTATCAAAATCGATACTCTATTGCCCCTCAATGGCAATTGAGTAATGCGACATGCACTACACTAAGAATACGGGTAATGTCACAATAGATCTAAAAACTGGTCGCAGTGACAAACCCGAACAGGAAAAAAAAGTGCTCGGATATATTCTGAGTAGACATCTAATCAACATTTGCTCCTCATCCCCGCTGATCGTAAGGACCTGGCCGGTTGTCGAGAGTTCATTCAATGAAAGATTTGTCAAGTCCTAGTTAACTTTCCAGGCGCATTAAACGTCTTTATCGACAGCCACCCCAGGATGTGTACGGTCGGCTATGCTATGCTATGCATTATCAAAGATCACAATCCAATGATCGAAGGACTTTTTCATGCAAAGCAGAAGTTATTGAACAATGAATGTGGAAGTATGCATTTGTTGGCCCATTCTCACACCCGACGATGGTACTTCAATAGAGCGTCAACGTTAAACAACAAGTCGTCAAGGAAATAATCGGTATCATGTGAACATGTGAAATCAGTTTTTGAATTAAAGCTAGTGGTTTTGCTATGGAAATGTATCTCTGCATTCCAAATGAGGCATGGAATACTGTGAATTTATTTTTGTGGGAAATGTTTTTAATAAAGCGGCTCTTAAAACTTCTACAGATCATGTATTTTTTGAATAGATTTTAGAACATAGAGCATGAGCATGAGCATGAGCATAGATGACCGCACAATTCGTAGTTGCTACTCCGTGATTGACCAGAGCAATCGAAATTGCACAAGGAATCAATGAATAGGGCTTGGGATTAGCTTACTATTCTCAATGTGCACAGGTCGAGAGCTCTCAACTTTAATAAGGTCAATAACGGCGCCGGCCACGTCCTTACGGTCATCGAGGATGGAAGGGAATGTTAGTAAGACAAACGTTGTTATAAAGACCGCGAATCGCTGCATCTCCACGTTTGTCTCAGGAAGGATTTTTTGTTAGTAGGGTAAGGTACATTGTCAGTCCGGGAGTCACCTATGGTTGGTGATATGATTTGACAATGGATCAATATACACAAACCGCCGTTAACAACCGACCACTTTTCGACGCAAGAACTAGCCAAAAAGAAAATTCTATCGCGCGTCTCCACTCCACTAGGGAGCAGAAACCTTTAGTCTATTCCACACAGAAATACACTGAACGCGACTCACTTGTCGGCGCCCGGATTTTTTTCTCGACCGGCGAACCCGAAGCAACATTTTTCACTCTTTTGTGTAAATGCAAAAAATGAAAGAAAATATTTATTATCAACTAAAAGTGTATTGGAAACTAGCGCCGAAGGGAAGCGAAAAATTCGGAACCGACTCGAACCACGGCGCGTGCACACTCGTCCCGTCGTCGGAGCCCCGCAGTGAGAAGAGGAAAAAAAATCGCAAAAATCTAGCAAAGCGAGCGCGCGAACTACCGCACACTACTGACTGCTTGGCGTCCCGTCGTCGGAGCCCCGCAGTGAAAATAAAATCGCAAAAATCTAGCAAAGCGAGCGCGCGAAACTTTGCCGCTGCCGAACTACCGCACACTACTGACTGCTTGGCGTCCCGTCGTCGGAGCCCCACAGAGGGAAGAGGAAAAAAAAACTCGCAAAAATCTAGCAAAGCGAGCGCGCGAAACTTTGCTGCTGCCGAACTACCGCACACTACTTTTTTGAATAGATTTTAGAACATAGAAACTCAAAATGTCTACAAACCGTTTGAATTAAAGTGTTGGTAGATGGAGTTAACAAAAAGGAAAACAACTAAGTCCAGCTGTGCACTGATATATGGTGCTCTTCACTGGAATTTACCAGATTTGCAAGTATCAGTAGGTCGCCTTGTGCCAGATTTGCTAATATGTCTAAAACTTACTAAAAAAGCTTGTAATGAGAAGGCACAGAATGTTGTTAATTGGCAAACATGTTTAATGCTTCCAGTGAGCTATTCGCTCTTTGAAGGAAGCACGACACTAGACAACGGATTAGCATGCAACGCCCAGTGGCACAGCCGAAAACTTTTCCTTACAGCTGCGGCGGGAATCAAACCCGCTCTCCTCAGCACGATGCTACCAAATGCATGGTAACACTAGCCACACTTCGAGATTTCAAAAAAGTATTGCTGCCATAAAAGAGCGATAAATACAACAGAAAATAGTCTGTGAGGATTAATTCGATTACCCATGTTCGGTGTGGTCGATCGAGTGGAGGACGATCTGCGGACCCTTCGCAGAGTGCGTAACTGAAGACACACAGCCATGGACCGAGCAGAATGGAGACGACTCCTACGTACAGCAGAGGTCACTGAGGCCTTCTGAGTCTGATCGGTAAGGTAAGTATGTTCTGTAAGGATGGATTCGGACGATCCATTGAGATATCCAATAATTATGAAGAATGGTAGGTAACTGGTGTTTTGTAATGACGTCAATAAGCGAATTATATCTCGAGTTTCAAATCATTTGAAAATTACATACGATATCGTAGGGGACCATTCATAAACCACGTAGACTTTATGGGGGGAGGGGGAGTCTGGCCAAAGTCTACGCTCCATACAAATTTTATAATTTTTGTATGGACGATAGTCTAAGAGGGGGGAGGGGGTGTCTGAGATGGCCAAAATTTGGTCTACATGGTTTATGAACAGCCCCTAGACTTCTATAGTTCATAAGTGTTGAATATTCCATTAACTCAAAGAAAGTATCTTGGAAACTCAAAACTTCGAGTCGATGGCAACTTCAACAATTGTTAGGCAACTAAATATGCGAATATTCATTGAAAGACTCAGTTGAGGGTGCAATTCGTGCTTCGTAATTTTTTACCCGACATGGCCCAGTGACCCGTCGAGCTTACTCCGTCCAGAAGTTTAAGAAAATGTTGATCCCATATATTTCCAAAGCTAGGGGGTATGCAAGTTGGGGTTCAAAATTTGGTAAAATTCAGTTATGAAATGGGCTGTTGATGATTTGTTGAATTTTTAATTTTATGGCATTTTGCAACTTGCCTCGGTGTACTTCACCGTATTGAGCTGTTCTAATTTCTGTATTTGTTCAGATTACCGAATGTTTAGCAAAAGAATCATGAAAATAATCATCGGTAATGCTTACCGAACCATCGATACAACAAACGTTCTGTAACAACACCAACATCGTCCCATAGCACCCATAGCGTTTGATACATAGTAAGTTGTTTTCAGACAGGTAATCTAGCAGGTATTCTGTTTTATCTATGATCCAAAGAAATTAGAAAATGTACATGAAATACTAATTTGTCAAATAGCTCATCCACAAGATTTTTTTAATTTAAACTCTAAAAAGAATGTTTTTTGATCCCATAAGTTTCATAATTCAAAGAAACACAATAAATAACAATGGTGTTACTATTCAAAGATTTTAAGTTCATTCAAAGATTTTAACCTTGTCATAGCGCCAGAATAATTGCCGTGTTTGGTACAGTACCGCCAGAGTGCGAGCAACCTTAGAGAAGATCGGGTTACCAACATCACGAAATCCAAAGTTACACACCGACCGATACTGCCGAGTTACAGATCAAGATGAACTTCTACAGTAAATTGAATGCCGTAGTGGATGCATTTCTAAAATACGACATCAGGATCTGTACAGGCAACCTCAACTCAAAAATCGACCACGACAACACGGGATATGAGCGGTTACAAGAAAGGAGGGGATAATTAATTGATCAACCTGGGGGAGACAGAGGAGCGCAGAGAAGCAAAGGCTGTGATAGAGCGGGCAAGAATCAGGATATCAAATGCTGCTGCAGACGGGGAAAGCGAGCGCGACCGTGGGAGAACTTTGTAACCAGTGGTGTGTCTGTCTGTCCGAGATTTGTGGGATTTTCGCGGTGTAGTGTTTCGTTGTATATGTTTAAAAGTAAAACCAAGAAGATGTTTGAAAATCCGCGGAGCATCATCACATATCACCTACCGCCCACCGGACAGCTAGCAGTCACACCACATAGTTCCGCTACTCACCACTAGGCATCGCAGGCGCAAGGATAAGGCGGCCATGAGGGGTGGCGTATAAGGAGTAATGATGGGGCAAATTTGGTGGAAGCAGCACTTCGATGAGCACCTGAATGGCGAAGAGAATGTAGGCACGAAGGACCAAGGCAGCGGAGGAAAGGACTATGTTGGTGCAGCAGAAGACGGGAACGAACCAACTCCCATGCTGAGGGAAGTTAAGGATGCCATCCACCAGCTCAAAAACAACAAAGCGGCTGGTAAGGATGGTATCGCAGCAGAACTCATCAAAATGGGCCCGGAAAAGTTGGCCACCTGTCTGCACCAGTTAGTAGTCATGATCTGGGAAACCGAACAGCTACCGGAGGAGTGGAAGGAAGGGATAATCTGTCCCATCCACAAGAAAGGCGACAAGTTAATGTGTGAGAACTTTCGAGCGATCACCATTTTGAACGCCGCCTTCAAAGTGCTATCCCAGATCATCTTCCGTCGTCTTTCACCTAAAGTAAATGAGTTCGTGGGAAGTTATCAATCCGGTTTCATCGACGGCCGGTCGACAACGGACCAGATCTTCACCGTACGGCAAATCCTCCAGAAATTCCGTGAATACCAGGTCCCAACGCACCACCTGTTCATCGACATCAAAGCGGCATACGACAGTATCGACCGCACAGAGCTATGGAAAATCATGGACGAGAACAGCTTTCCCGGGAAGCTTATCAGACTGATCAGAGCAACGATGGATGGTGTGCAGAACAGCGTAAGGATTTCGTGTGAACTATCCAGTTCATTCGAATCTCGACGGGGACTACGACAAGGTGATGGACTTTCCTGCCTACTATTCAACATCGCCCTAGAAGGTGTTATGCGACGAGCCGTGCTCAACAGCCGGGGTACGATCTTCACGAAATCCGGCCAATTTGTCTGTTTTGCGGATGACATGGATATTATTGCTAGAACATTTGGAACGGTGGCAGAACTGTACAGTGTACACCCGCCTGAAACGCGAAGCAGCAAAGGTCGGACTGGTGGTGAATGCGGCTAAGACAAAATACATGCTGGTAGGTGGGACTGAGCGAGACAGGACAAGCCTTGGCAGCAATGTTACGATAGACGGGGATACTTTCGAGGTGAATTCGTCTTTCTCGGTTCCTTGCTAACGGCTGACAATAACGTGAGCCGTGAAATACGAAGGCGCATCATCAGTGGAAGTCGTGCCTACTATGGGCTCCAGAAGAAACTGCGGTCAAAAAAGATTCACCCCCGCACCAAATGTACCATGTACAAGACGCTAATAAGACCGGTGGTTCTCTACGGACACGAGACATGGACCATGCTCAAGGAGGACCTGCAAGCACTCGGAATTTTCGAGCGACGGGTGCTAAGGACGATCTTCGGCGGCGTACAGGAGAACGGTGTGTGGCGGAGAAGGATGAACCACGAGCTCGCTGCACGTTACGGCGAACCCAGCATCCAGAAAGTGGCCAAAGCCGGAAGGATACGATGGGCAGGGCATGTTGCAAGAATGCCGAACAACAACCCTGCAAAGCTGGTGTTTGCTAACCATCCGGTTGGTACAAGAAGGCGTGGAGCACAGAGAGCACGATGGGCGGACCAGGTGGAGCGTGATCTGGCGAGTGTTGGGCGTGACCGACGTTGGAGAGCTGCAGCTGCAAATCGAGTAATTATGGCGGCAAATTGTTGATTCAGTATTATCATGAATTTGATGTTAACTAAATAAATGAATGGGGCAAATTTAGTTAAAGCGGGAAACTCTCGGTCGGGGAGTCTAGACTGAAACTGAAAGCCAAATTGAGCAGACGTATGAAAAATTGTTAAGTGAAAATCCAAAACTACTAGAGAAAAGTTCACATTGAGAGACAGTGGAGAGTAAGAAACAGTTGAGGAAGCTGACCAACGTAGAATATCCAGGTAACACACCCCTGACCAGAATAGTCCCCATCACTAATGCGCCACCATCTCGTTCCCAAAGCGCCAGCCCCTTGGAAAAGTGTGTTGCAATCCGAAGTTCAAGTGTCGCGACTGGCCACGCGTCACAGTCGGCGATATCCGCCACCGTCTACTCGACAGTTACTATCCGACGCAGCTGATCGACTTAAACGTCGGTTTGAGCACTTCGAACAACTTCTTCAAGCTTTGACTTCCGATCAACCTACATCTTGCCATGAACCACCTAGGATACGACGCATCATCCGTGTACACTCTAAGGCACCATCACGGCAGAAGATTGAAACAGCCACCCGAAGCATGAAGTGCAACGAGGCTGCTGGGGTCGATCGCATATCAACAGAAATGCTAAAACCTTACCCCATGCTATCCGCGCAAAAAAATCGATAGGAATCTGACCTGAGATCAGGTCAATGATAAAACGAGAAACTACCTTTGAACGTACCGTAAAACGGGGTATCATGGATCAGCGGGGTAACATTGATCGGCTTGACCGACCTCATAAAATGTTCAAAGAAGCATTTTACATTGAATCAGTTTCTGCTCTCGAATGGTATATCGTAATCTGCTACCATTTGGCTATTAAATGACATGCAATTCATGAAAATTGAATTTCATGAGCATTGAAAAAATCGATTTTTTCATAACTGTGTTTCGTAACGCAATGAGATACATTGTCAAATATTCATGCTTTGTGTGAATACTACATACAAAATGAGTTCCGAAATCACTGTATTACTTCAATATGATATCCTAGAGTTGGATTTAATAACCGAAACTTTTAAGAAAATGCTCTTTTTCAATGAAATATACGAGTTATTAAAAGTAGGCTATCAATTCCTTAAGTCATTGCCTACCTTTAGGCGTTATTCGCGATTTGGAGGATTTTAATCCTAAAATAACTCAAAAAGTACATATTTTGTAAGAATTTGGACAACATATTCTAAATCAGCGACGCCGAATTTAGTAAGTAAGGGTACTTTCTACACAAACAAATATTGATCACTGATATGATCAATGTTACCCCAAATCAACAAAATCAAAAATTAGATTAAAAAGCCTATTGAAACATGTTTTTAAGTCTTACAATACTTTTTAGAGAACCTTAACGCGTACTGAGAGGGCCAGTACTTGTTTTAAAAATATAAAATATGTAACGTTTGCTTTAACAAGACAATTATTCAAGAAAGATGGAAAATTCTGATCAATGTTACCCCGGATTACGGTACTCTACATCAACAAGGTGCGCGCCAACTAATGCACGAAGAAGGTTAATTTAAGGGCTTTCTTTGCCTGCCATTGCATTGCATGCATTTGTATATTGGTAAGGTAAGCTCAATCAGTGAATCAAAATTCAACCATCGCGCAACAATAACGACAATGTCACAACCTGAATTTGTTGCGACATTCTACCCAATGCGACATAGGTTTGTCACAACTTGAACAGAAAAGGATAAAGATCATGCACCATAAGTTTAGAGATTTTTAAGCCTTGCATTGTGATTTGCGAGTGGTAACTTCGAGTCGGCCAACACTACAACGCTGCTGAAGTGTATCATCAAAAATGATCGATTATGGGTTGATAATAATTGATTATTCACGAGTTGAAAAATACGCAACAAATTCAGCTTTCGTTTTGTCTGCAACAAAATTTTTCGAGATCATATCATTATCTGTTACCATTTGGAATAAAGCGTAATCACTGCGCTTTCTTTGTTGCTTGTTTTGTGCCTCTTTTGTCTGACAATTCTCTTCACTGCCAAGAAGTCGAGAAAATATTCCCGAGTGGAGCAGGAATCGAACGCACCGTCTCTGGATTGATGATCCATAGCCTTAACCACTAGACTAACTGGAGACCAAAAAATATATAATAACACAGCGCAACAAAAATTAACTATTGGTCTTTCTCAAGAGCAAACTTATGTGTCTCCGATAGATTTTGGACCGTTGAATCCGAATCCAGGCTCAGGTTTACTCCAGCACGTCACAATTTTGTGCTATACCTCAATTTATAGGGCAAAATATGCGATTTTGGGCTGTTTTGATTGCATGTCATTAGGCATGGAAACATTTTTTCAAGCAATCAAAGGGTAAATTGGTCAATTAACATCTAAATTAACGACTCATGCAAAATATTTCGTTTTACCAAATCAAATTTTATAGATTAAAGCATTTTATGTTAGTAAATGAACTTGCATGCAACTTTTGGAGGGTGGCTTGTAAGGGAATTATCGTACCTAACATAAATCGCCTAAAACTACTAATTTCGATTTGGTAAAACGAAATATTTTCGCACGAGTCGTTAATTCAGATGTTAATTGACCAATTTACCCTTTAATTACTATAAAAAAAATCAATGTCTAATGGCATGCAATCAAAAGAGCCCAAAATCGCAAATTTTGCCCTATAAATTGAGGTATAGCACAAAATTGTGTCGTGCTGGAGCAAATCTGAGCCCAGATTCGGTTTCAGCGGCCCAAAATCTATCAGAGACACATAAGTTTGCTCTTGAGACAAAAAAAAATATTGCACTGTGTAATTAAAATAGCACTATCCCGCATTTTTTTGTTGTAATTTTTCAGTCTCGAAAAGCAATATAGCGAAGGTGGCTGTGGGTCGGCCACACTCTGATTAGCAAAACGATAAAATTCAACCAAACACATGTAGAATTTAAAAAAATAATTGCAAAATGGACACGAATGCCACAGGAGTGGTAAAGTGTCGTTAATAAATATTAAAAATAAAAAATTGCAAAGGTGAGCCACGTATTTTTGATTACCTCAAAAAAAAGGAGGATGAAAAGGAGGGAAGTACCGTACATTTTTCCCCTAGATCATAAAACAGACCCCAGGGTAAACTACCCAAGTAACACACATGTTATATAAAAGTTACGACAGCGCAAGTTTTGGTTGTATAGAAGTTTATTTTACGTTATTTCAACAAAATGTTAGAATTACGTAAAATAAACTTCTATACAACCAAAACTTGCGCTGTCGTAGCTCTATTATAACATGTGTGTTACTTGGGTATTTGGAAACAAAAAAGTGATTGCATTTCTTTCAAAATGAAACCGTCCTGAGTGTTTACGGACTAGTAATACGGATGAAATACGTAAGGCTGAAGTTACAAAAAGCTGAGTACGTAAGGCAGAATCTCGGAAGGCTAAAATTATTTAAAGGCTTAAATAGCATAAGGCTGAAATGGTGATTCAATTATAGAACTTTAGTTTTCTAACGGCATCAGCCCAAAAGAAATCTTGCTAAATATCATCTCTACATCACAATGTATTGTACCACCCCGGTAGAAAATCATGAGAAAAAAACATTTTATTTTTCAACACTGCTTGCTTATTGCCATAACTCCACAACGACTGCATATATTGTTATGAAAGTTGGAGTGCAAATAGTAAGCATATTGTAGAATCGAGAAAAATTTTCAAGTATGACTCTCGAGCGTAAAAAGCTCTATGAAAAATATGTAAAAAGTGTCCCTTGCAAGCGGAACTTATTACTTTTACATAACAACTTACCTTGTTTACAAATGGGCATGGCCTTTGGACTCTTCTTAAATCCGACTGCAAATGTTGTAGTTGTTTATTTATTTCGAAAGGATGTCCAATAAATAATTATGTTATACTATAGTAAAATATAACAACTGTTCTCCTTAGCTATTGTAAAAGGAATACTGCTCGTCAAATGCGCTACATACCTGGAAAGAGAAAATCATGGAAAAGGTTTTATTAGTTATGCCAATATTGTGAATAAATGAAATTATCATTTAAATAATGTATGAAGGTATCAATGCATTTGTGCATTCTTGGTACTAATTAAATGGTTTACTGGTAAAAACAACTGTTGATCACTTGGTTTAATTGATCCACTTGTCTTTTTAGATCGATAGTTGTAGTTGTACAGAAAGAATTGTATTTGCACAATGTTCTGGTTAGATAGATTCATGTCATTTTTTCATGGAATTCTCGTGCTTATCCAAATCAGTTTTACAATTTCGAATGAGTCAAAGAAAAACAAATAAATTGAAGTGTTCAACAGTTGATTTTGCCAGTATGTAAAGTGGAATGGAGCAACTGGGTATAATTATATGCTTGCATCATATCCATATTTTTAAACTATTTTCAACAGTTTTGAAATCGATCAAACGTGTTCCATCCACGAGAGGGTTGAACCACGCTACCAAACAAGGCTGATATATACATCCCGACTTGAGCCGCCACGAGATAATCTTCGAAAATGCTCTATTATAACGTCGAAAATGATACTACCACACAAATGCTTCCACGTGTATTCATAAATAACAACAACTGTTATGTCCTACAAGTTCATTGCACTTATGAATGTCCTTGCACTGTAGCAATACAAGTGTTGGAATCAATATCAGTTGCACTTTTCACGGATAATAGGCGCATTCCGATGCACTAAATATATCCATATGACGCTTAGCTTACCTCGACTTTTCGGCACGTTTTTCTTCAAAATCTTCGTGTGCTTCATGATTGAGTAGGATCCAACAAGAACCAGACACAAATTGATCACCGCAAAGGAAATTTTGAATATCGATGAAATTTGAGACGGGTGGCACAAACAAGCTTTAACCCCGGCAGAGCTAACCGTTGTTGCTGAGAAACTGTAGTGCGTAAAGACAGCCAGCCAAAAACCATCTAACGACTATCTCACTCCGAGCACCACTGGATAGAAGTTTTCCACGATTTCGTTAATAACCTTTGCTACATGTCATAGCAACAGTTAATAAACGGGTTGTTTCTACCAAACAATCATTCAATCCCGAGCAAAAGAGCAAAACATATTTACAACTCATAGAATTATTTAAAAAAAGCATTTTTATCATCTATCAATTATTTTACCTATATCCCTTTCGTGACGAACCAGCACAATTGTCTCGCATACTTATATTTTCCGTACTATCTCCGTCATGAAAGGGATATATAAAATGCGGTGTCAGGCCATTCGGCCGAAGGCCATTAGGCCGAAGTTCATTAGGCCGAATGGCCATTAGGCCGAATGGTCATTAGGCCGAATGGTCATTGGGTCTTATTTTTGCCGTTACGTCCCCACTGGGATAATTCCTGCATCTCAACTGTTCTATGAATACGTACACAGCTGAGAGCTTCCGCTGCCAATGACCATGTTGTATGTGTATATCGTACGGCAGGCACGAAGATAAACTATAACCACAAAAGTCAAGGAAATTTCCTTTACCGAAAGTTACTGGACCGGAAAATTGAAGCCAGTGCCCACCCTCAGTATTATTTTTTCCTTCTTTAAACATACATCGTTCTTTCTAGTATAATTGCCAAGACGTACGTAATTATCGTGGTATAGCCATTATCTCTTGCATTCCGAAACTTTTCGAGGCAATTGTCAACGAAAAGCTATTTCTCCAAACCAAAAACAGAATTACTGATATGCAACACGGCTTCTTCAAAGGTCGGTCGACCTCAACAAATTTACTGCAATTCATAGACTATTCATTAAACGCAATGGATAATGGAAACCACGTGGAAGCTCTCTACACGGACTTTAGTAAGGCATTTGATCGCATTGACATACCAATGCTACTTTTCAAACTACAAAAAATCGGAATTGAGCCAATTCTCCTGAAATGGCTTGAATCATATCTAACTGACCGTCAACAAATAATTAAATTCAATGGAAACAAGTCAAACCCAATTCAAGTCACTTCAGGTGTCCCCCAAGGCTTTCATTTAGGACCTCTTCTCTTTATTATGTATGTAAACGACATTTCCTTCATTTTAAACAAACTAAAAGTTCTAATTTATGCCGATGACATGAAGCTCTTTCTGGAGATACGAAATGAAGAAGACATCAATGTATTCCACAATGAAATTCACATATTCTACGTATGGTGCAAAAAAAGCCTTTTAGAATTAAATGTAAAAAAATGCAACTTAATATCATTTAGCAGAAAAAGAACAACACCAAACATTTCAGTTGCATTAGGAAATCAAAATGTGGAAAAATGTGAAAGAGTAAGAGACTTAGGAGTAATCTTAGACTCTAAGCTTACTTTCGTAGACCACTACAACACAATAATTCACAGGGCTAATAACATGCTAGGGTTTATTAAGCGTTTCTGCTACAACTTTAATGACCCATACACAATCAAAACTCTGTATATTGCATATGTAAGATCAATACTGGAATATTGCAGCATTGTATGGTCTCCTTTTTCAATCACGCACGAAGAAAGATTCGAATCAGTACAAAAGCAATTTCTATTATATGCTCTTCGTAAATTAGGTTGGACTTCATTTCCACTTCCATCATATGAAGCACGCTGCAAGCTTATCGACATACAAACATTGAAAGAGCGGCGTGAAATTGCAATGGTTTCTTTTGTTAACGATATCGTTTCACAACGCATTGATTCAACAAAAATCTTATCCTCATTAAATTTTTACATACCTTCTCGGCAACTACGAAATCGAAACATATTCATAACAAACCACCGTAGAACAAACTACGCCAAATTTAGGCCTCTTAATCGAATGATGGACATTTATAATCATTACTGCGAAACCATTGACTTTACAATGTCTCGGCATAACCTTAGAAAATACTTTTACAGTCTTCGAAGTCCCAACACCTAAAAACATTATAAATACACTACCTATCCTAATTTAATTTTTTAATATTTTTTATGTATTTCTTAGACTAAACTATAGCATTAAGAAACAAAAAATATGTATATGTAAATGTACTAGTCTACGTCGGTTGACGAAATAAATAAATATAGCATAAATAAATATAAATATAGTTTTTGGCACTGAAACTGCTGATATTTAAATCACAAATTTTTCCTTCTTTTATACATAGGCTATTCTTTCTAGTTTTATTTTAAAATAGCTTTTGGCAATAACTGTTAAAAAAGATAAAAACCACAGATCCGTTTACAGTTTCCTGCTGAATTGCAATTCATCCTGATGACAATTCGGCCTAGTGACCGTTCGGCCTAGTGACCATTCGGCCTAGTGACCATTCAGCCCAATGACTATTTGACCTAATGACCTTCGGCCTAATGACCCTGCATCTTTCCGTAAGTTTCCAAAGAAGGTTCATGAAGCTATAAACCTTGAGAAATTAAAACGTTTTGAACATTTGTGAGCAATCTCCCTGTCTAGGATACTTGGAATTGGAACGTTAAAAAAACGCACACACTCAATCCTGAATTGCCTGTTCGGTACTTTTTTGACGAAAATAGAACAGCAGTACTTTTTCGGTAGCTTCGGTATTCGATTTTACTGAGGCTCAATACACCAACTGTCAAAAACAGGTGCAAAAGGTAAACAATCCGTTATAGCTGTATTCAGCTGTTCTATTTTCGTCAAAAAATTACCGAACACGATATTCCAAATTAAGTGTGCAATAAGCAAGACAGAGTTTACCAAAGACAGTTAGTTTTTAACTAAAATTAACTCAATCAATGTTTATCAGCCATGGGCAGTGCCCATTGGGCATACATATAATTTTGATTTTTATATGTCATTTGATTGATCGTGGCCGTGCGGTTAGCGGCGCCAGCCGTCTAGGCGTTTCGTAAGCTGCGGCGTGTGGGTTCGATTCCAGCTCCAATCGGGGAAAACTTTTCGTCAAACGAAAATTTCTCCATTGGGCCACTGGGTGTTATGTGTGTTGTCCGTTGTCTCATGTACGTAATGTTCAGTCTGTGCAGCCTCTGGCTGAAGACGGTGTAGTGTCTTTTTTTATGTACCCGTACTATAACAGTTCAAACCATTTTAAACGTTTTTATGAGATTCGTAATTATTTGAATTTGATACACTTAACATGTAAAACTTATCTTCTACACGATTAATGTTTTCCGAAGATAGGCTTAAAATAGTGGTATTGAATGAGATTAAAATAAAAATTATGGAAAGATTCAAATCAGAGTTATATTATATCAAATACAAAAGTTACCTGCTAATAATAAAACTTAATAAATTCTACCTCGAAAGGAAGTTAAATATATTAGAACATAAATAAATGCGAACTATTCATGTTTTAAAATACTAAAATTAAACTGACAATGAAAAGTCGTTTCAATCAGTAAAGCATATCCAAAGTAAAGCATGACACAGAAGAAGTGAAAGTGTAATTCTTAGTTTGAAATTCATCTCTGATCGGGATATCCACCACAACTAAACAAGGCCATTATTAAAGCTCCAAGAAAAGTTCACTGGCAAATATACGTATTGCTAACTTGGCTTTTAGTTTTCAAGACGATGATAATGGCGAAAACAGATCCGTTGAGGTTATATTGAGTTGTCAAAATCGAAAAAAAACTGGGCACGTCAAGGCTAAAGTATATTAGATATCAAAACATGAGGTCTAAAATGGACAAATGACTTCCGAAGTGCAACACGTGTTCAAACTAAACGAAAACGATGCAATAACTCTTGAAAATACGCTAGAAATCCGCTGGATTACGCAGGCTATCCACCGCTGGGAATTCTCTAGGATTCCGCTGGAAATCCACTGCATTCCGTTGGGAATCCGCGGGAATCCGCTGGATTCCGCTGAGAATCCGCTAGATTCCGCTGGGAATCCGCTGCATTCCGCCATAAATCCTCTGGGTTCTACTGAATTCCGCTGAAAATCCGTTGGATTTCGCTGGAATCAGCTGAGAATCTGCTATAAGTCCACTATGTTCCACTGGATTCCGTTGAAAATCTCCTGGAATCCGTTGGTAAACCGCTGGATTTCGCTTCCTAAAAACCAACTTCGATAATTTGCTATATTTTCATTCATAAATAACATATGCATAGAATTGATTAAATCGAGATGTTTGACCGGGAACCGAACCTACGTTGTTGTGGTATTTTAACCGTTGCGACACGGAGATATAATAGTTCTGCCATGGCAGCGGTCAGAATACAACTAATTTATTGTCATAGACATTCACACACTACATACAATGAGAAGGTGATATGTATAACTGTGAGCACAATACATTCGCACGAACACGAGATCTTTATTTATTTTTTATGCTCCCTCGAGGCATCTGCAGCATCGAGATTTAAGTGCAATTAACTTTCACCGTGCTAAATATGCAAAATGTTGGCGGTTTATAATGAGCATTGCAAATATATCTACTTCTCATTCCCAAAGACAAGGCTAAAACAATGTTTTCGTACCTTACCTCGACCAAATGATTTACAAAGAACGAAAGACATTAGCGGAGACAATAGTGCAATATTATAATTTCTAAAATTAAACATGTATATTTTATATAGACTAATACTTTAATTCAACTTGCAACATCAATTAGCGTTTAAGGCGAAACTGGAAGCATTTTCTCATTTTTTCGGTTTTTGATTTTTTATTATAAACGAAGCAATATTTTCAAAATCGGTTTTCGTGCACATGTAGAGTATGGATCAAGATATCTTCTGAATTTTTTTGAGGTCGAAAATGTTTTCCATTTTTGCAGAAACCATTTTTTGTGAAATTTTGTTCAAAAATGGTTTCTGGAAAAACGAAAAACATTTTCCACTACAAAAAAAATCAGAAGATACCTTGATCCATACTCTACATGTGCACGAAAATCGATTTTGAAAATATTGCTTCGTTATTTAATGAAAAATCAAAAACCAAAAAGTGAGGAAATGCTTCCAGTTTCGCCTTAAGACAATATGTGTAATTGATCTACAAAATATGATTAACGACAATAAATAAATGAAATCATGATAAGGTGTTGATCATTGTTACCCTGGATTATGGTATAACATTTTAAACACAATATAAAGGCAGACGATACATTACCCGTAACGTGGGTAGATCACCTTATAATGGTGCGTTGCGGTGTAAGATCTACCATAACAAATTTTGATTTCGTAATTCTCCAGCTTGGTTAATTTAAAAGCAGGAGAATTATGAGATCAAAATTTGGTAAACTTTTTTGTGTTTTGTTTAATTTTTGTATTTTGTTTTTTCACCACTAATACACCATTTGTTTCAGTGTTATTTTCTTGATTTTAACCCTAATATAATAATGATTTGTTTCAGCACTGTTCAGATAAATACCTAAAGTTGTAATTGTAATGTAGGTCATTTAAAATTCTATATATCATAATAATAATATTTATTATTTCAGGTAAAATCAGGTAATGTGTCAAATATATAATAAATTTTATTTAAATTACATGATACTTGGGATTTTGGGAGGGGTAGCCTAAGGAAGCTAAATGAACTGGTTTCTGGGCAAATGTTCGTGGGGTGGCCAGACTTTGTCACGAGATAACAACCATCGTGTTGTCTTCCGAAGGTTTCCAGTGAATTTAGCTTACCCTGCTACAACAAACCATCAGGTAGATCATTCCCTTCCGGTATGACTCTGCAGCCATAGGTAATCCTTGCGCTGATGGTGGATACTCAATCATCATCATCATCATCATCATCAAAATATAAAGGCAGAAGATACATTCAGACATTCATTATTGTATATTCCAAATTATTCGTTTGCTAAGTCCTAACTTACAAAATTGTTTCCAATTGAAAAAAAAACACAGTTTGCAACATTTTGAAGACAATAGATTTAAGTTATACTTATAATATTCTACCAAGAATAAATGTGAAATCCTCGAAAAACGAACAGCAAATGGTTTTGAGGAAGAATGTATGGAGACGAAAACATTAAAACATTATTCCCATGAAAATACCTCACTTATTCGGAACATCGTTACTCAATGTTAATTATAACCGTAATAGTCTTTCAAGTGCTGATTCACGTTTAACATGATATATTTTAGACATTTTGGAGTTAGTATGCGGCGTTTAAAGCCACGTGTTACGCTATGAGATCGAGCAGACATGTACTGACCACTATCATTGGTTCGTGAGACGCTGACCTACACTGGCATCGGTGTCACTGCACAAATGTACCTACTGAGAGCGGATGACGATTCGGAAATAAATTGAATCATATAAATAGAAAATGAAAACAAAACCACCTCTTCCGACGTACACCATCACATCTAATGTGGTCCACTAACGGCTGTGTATATTCAATATAGCACTAGCTCGATGATGGCTGACTAGCGGTAGGGCAGACTGTAAAAAATAAACCGACATGTGCACTGAGAGTTTACTTATTTACTCTAGTTTAATCACATTATGTGTCAATGATCGAACTGGCGTCATACCGGCAAACCAAGAAAAAAGCCCTATGACAAATCGAGTCTTGTGCCTGTTCAGGACGTTGAGAAACAAGAGCAACCATGGAAACTTCAGTTGTCTATGACATGTGTACTCACTCCCACAAAAGAAGATCCGGTACAATTACCGCAACTTACTGACAATGCTGTAACTGAAATGAGCACTTCAAGGTTTCTGTCGACATATATCCTTATATTTTCTGTTTGCGATACAACTCATTGGAAAAGGGCAATGTTTCTATGAATATATTCCGTATTCCTTACAGCTGTTTTCAATACGCTAAATATGTACGTTCATATGTTGAACAGCAAGTGAACTAAGATATGTTTGTATGTTTTTACTACTAATCTTCATCTTACAACAGGACTTAAAAAAAGGAAATGCAATAAGCGTTCGTTCATTAATTACGCAACAACTATTAGTTACTCCATGTGCAACATATATACGCAACAGGCGCTCTTCACTCGTTATCTTTCATAAATCTGCCATCCTTAAAAATACTCCAAAAGAGCGGGAAAGCTTAGATTATCCGAAGCATAGCATAGCATAGCATAGCATAGTATGAAAACTTGCACAAATCTTGGATGGAGTTGCAAAGTTGAATATATCTATTGACATTGCTGATGTCGCTACTATCTACAATGTCATAGATTCACTTAGCTCCACATACCTGGCCAAGTCCTTGCAAGCATTTATAAATCCCTTCATAAACTTAGAAAGAGCCCAGAACTAAAGCAGCTTCCAATAGATGATGGATGTTGAAAATAGCGATTTTTTTTTCGATTATGATGACATACTCACCCCTTACAGGAGCGATTCATGCACAGCAAAGAACAACACAATACTAGGGAAAGCTTAGATTATCCGAAGATACATAAAATGTTCTATTATTGCCTATGTTCGATCTTATAAGACTGTAAGTAGATGGGATAGCAATATCCCTACTCGAAGTTTAAATAACAGCGACTGCCTGATTTTGCCTTTTTTTGGCCTACGAAGTAAGTATCATTGGTTATATTTCAAATAAGCCATCAATAATAGTATTGAATGATAGATAGCGAGGAATAAAAAAATCACTTTTTCATGTTTATGCATTGCTAATAGGGTATGTGTGCCATCAGTAATCTCATGCTCCCATTTTCATCCTATTCGAAAACAAGTGATTACGGCACCGATTGACTTCGTTCTTTTTGTTTTCATGGGTGCTCACTTCTAACAAAAAATACAAAAATAAGAAACAAAACAAACAGCGCTTCAATCCTTTGATTTTCGTGGGATGAAAATGGGAGCCACATGCTTAATAAGGGAACCAATACCCTACATCATATTGAGGAGTGACAACCCAGTCAACCAGTGATCGTATAAGATGTTAAAGTGGAGGCAATTGTGTACATTTTACATGCGGCGAAATAGAGGTATTCACGTATATTTGTTGATCATATCATCATTATCATCTTATACGATTATTGGTTGTCAGGGGAAAAAAACTTTTGTTCGATGACACCAATAGTTATAATATATTATTAACTTCTTGTTTTCCGAATTGGGCAAAGGGGCTTAGGGACAAAACGTCGAAAATATAAAACGACGAAAACGAGAAAAATCTAAGCAAATACAGGTACCGCAATCCGGAGTCAAATTGATCACTGTAAATCAACTTTTGTGGATAACAATAGTTGCAATTTAAATATTGCCAAAATGATTTCTGAAAAATCAGTAACGGGCGTATCTCTATAAAACTACGTGAAGGAATTTTGTTCAACAGATTCAAACTTTTAGTTAAATAACTTCAAAAAAAAAAAATGCCACTTTGGGGCCAGTTTGATCAGCATACAATGGAAATCGGTGAGAATAAAAAAAATGCCTTCTCCGCTTAGTTTTATGCTTTCAAATCGGAATAACGCGTCAAAACTTTTACAACTACTGAATTTGGATGTTAAAAGCGAAATTAAATTTTGGAATCGCCCTTTAAACGCATGTAGATAGGCAATTTTCTGTGAAACAATTCAACGTGTGGAGAATCGCCTTCATTGCTCTCTTACGGCTTCAATATGCGTTTGCGACCCTTACTCTATTATCACAGACAAACAGACGTGACTCTTAGAGGAAATTCATTAAAAGCTTTTGCCCGGCGTCTTTTGCATGAGCATTACTGCCACCTGTTGGTAGAACCGCGCGAGATATGTTGGCCATGATGGATTTCGATTTGTCGTGTGTCTAACACGCACACCACTACACAAATCGCCTGTAATTTTCATTTGCATCATTCAGCAACGTGTACATTGGCAAACGTCAAAGCGATCGAGCACTAGCGTATCTGGTGGAAGGATCACGCAAATGAAATTTGAAATGATCGTTAAATGCATGTGCCAAGCCGTTTTGAAGAGTGTTACGTCTGTGTGTCTGTGCTATTATGTTAACTTTTAGGTAAAACTGCAAGGTAAAAGTCCTCCACACACTGTTTTTTTTGTTTGCAGGCTTCGGCTGAGGGGAAGGTTCTGCAATGCGTTTCTCAAACTATAAGTCGCGACCCACAGGTGGGTGCCCATAGAGGACTACTGGTCTAATCAGCGTTTTGAAGATAGTTAACTTCGTGTGACGGCGAATTTTGTTCGATCATTTGTTGAGGAGTTCTGTGGAGCCAAAATAAGCTCGATTTCCTGCCACAATGCGTCTCTGAATTTCTCTGCTGGTGTCGTTGTCGGTGGTCTCCAGTGAGCCCAAGTACACGAATTCTTTTTTTTTTTACTTGTTCGTTTATTTGGAAGGCTCGGGCGCCACATGGGCATAACTGAGCCGAAATCTTTTGTTTTTACAATGGTTTTACATTTTACAATTTATTACTGCCTTAAGACTATGTTAGTTTGGAAAGCCGAAGTACTCGCGGCTGTTTCGAGGTTAAGGATTGAAAAAAAAATAAAATAATATTGGGAAGGAGGGATTAATGGGTTTAAAACTAAATTATTTGCTAACTTATACTAAAACATTGATGGGACAATTGTCCAGAATGGAAGAAAGGACTTTATCGGTAGACAACGACAAGAAGAGGACAAACGGAAGGGGGGTGACGACAGACAGGGGCGAACAACAAAACCAAAAGGCGGACAACGAAAACAAGGAATGTACTACATCAAACTCTGACATCAACACGTTTCAAAAACTGATAAATCAGGTTCATGTATTCCAAATCAAGTCCTGCCAACACTTCTCTAACGGGTTTCTGTTGTTTTCCTCGGACCCGGAGAATTTCATGCAGCTCAGATCTGACCTCACGATACTCATTGCATCCCCACACGACATGTTCGATATCCTGGTAAGCCACGCCACAGACACAGAGATTGCTTTCTGAGAGCCCGACACGGAAGGTATGTGCGTTCAACAAATAGTGGTTGGACATCAACCGACACATTACACGAATGAAATCGCGGCTCAAATCCAACCCTTTGAACCATGGCTTCTTCGACACCTGTGGAATGATGGAGTGCAACCATCTACCCATCTCTCCATCTCTCCATTTGTGTTGCCAGCTGATCAAGGTCTCCTGACGGGCCAATGCAAAAAATTCATCGAAGGCGATTTGACGCTCGTAAATATCGCCTTCGCTAGCACCCACCTTAGCCAGAGAGTCCGCTTTCTCATTGCCCGGAATTGAGCAATGTGAAGGGACCCAAGCTATGGTGATGATGTATGAGCGTTTGGACAAAGCACTCAAGACTTGGCGTATTCCTTTCAGGAAGTACGCTGAGTGCTTCATCGGTTTCATTGACCGAACAGCCTCCAGAGAGCTTAGACTGTCGGTAAAAATGAAGTAGTGCTCAGGTGGGAGAGTGCGAATGTACTCTAAGGTGTAGTATATAGCCGCTAGCTCAGCAATATATACCGAACATGGCTTTTGAAGCATAAAGGTGGCGCTGTGAAATTCGTTGTAGACACCGAATCCAGTCGAATCATCGGTTTTGGAACCATCTGTGAAGAACTGTCTGGCCCCGCTAACATGCCCGAACTTACTTGCAAAAATTTGTGGAATACCTATGGAACGAAAAGATTCCGGTACACCGGTGATCTCATCCCTCATAGAGAGATCAAAATCCACAAAGGAGCTGTCGAAGTCTGAGAAGTTGTCACGATTGGTGTTAACCGGAGATGGGCTTACCTCCAGCGTCATGTACCAGTAGTACACACTCATAAAACGAGTTTGGGGATTCTGTTCGAGCAGCTTTTCGAAGTTTTCTATGACTAACGGATTCAGAACCTCGCATCGGATGAGGAACCGGAACGACAACTCCGCAAAGCGGTCTGTCAGAGGCTGTACACCAGCAAGTACCTCTAAACTCATTGTGTGAGTCGAGTTCATGCAACCTAACGCGATCCGAAGGCAACGGTACTGGACCCGTTGAAGCTTCAGCAAGTGTGTTTTCGCCGCGGATTGAAAACAGAAGCTACCGTATTCTAAAACCGATAGAATGGTTGTTTGGTACAGCCTGATCAGATCTTCCGGGTGTGCTCCCCACCATGTTCCGGTAATAGTTCGCATAAAGTTGATTCGTTTTTGGCATTTCTGTATCAGATACACAATGTGCTTCCCCCAGGTGCATTTGGAGTCGAACCAGACGCCGAGATATTGAGAAGACATGCTATGAGTGATTGTCTTACCCATCAGAACGAGCGGAAACTTAGCCGGTTTGTGTTTTTTAGAAAAGACAACCATCTCAGTTTTCTCCGGAGAGAACTCGATACCCAGCTTGAGAGCCCAAGTAGACAAATTGTCCAAAGTATCCTGTAGTGGTCCTTGCAGATCAACTGCTATTGATCCCGTTACAGAAACAACACAGTCATCCGCAAGCTGTCTTAACGTGCAATTTTCCATGAGACAATCATCTATGTCTCTAACATAAAAGTTGTAAAGAAGGGGGCTTAGACATGAACCCTGGGGGAGGCCCATGTAGCTAATTCGTGAAGCTGTCAAGTCGCCATGAGCGAAACTCATCTGCTTTTCAAACAGCAAATTATACAAAAAGTTGTTCAGAATTGGTGAAAGGCCACTGTCGTGTAGTTTGTCGGAAAGAACATCGACACAAACTGAATCAAATGCCCCCTTAATATCCAAAAACACTGAGCCCATTTGCTGCTTTTGAGCAAAGGCAAGCTGAATTTCTGAAGAAAGCAACGCAAGACAGTCGTTCGTACCTTTGCCTCTGCGGAAACCAAACTGTGTATCTGACAACATGCCATTCGATTCAACCCATTTGTCCAGTCGAAAGAGAATCATCTTCTCCAACAGCTTCCGTAGACAAGACAACATCGCGATTGGACGGTACGAATTATGATCCGACGCGGGTTTCCCGGGTTTTTGAACAGCTATCACCCTCACTTGTCTCCAATCATCCGGAACGATGTTGTTATCCAGGAACTGATTGAACAAATTCAACAAGCGCCTCTTAGCGACGTCGGGGAGGTTTTTAAGCAAGTTGAACTTGATTCGATCCATTCCTGGAGCGGAATTGTTACATGAAAGAAGAGCAAGTGAGAATTCAACCATTGAAAAAGGCCTATCCATGTCGTCCCTATCTTCAGAAACATCACGAATTATTCGCTCGACGGGCACGGAATCTGGACAAACTTTTTTTGCGAACTTGAGAATCCACCGAGGAGAGCTTTCTCTATCCTCGTTTGCCGACGACGCGTTACGCATTCTTTTTCCGACGTTCCAAAGTGTTCTCATCGAAGTCTCGCGCGACAAACCCTCGACGAACCGACGCCAGTAACCGCTTTTCTTCGCCTTGATCAAGTTCTTGAACTTGCTTTCAAGGGAAGCATACCGCTGAAAGTTTTCGACCGAACCGCGTTTCCGAAACACTTTGAACGCCGCGGATTTCTCGCGATAGATTTCTGTACACTCACTATCCCACCACGGATTGGGGGGTTTCCTGCGAACCGACGGACCTGGCACTGGTCGACGTTGTGCCTGAAGCGCGCTACTGATGATCAGCTCCGACAGAAACCGATACTCTTCCCGCGGTGGAAGAACTTCTACCGATTGCTCACCGTCGATAATTGCTTCCGCGTACTTCTCCCAGTCAATGTGCTTGGTGGGATCGTAGGTGATATCGATCGATGGAGACTGATGCGACCCGTTGGAAATAGAAACAACAATCGGCAGATGATCACTACCATGGGGATCCTGGATAACCTTCCATGTACACTCCAGCGATAGTGAGCTCGAACAGATTGAGAGGTCTAATCGGCTGTTTCTGGGGCTGCCATCTTGAGCTGGAGGTGCCACTCGTGTAACTTCTCCGGTATTCAAAATTGTCATGTTGAAGTCGTCGCAGAGGTCATATATCAACGTTGAACGGCTGTCATCGTACAGTTCCCCCCAGCCTGTACCATGGGAGTTGAAATCTCCCATGAGCAGCCGAGGCTCGGGCATAACCGAGCAGATGTGAGCGAGATCCCTGCGAGATATCGCAGTTCTCGGAGGAAGATATATGGAGGCAACACTGAGGGTTTTACCTCGGATAGTCACCTCACATGCGACGGCTTCAATCCCTGTCATCGGATAAAAATCGACTCTGTAAAATGGGTGCTGCTTCTTGATCCCTAGAAGCACCCCTCCGTACGGGTCGGATCGATCAAGGCGAATGATATTATAATCGGGAAAAGGTAAGGTTACATCAGGTGTCAGCCACGTTTCGGATAGTGCAAAAACATCGCATTGTAAATTGTTAACTAAAAACTTAAAAACGTCTAATTTCGGTGTAATACTACGACAGTTCCAGTGTAGAACCGAAATCGTATCTTCGACCTCGGTGGTTAAATTAGCCATCGAAAGATACGATTGTCGCAAGGAGGGGCATTTTAGAAGCCAACTGCTTCAAAAGAGGGGTCACACAAGGAAGAAGTCCTTTTACAATGTTCTTCACGGAATCTGAAGCATTGAAGAAGCTGAGGATGATGTCTACGATGCCAGAGAGCGTAAACAATGGCGCACCCTGAGGTTGCTCCTGGTGCTCCGAATGCTGTCTTTCTGGTTGAGAATTCGAAAAACGTGGGACATCTGGGATTTTAGATGTTCCCGGGAGTGATGGAAAGTCTCGTTCGTCCTGGATTTTGAATCCTGGAGGGGAACGTTTTGTGACTTTCTTACCACTCTTCAAATTTGTCATGGTGGGTTGGGGGTCGCTGCTAGGCAGATTCCGAGGTTTTTTGGTGGGTCTCTGGAGCCTCATCCGTTTCCTCGTTTCACCCTTGAAAACAAAGGGAACCCCGTCCCCGACCTCAGAGTCAGAGCCCTGATCATCGAGAGATAAAGACGAGTAGATGTTACGGGATTCAACGGTCGGGGCAGCTTTTTTCAGCATTTCGGCGTAGCTTCGCCGTGATCGCTGCTGCAACGATCGTTTTTGATGTTTTTTCTGCTGTATGTACCTTGGGCAATCAATCAGATCATGTGGACGGTCGCTGCCACAATAAACACACTTGGGCGGCGTTTTACACGCACCGTCCACATGTCTCTCCCCGCATGTTGCACAGCGAGGTTTATTGCTGCAGTACTGGGCGGTGTGGCCCAGCTGCTTGCAATTGATGCAATTCATTACCTTCGGTACATACAGCCTCACAGGTAGCCGAAGTTTGCCAATCGCCAGCAGATCTGGTAATGCAGATCCGGAGAAGGTCACACAAAATTCATCAGATGGTGTGTAAACCTTCTTCTCGCCCTCCTGGGATACCGAATGCAGTTGCCGGCAATCCAGTATCTGGACAGGAGGTAGAGAAGGGTTATGGAAACGACCACAGCCTTCCATGATCGTTTCGCAGGTCAAAGATGCGTCGGCGACCTTCCCCGAAATCTCTATCGACGCGCTCGGAAGGTAAACGAAATACTCAAGAGTAAACAACTCGCAGGCCACAATCTCATTAGCGTGTTTTCGGTCGCCTACTGTCACCCGAAGCTTAGCTGTACCGACCATGTCAATGGAGACAACGGAAGAATACCGCTTAGTCAGATCCTTGCTGATTTGAACGGTGTTCAAACGTTTGCCTTTGGGTCGGAAGAAAACAACATATGGCCCGCCAAAGTCGGGAGGGTAGGCCTTGAGGCGGGGGGTCGTCGAAACAGTTTTACTGTTGGTGTCCATTGGAGAAGCACCAGGGTGAAGGGAGACAAAGGGGTTAGCATTTATATCGCCTTGTTGGCTCGAGCAATCCGATGCCAATAACAAAGCTTCGTTGATGCGGTACGACGTACCCCCGCCATCGTCATCATCGCCCATTGTGGTAGCTAACTACCACCACGGGGCACTCAAAAAACCTTAAACTAACACTATCACGGGGACGAGAAATAATCAAAAACAAGGGACAAAATAACGCTACAGGAAAAGTGAGAAAAAACTGCTTATGCACCAAATTAAATCTAATCAAAGAGTCAGTGGTGAGGGGGGAACAACGAGAGGTAACTTTATGTACTTATCTTTGTGTACTCTGTTTAGCCACAGGCTCGACGACGACAGGTCCAAGCGATCGGATGGCCCGCACAGGGAGGAAGCGAGCTGCTGCTGAGCGCCCGACGCTGCGCTGGTGTGCGGCGGTTGAACGCTCTCTGCTCTTCTCTCGGTGGGCTGCTGCTGTCGACGACGATGAGCTTGGGTACTCACTGGAAGAAGCCGATCACGGCCGCGCGAGCGGCGCGGTGTGCGGGGGGTGCTGCACTTCTGTGCTCGATAGTCGGTCAATGCGCCACGTGATATAATGAAAACGTGAACTTTACTCAAATCAAACGAACTTTTGCGGCAAAAAATGTGGCCTAGCCAACCGCACTCGTCCCACTAGGGACAGTCACTTAATAACTTGATCACTGGGAAACACTAGCACTTTGAAAATAGCCACCGAACTGGAAAGTATCGGGAGAAAAACCGGACGAACTAAACCTTGCGACTGTCTCGCACGAACGCTCGCCAAAGAGTCCAACACGAATTCTTTAACCGCCTCGATTTCATCATTGACGATAGAAATTCGGGGTGGCGGGCGCGGTGATTCCTCCCTGGAGCGCTTTGTCTTTATGTACTTTATTTTCGACAATTATGTACTTTTATGTACATAATATGTACTACATTTTATGTACTTTTATTAACGACTTATCCGATTCACCTGGCTTCATTTTTAGTCGGATGTACGTTTCCACCATCGTCTTGAATTTACGAGCTGTAATATCAACATCATCAGTGAAACCAAGCAGCTGAACGGACTTCGTGAAAATCGTTCCACTCGCGTTTATCCCCGTTCTTCTGTGGCGATGTTAAACAGCAAGCACGAAAGACCATCACTATGCCGTAGCCCTCTGCGAGATTTGAAGGGACTCGAGAGTGTCCCTGATACTCGAACTACGCACATCACTCGATCCATCGTCGCCTTGATCAATCGTATCAGCTTATCCGGGAATCCGTATTCGTGCATAATCTGCCATAGCTGTTCTCGATCGGTTGTATCATACGCCGATTTGAAATCGATGAACAATAATGATGAACGGGCACGTTGTATTTACGGCATTTCTGCAACACCTGGCGGATGCATCTTATCCGTTGTAGCGCGTTTACCCATGAATCCAGCCTGATATTGCCCCACGAGCTCTCTTGAAATCGGTGATAGACGGCGGCATAAAGTTTGAGAGAGTATCTTGTAGGCAACGCTCAGTAGTGTGATCGCGCGGTAGCTCCCGCAATCCAACTTATCACCCTTTTTGTAGATGGGACACACGATACCTTCCATCCATTCATCCGGTAATACTTCCTTCTCCCAAATCTTAATAATGGCCCAGTGTAGTGCTTTCACCAGCTCTTCTCCATCGTATTTTAGAAGCTCGCTCAGAAGTTAATCTGCTCCAGTGGCTTCATTGTTTTTCAATCTCTATGATTCAGAATCGTGAAGCCTAGTTCTGCAGCCGAGGTACTAACTATGGCGGATCGGATGTCCCTCCAGCCAATCGACTTCGACGCGTCGAAAGTTTTGAGCGCATGCATACATCGACACGGTAGTGATCCGAATCTATATTCGCACTGCGGTATGTGAGAACATTGGTTATATCCGAGAAGAATTTACCGTCGATTAGGTTTTCTGTTTGATGGTCGGGGTTCCAGGTTTGATGGTTGTGGATATCTTTGCGGTGGAAGAAAATGCTTCGGACTACCATACCACGGAAGGCTGCCAAGTTTATGCATCGCTGGCCGTTATCATTCGATCGGCGTGCAGGCTGTTTCGCTCGATTACCAGTCTATAAATTTCCTCATTTACCTGCGCGTTCATGTCGCCAACAACGTTTTCACGTCACATGGCGCGAGCGACCGTCGTATGTTTGCTCTGACTGTGCGTAGAACGCTTATTTCTCGTCATCAGGTCTCCCTTCGTGTGGGCAATGCACGTTTATGTTTCTGTAGTTGAAGAAACGGCCCTTAACTCTTAACATGCACATTCTTTCGTTGATCGGCTGCCACCCGATCACATGTTTTCGCATCTTTCCCAACACTATAAATCCTGTTCCAAGTTCATTAGGTAACCGCTCGATGCCCGCTTTTCCGCACTTTCTGTTCAGTCCAACAAAGTTCCTGCAACGCCAGGGTGTTGCGGGGATGTAGTTCGTCGTAGATTATCCTGTCACATCCTGCGAAACCTAGTGATTTGCAATTCCATGTTCCAAGTTTCCAATCTTAGTCCTTTTTTTCCTCGCGTGGGTCTTTGTCGATTGTATCGAGTCATATTTTCTCCTATGTTATTCGCAATGAGCATTTTTACGGGTGGCTTGTTGGGCCTACGCCAACACTCCCGTCTCGCCGGAGGGCCTTCGTGCCACTTCTTTTTAACGTCCCAACCAACACTGGGACGACCACGCTGATGGAGCTATTACCTTGGATCCAGCTGGGCGTGATGCAGCATTTCTTACACATCCGCTGGGTGGATGCCACAACAGACGCTGTTTGAGCCACACCTCCTTGGTGAACAGACACTCGGGTCGTACCTCCTCAATCTAGCTGAAGTCAGAAGGACAACAGTGCCCAGACTGCACTACCAGCTAAGCACACAACTCCTAGCTGGCGTTTTTTTGTCATCGCTTGACCCATGGAAGCATGAGGTAGGAACTTGTGAGGACAAGAGCTTTGTTGGACGCTCTCCTTATCGACTCACCGTTTTCCAGCCCCAAACGATTGTTAAGTACCAACGATTTCAGCTAGTTAAGAAAAACATTGAAAATCAACAAAAGAAGAAACACATTGAAAGCCTTTTAAAAAATAAAGAAAGAATCGTTTTTTTTTTTTTAAATATTAGTTCACACCCGAAAAATTGCAATTTTCTTGGTCGACAAATGTCGTAACTTTTTGGCGACTAGTGCGTTGTGTTGCTAATGATGAGTCCGTCTTGATTCGTTGCATCGCGTCGTCGTTCTGTGTGCGTGCTTTTAGAGAAAAAAAAAACTAGTTTTCGTGCGAGTCGGTCGTGTGATGCCTGCAGCGGATGACATTTCAGTCCGGCTTGGTTCGTCGTTGCATCGCGTCGTCGTTCTGTGTGCATGCTCATCTTCGTACAGGGCGGTTTAGTGTGTTTTTGGAGGCATAGTGGAAGTGCCGCTTTTTTCATTCGGATCGGCCGCGTCGTCGTCGACAATTTGAATGTGCACATCGTCGTACCCGTGTGTTGTTGTAGCGGTTCAGTGTGATTTCGAGGCCAGTTAGTGGAAGATGCTGCAGCACATACGCACTGGAGACTTCGAAGGATGTTTATTGGTGAGCTCGTTCCATTTTATCATAATAATTAATGCTAAAGGATGTATAAAATTCTGCTCTGGTTTTTGTTTATTTATCTAACAAATATTGAAAAGTTCGTCACGTCATGTGTCGGCGCTAGTTCCAAATGCACATTTAGTTGATAATAAATATGTTTCTTTCATTTTTTGCATGTACACAAAAGTTTGAATGGTTCGTCATCTTCGGTGTCGACATTTGTAATATTTAAGTCCAAATGAATAAACGGTAAAAGATAGACGGCGAACCATACGGTAAGGTCTTTCTGATTTATTTATCACGTGTAATTTTGTAAATACTTGTGAATCGATCACATTCAGCATTGTCTCGCGCGGAAACGCAAACTACGGGTGCGTCGGTGTTTAACATCAAAAAATCAAAACATTACATTCGTTTACCACGACGAATTTCTTAACACATCTCCATTTCCCCTGTCCAAACTCCTAGTGATTTCTCGTAGTAACGTAGAGAATTCCTCGGTTATTGGCCTAAGCGAGAATCACGTCATCACTTCCTTCCCTATCCTCAATTGACCTGCATTCGGACGCGGCCGGTGCTAGTATTGCTTACTGAAAAGTATTGAGATTCCAGTATTTACACAATGAAGAGAAAGCTAATCCCAATCATCATCTTTTGTTTTTTTTGTGTAAATGCAGTTGTCCTTGCAATAACAGAGGAGTAACCGCGGGCGGTCAAACATGCTCATGCTCATGCTCATGCTCAAATTATTAGTTCACACCCATCTCTAGACATCTATGACAAGGTGAGATTAGAAATTTAAAATCATTACGACGGTAAAGGCTGCACTTGCACTTGCTTCGGCCAACTCCAGGTCGATGATAGTTATCGCTTGCCGAACTCAAATCGAGGAGCTGAATTCAGCAAACGCTGTTTACCTTGTACCTGGCCAGGCCATTCTTCCATCGCTGGAAATGAATTGGCTGATGAGTGAGCTCGCATTGCACTTCATTGGCCCTGAGCTAGCTGTTCCTGTATCCAAAGCTTCAGATTGACACCTGGGCTGCCCCTCAGCACAAACAGTACTGGAATAGTTTGGAGTGCAACCTTAGGGAAGATCTGGTAACCAACCTCGGTGAGAACTTTAAACGTAGGCTGACTGGGAAAAGGGGGTTGTTCCTGCAAGCCTGAGCGTCTGTTCTCTAGGAGGAGCGGCTCACAACAGCATCTGATCCTCATGTAAGGGGCGGCTGATCAACGTCCGAGTGGCAGAGAACGGCTCAACTGTGCACTATGGTCCTCCGGAAAGTAGGGGGTTAGTGTCAGGCTCTACGAGCCAGCCGTAAAAAAGCATTGTAATGGAAAACTAGCAACAGGATAATACTGAGACCAACGGTAAAGACCCCAACAATTGGAAACTCGGTACGTGGAACTGCCGATCTCTCATCTTCATTGGGAGCATCCGCAGTCGTCAATCTACTGAAGGATCGATGCGGGTTCGGCATCGTGGCGCTACAGGGTGTTGGACAGGATCCATGGATAACATCTACCACAGTTGCGGCAACACACGAGAGCTGGGAACAGCTTTTGTCGTGATGGGTGACATACAAAGGAGCGTGATCGGTTGGTGGCCGAACGACGAAAGAATGTGGTTGGAGGGCCGATTCTTCAACTTCAGCTTAATAAGCGTGCACAGACCGAAGCACTGATGATGGAAAGGACGGATTATACGCGCAGTTCGAACGCGAGTACGATAGCTGCCCAAAAAACGGCGTCAAGATCATCATAGGAGGCCTGAACGCTCAGGTTGGCCAGGAGGCGGAATTTAGACCTACAAATGGAAAGTTCAGCGCCCACCAGCTGACGAACTAAAACGGCCTACGACTAATTGATTTCGCCGCCTCTAAGAACATGGCCATACGTAGCACCTATTTCCAGTACAACCTTCAGCACAGACGAGGACGAGCTCAATTAAACCCTTCTCCACGGCTGCTGGAGTATGATAAAGGCAGCCACCAACAACGCAGCGGAGACCAACGTTGGGTATGTGGAACGTAAAGTTATTCTGCAAACGGCGACCCCCATCCGGGACAAGATCGGATAGGGGCTTGGTTTGGCAAACAATTAAACGTTCAATAAAAAATAAAAAATAAATTCCATAAAAAAATAATCTTAAAGTCCCACTGAAGAAACAGGGGTTTAAACGGCAAAAGATAACAAAAGTTCTATAAACAAATAATAAATGCAAAACTAAATCAAAAGTTCCCAAAAAATAATTGATTTTTTAGCAATTGAAACTTTTTGAACTTTTGTTATCTATTACCCTTGGGACTTTAGGAATAATTTATAAAGCATAATAACTTTTTATGTGTCGTTAATATTTTGGCATAGACTCGTTCCCACACACTCCGTCCAAGGACGGTTCGGAAGGAATTTACATCTCGCGAATAACGGAGGGAGAAATGGCCCACAAGGACGTAAGGATCCTGGTGGGTGACCGGGCGCTGGCGATCAACGGTGTTTACATCACGACCGCCCATGATAATTCCAGGGGCTCGACCTATTCATTGATGTGCTGAACTGCCACATACGGTATCCTAAAATCATGTTATTCATAGTGGGTAATGCCTAATTTAAAGCAAAAGATCGATTATGTTGCACTGTCGTCATTCCAATATTAACATGTCTAACAAATGCAAACAAACTGCCTATATAGGAGTGTAGACATCGACAATCAGGTGCTAAATATTGTGATGGTTATAGCTACAGAAAAATCGTGACCTAAGTTGTTGTTTACCTTTTGTTAGGATTGAAGGTGAGGAACTGAAAAACCTTCACATTGAACGGAGCTCTAATCTTATCTCTACAGTGGAAAGAATGAAAACTGACGTTCGGCTGCATCGCTATCTGTCGGTTAAATCGATTTGCACTAGAATCAACTCAATGTTTTATTTTTTTTTAATTTAACAGAAAAAAAAACAAAATTGCTAATCCGTCATAAGTTCCATTTCAACATGATGTCAACAATGGTCCTTGCAAGTACATTTGCCCATTAGTAAAAAAAAAAAACAACACAAAATTGTTTCTTTTCTCAAAAGCCGGTGAAAACATAAACAATTTACAGTCCATTTGATAAACGTGAGCAATCAAAATACCTGTGCTTTGTCGCTGTCTATGAATCGCAGCTTCCGGCAGTGTCTGCTTTTCCGATGTTGATGATGCTGTGCTCTCGGCAACAGACGCCATCTTGATTTTCCTTGAGAGCTCCTTTTATATGCGTATCCTTTTTCACTGCTGCTACGTATTCAGCACACAAAGAATGGACGGCTGCACCAGAATAGAAACTGCGCTTTTCGCTATTCTTTATCTTTTTGGAACAATAAAATTGCGTTTTTCACGTTTTCAACCCAAACGGCTAATTGGATTTCACTCTAAGCACATCAACACCCATCAACTTTACACAGCTGGTCTAGGTACAATAACAACGATGACCACACTTTTGACTATTTTTAAATTTTCTTAGCACTGAGAGAAAAAAAATCAAATATTATATATTATTCACTCAATACGTAATCCAAACGCTGAAGATTCGCGAATTTCAATCTGTGCCTACAGGCAGTTTGCACAACAAGTGTCACCCACAGCTTCACGAGATTATTGTATCAAATGGAAGCAACACTATCACTGATTGAGTTGAACTTCCCTTCAACGTTTCGCGGCGGATGAGGATCCACCTATCTTTTTTGTTTACACTGCACCACAAATTATCGCGTCTGTCGAGCGCTGGTGTCGTCTGGTGATGATGATGATAGGGAGAAATATGATAACAGATATTCAAGAACCGTTCATGTAGCGAAAAACTGCCGTAACTGTTTCAAATGTGGGGGAATTTTCGTATCTCTATGTTGGTCTATTACGCTTTCGCGCCAACCAACGCATGCGCGCCATAACTGTAGGGAAATTTTAATAGGTGGCACCACCCAGTCAAAGGAACGAAAGCTTTTTGGTTTAGTGCGATGTATATACGTTGGGTGCCGTCATTGGGCTTACTCGTACAAGCTCATTCATTCAGGTGAAGGCACTTTATTAAAACACACTTCTTTACAGATGCTTGTGAAAAGCATAAATTTTTGAATGAGCTTGCTAAAATTAAATTGAAACCGTTGGATTTTGTATTACTTAAACCTTTGTTAATGTGTTCTACAGCATCACAACAATGCCATAAAATCATCAATCATCGTATTGCATATTTTTATTTTTCCCAATTATTTATCACGAACGTCAATACCGTTACAAGCTCATAATACTGCTTATTATAGTTCGAGAAAAATACACAATAAAACTGATAACTTTGATTTCAGAATTGCTCAAGATGAGCTTTTTCTCATGTGTCTAATTTTTACATTTATCGTTTTATTTCTTGGCCACGGCTATGCGTATCTCTGATTCTTAACCTTCCGTAACTCTCTTGGTTGGCCAGCACCTCCAGCAGCACGCTAATGCTGAATACTTTCGCATTAATTGACTGAGACCACATGAAATTGCTTCCATTATTGTTGGCCAATCGGCTGTGCGAATCTCGGCAGAAATAACCCATGGTTCGATACTTTAAGATTATTTATACAAATCAGTAACGTTACAGTTTAAGTTAACGTTAAATATGAAGGTGTTGATTTGCCAACAGTTCTTCCAATCAAAATAACTTAATTACTAACTTCAAACTGAATTGGATCATCGTTGATCAACTTCAACAACAAAATCGACAAAAACAAGCGGAGTATCATTTAGACGAAACGCGGTAGTCTGGTAAGTACAACACCTGAGCACTTTTGGTGTTTGCTTATGCAAATCTGAGCGTCCGTTCTTCAGAAAGAGTGACTCGCAACAACGTCTGATCACAATGTTAAAGGTGGACGGTCAACGTCGAAGTGTCAGGAAAAGACTCTAAACTCACCTGTGCACTATATTCACCCGGAAAGGGGATTAATGTCCGGCCCTGTGAGCCAGCGGTAATAAGTATTACTACGAAAAATGAGCAACACAATAATATGAACCGAGGCCAACGGCAACGACCCTTAGCAAACAGTAAGAGCTTGCGACTCGGAGACTCGTTACGTGGAACTGCCTATCTCTAATCTTCATTGAGAGCATCCGTAGTCGCCGATCTGCTAAGGGACCGCGGGTTCGACATCGTAGCGCTGCAAGAGGTGCGTTGCACAGGAACCATGGCGTGAACTTTTAAAGGTAATCATACCATCTACCAGAGCTGCAACATACCTAGCGTCACATGATCGGTAAGTGGCCATTCGACAAAAGAATGTGCAGTTTACAGAATCAATGACCAATTCTTCAACTTCAGTAACAGCCTGCACTCCGGAAGCACTGATGATTACAAGGACACATTCTACGCGCAGCTCGGATACGAGTACGACCGCTGTCCAAGCCACAACGTCAAGATCATCACAGGAAATCTAAACGCTTAAATTGGACAGAAAACTCAGACCGACGCACATTGGGCAAAATCAAGCCCAAAGGTGGAAAAAATTAATAACTTTCTTAATACAAGACACTATGTGAGCATCAATGGCTTATTCGAAAGCAAATTTACTCAAGAATTTGTTTGTGGATGATTCATGTACGGGCAACTTCTCTGAAGCGAGTCATAGCGCCCGTTTTACCCCATGTTACCGTTTCTGGTACGGCTCTCTTAGCCCTCGAGGAAACTCACCGGAACCCAGAGGGGGCACCGGTCCAAAACCCCAGGCTGCTGGTCTGACCACGGCAGCCGGCGGGGTGGGCTCGAAAGGCCTCTTTTGGTCCTCGAGTCCCAGGGTCGTATAGTGAGGACGTGTGGAAGTTTTCGGACCTTATTATGGAATGGATTTGGGGTTAGTTTTAGAAGAAGTATTTACTCACGCTAATTTTGTGCTAGCGACGGCGGTCGCAGGGTGATGCTAGCTTGCTGACGGGCGAGACGTTGCCCGGAAACGGCGGTTGCCGTGAATGGGAGGTGAACGGACGATGTCTGCCAGGGGTGCCGTAGAAGAAACCCGTCCACGTGGGCCGACGGAGTGAACTGGTGCCGGCGAGGGCCACCGAGGGAGCTCGGCGAAGGAGATTGACGGTGGGCAGCAAGGAGGGGCACGTGGGCCAGCGATTCGGACCGGCGACGGTGCAGGCCTGGGATGCCAGTCCACGGTGGAGGCCGGCGGTGTCAATTAGCGCTGGCAACAGCCGGCGGCGAGTGGCCAACGAGGAGGCTTGGTGACGGAGATCGACTGTGGGCAGCGAAGGGGCCGTTGGCAGGCGTTATAAAAGGCCCTACGACGGTTGCCGGAACGGGCGGTCACAGATATTGGCCGGCGTGGTGTGTTAACGGCGAAGGCTATCCAGGAAGACCGGTTACGAGGCCGGCCACGAGGCCGTCGGTACGCTGGGGCGGCCGGGTACGGCGGCCGGTTATAGTGAACGGTGGTGGCGAACAGTGGAGGTGGAGGTGGTCGTGGAGCAACGGAAGACCAATTTAACGAGGAACTCAGCTGGGCAGTGATCACGGCCAGCGTTCGGCGAGGCTCTGGTTGGTCTTCAAAAGGTGCGTGGGATCCCGCCGGACCACGTGTCACAAAGCTGGTCGATAGATCTCGCTCCGGGGTCCACAATATCGACGAAACCACTCTCCAACGCACCACGAGGGATCACTGATGGTTCCGGGCAGTTGCCGGATTCGGAAAATCCAGTAGACCGGATTGTAAGTTGTCCAGAATACTCTTCACGGTTTGGCTACGGTTTTGGTTTCCACAAAAAAACTTTTACTTTCACAATTAGATGTTGCCGGTTTCGTGGCTCAAACACAAGAGACCTCCCGATCGCGATTTTTGTCCACACAACCTTCCCAGCTCCGAGACGGTCCGTTTTCGCCCCTGTTCCTTGACCATAACATCCGTTGACTTTTCCGCGGTTGACAGAATGTCACCTCCCAAGCCACCTATTGGGGATTTTTCTTGTGGCTACCCACTTTGGTAGCGTGTGTGGAGTAATAGGGTTCTAAACATCACCCTTCTTCCACCGCAATAATAAGGCGATGAAAATCGATTGTAAATATATTTCTCTCACAGACAAAACAAAAACATTTGTAACCAATTTTGCGGTTACAATCCGCCTGTGGTCGGTGAGAAAAAGAAATATCTTATAAATATTTCTTTTTCAGCGTATCCAATATCACTAACTTTTCTAACAGAACTAGTGCGTCCACTCAAATTGTGGCCTATACAGAGACAATAATCCATTACACGTCTAGGAAATAAACACTTTTAACTTGAGAAACAAGTCACGAGAACTTATATTTTTCAACACTTAATCTTTTAAAGTGATAAACGAAAACTACATGCACCTTAGGGAATTATGGATAGCTATACGGAGATGAACTTTATATTAATGAAAATAACACTTAGAACTACCAATTTTTACTTAAACATACTTTTTACAAAAACAACGAAGAAAACATACGCGACGACCGCGACGCGACGAGGTTTATTCTTATTAATATAGACCGATCCGAGGCCACCAACGGTTGAGTTGGCACTGGGGTTGTAATCAAGTCTTAATTTCGTACGACCTACATTTGATTCGAGGATTGAGAACACGAGCCGATTGTCTATAAAGCGATGGAAAAGTATTGGGATTGCTTTCAAAGCTTCAGTAAAAACTGCTCGAATTTTGTTAACTCGAACCCAGCTCTATTGCTTCGGGTTCTACAATTGTTAACGCACACTGTTAAACAGCATCGGCTACCTACGAACCGACTACCGGACACTGATTCGATTTCAGTTAATGATCGACCATCGATCAGCATGCTCCATGATCCGCGCGCGCATGGATTTGGTTCTACGATGCATCGTTTTATTTTAAATTACGCGGATGACCTAGTGTCCAAGGGTATGTTTCGGGATATTCACCGACGAGGGGTGTATATATGCTTTCCGGGTTATCCAGCCCTGCAGTGGCTTTCAGATTGGGAAGCTGAGGATCTCGGTAAGTATCAGGGGTCATTGCCCTCGGACGGGATAATTTCGAACTAATTCCTTTGTTCTTTCTAGGTTTGACCCAGTGAAAGGTAGGTAGAGTCTGAACATAATCCCTGAACTATTGTTTGATAGTTCCTTTGTGAACCGTTTAGGCCGGTTTGATTAAATTTGCTGGCCAAACTCCAAGGTTTCGGCCTGCTGCGTCGACCAGCTCATATGATGAGGACCCATGCTTTTCGACTATTGTGCATGGCAAGTACTGAGCCGCCAACTTGGCATTGTAATGCTCGTTTGCATTAGATTGTTTTGTGTTTCTCTTATAAACTTTGTCTCCCACCTTCAGAGGCTTCGCCATTCTACGGTGGCGTAAATTGTAGGTGCGGCTCGACAAATCGTAAGCCCGCTTCAAGTTCTTCGAAACGATCTCGAAAATTCTGGGTGTAGTTTCTTTTATTCGGGCAATTCTGGATTGCAAAGACTGCTCATCGTCGTTCTGGAAAAGATGGTAGTCTCTCCCATCAACGATGACCTCCTGACCTTTGGCTACAAAGAAAGGTGAATAACCTGTAGCTGAATGGATTGTAGAATTTATGATCAGTTCAATCTCGGACAGCTTCGTGTCCCACGACCGCTGATCCTCGCGAGCGTACGATCGAATTGCTGTATTAATCGAGCGGTTCACACGCTCTACTGGATTGGCCTGGGAATGATATCTGGAGGTAAGCCAGTGTTTCACCCCAAAGCCTTCCAGCAGAGAGCCAAATTCCTTTGACGTAAACGTACTGGCATTATCCGATAATACGATAGCAGGGACCGAATTACGTAAGAACCAGTGATCACGCAATACGGTTTTTAAGGAGGTTATTGAAATACTGGGGAAAGCGTGTAATTGTGTCCATTTGCTGAATAGGTCCATTACGACGAGGATGTATTGCTTGCCACTTCTCGTTCTTGGCAAAGGGCCGATATAATCAAGAGCTATAATCTGCCAGGGTTGATTAGAAGCGCGCATATCCCCCATCAATGGAACTGTTGAAGTATTGGGTGGTTTAATCTCCTTGCACACAGTGCATTTCTGCACGTGCGCGCGGACATCCGAAGTCAAACGAGGCCAGTAATAGTTCTGTCGAACTTTACCTATCGTTTTTTCAATTCCTATGTGCATGGCCTCATCATGAGCGGAGGAAATAATGTGTTTTCTTGAGTCGGGCGAAGGGACAATCTTCCAGTCGAACCTATGATCTACCGGATCGTTGGAGAAAACGAACTTCATCAACTGATCGTTCTCGACTTTAAAGTCCGGGTAATCCTCTGGGGATTCGGACACGTTCTGCTTCAAGGTGTTGTACCAAGCCGAATCTGACCTCATTGATATCGCTAGCACACTCCGGGATAAGGCGTCTGGTACAACATTATCCTTTCCGCGACGGTGAATTATTGTGAGATCGAATTGTTGGAGGTTTAAACTCCATCGACTCAATCGCGATGAGGTTTTCCATTTTGTCCGCATTATAAACGTTAATGCGGACGAGTCAGTTACGAGGGAGAAGTGACTTCCCTCCACGTAGCCACGGAAATGCTCTATGGAAAGCAATGCGGCCAGCGCTTCTTTTTCAGTGGCGTGGTAGCTACGTTCAGGGGTTGTCAACTTTTTAGAAAAGTATTCTATTACGTGCTCGTGACCGTCTATCTTTTGGGTAAGAACACCCGCAATAGCCTGGTCACTAGCATCTGTATGAATAATAAAATCGTGGTCAAAGTCAGCACTAGCGAGTACAGGTGTGGTGATGAGCTTTTCTTTTATGCGTTGAAAGGCTTCCTCCGCCTCCTGGTTCCATTTCAGATTCTTCGTGTTGGTTTTCAGAAGTTCTGAAAGGGGAGCGGTGATGTGACTATAATCGGCGATAAATCGCCGATAATAGTTCGACATGCCGAGAAATCGGCGCAGCTTCGTGACGGTTGTTGGCCGCTCATACTCCACAATCGGTCTGATCTTTTCCGGATTGGTTTGCAATCCTCGAGAAGACAGAATATATCCCAAGAATGGGATCTCTGTCACGCAAAAATGGGATTTCTCCAATTTGATAGACAAATTGGCTTCCCTAAGGCGCCTCGCAACCTCATTGAGCAGACGAATGTGTTCTTCAAACGTCTCCGTGACTATGACGATATCGTCCAAGTACACGAAGACGTTTGGTTCCAGTACACCCTGCCCCAACACTCGGTTCATCAACCGTGCCAGGGTCGCTGGGCTGTTGATGAGACCGAATGGGAGCCTGGTGAACTGGAACATCCCCTTACCCTGGACGCTGAAAGCACAATATTTTCGTGAACCACGGGCCAATGGGATCTGAAGAAATGCTTCTGTCAAATCAATCGTGCTCAAATAACGAGCCGGCGGTAAACGACCGAGAATGCGTCCAGGATGGGGGAGGGGATAAGCATCACGAATCGTCCGCTCATTAAGTTTGCGAGCGTCTAGGCATAACCGAATGTCCCCAGAACTTTTCCGTATGGGAACTATATTCAGGGACCACTCTGAATTAGATTCCTCAATGACTCCCCGGGCTAGTAACCGATCTATTTCGGAAAACAGTCCGGCCTGAATTTTTGGGGAAATCGGGTAGGGATATTGCCTGACTGGTTTGATGTTTTGAAAAACATCTCCGAGAATAATCTTGTGCTCTACCAGTGGAGTGGTGTCCAGTTTTTCCGGAGAAGCAACCTTGAAAGATTGTTTCACCTCGTCTAGGATTTTCTTCTGCGTTTCGTTCAAAATCGGAGTTTTTGCAGGCTCATGGTAGTGGGTAGTTGCGAGGGAAGTTATGGCAAAGGCGGATACTGTCGGTCGGATGTTATACGCCCGCCAGAAGTCGATGCCACAAATGCAATTAATGGCTAACCCGGGGACATAGAGTGTGGGTATAACTCGCGTTTTGCCCTGAAACGTGTAGGGTACCAGAACTTCACCTGCAATGTCCAAAGCATCTCCACCAGCCGTTACTAATTCAATAGGTTCAGCGGGTTGACGAAGACGGACATTTGAAAGTTGATCGAAGATTTCAGAATTAAACATCGTTCGATGACTTCCACTATCGAGGAGCGCGTTCAAAGGTACGTCGAATATGCTTAAATGTACATGGGGTCGATCATCGTCGCCCTCGGGAGATGCAAGGGTTATTTTATTTACCTGTGGTTGACGTATTTCGTGTTCGACGTCGTCAGATCGGGGCACGTAATAGTCACTCAGATCTGAGATAAGCGCTTCGAAGCAACTATTAAGGGGCGCTTGGGGAGAATCCTGCGACTTTAGGACTCCCTCGGAGAGTTTTTTGAGCAATACGGGCAACTTTTGTACACTACTCCTGGGAAAGCACAAATTGGGCAAAACAACCGTCTTGGTAGTGGGCAGTTACCCGTGTCGTGATCATCTCGACAGTTAAAACATTCCCCTTGTGGCGGAGGGCGATAATTGCTCACCATCTTCGAAAACGGATCTTTCGCTCCACGCGCCTCGCGCCTAGGGGGATCCACTTCGGTTTTTGCTTTTGGTTGCTCGCTGTTTTTGGGCTCAGTTTTGGCTGATTTTGAGTTAGGGTACCCTTTTGAATTCTTGTCAGGTTTTGTAAATTGGTTAGTTTTACCAGTATACTGATGTTTGTTAGAAAACACCCGTGTATGCTGTGGGCTAACCCTATCACTAGTGAGCGCACAAGTTTCCTTCTTTGGATTGCCGAAGACCCTAGCGAAAGCCGAAGAATCTGCTGCATCGAGGTCGTTGCCAAGATTTATCAGTGTCTGTAGGGAAGTAATCCGCCTTCCCACTAACAGCTTACGATAATCAAACCTCAGATTCATCTTGATTACTTCGATCTTGTCTGGTTCCGACATCGGCTGGCTCATACTGCGGAACAGTTTTTCCATGTGCAAGTAGTATTGCTGGAAAGTCTCGTTCCGCTGTTGCCTGTATTGATAGATTTTCACTCTCAATACGGCGTCCAAATCGGGGTGGCGGAAGGCTTTTTGAAGTTCCTGAATCAGATGGCGCCAGTCTCGCAATCGGTTTTGGCTTCTCATGGCTGTATACCAGCTGAGTGCCGGACCATCAAATAAGTGGATTGCGGAATCAAACAAATCCTCTTCCGAAACATGTTCCGAGAGAGCCATCTGATTCACATTCTCAAGGAACTCGTTCATACCAAGCCCTTGATCGTCAGCCTTGTATTTTTGGATTTTCCACTGTGAAACCGGAATCACTTTGCGAGGATGGACCACGGGTTGACGCCGTTCCTCCTGATAAAAATGTGGATTTCCATGACCCGTTGGTAGAGATTGCGCTATTTGAACGTTCGGGTAAGAACGCACAAAGGTTGCATCTGCGACGGGCTGACGCCGTTCCTGCTGATAACCATGTAGATTTCCAGTGCCCGTTGGAAGATTTGATTGTGCTAATGGAGCGGTCGGATAAGAACGTGCAAAAGTTGCATCCGAAACACTCCGGTGCTCCACCGGTGGTGGAGCTTCTGACTCCGACCACCGGGGATAGTAGCTGGCCGCTACATTGTATTGGGAGTTGATGCATCCAGGTGGTTGATAAACCGAGGCTGGCTGGGGAACTCCTTCGTGGATCGGGGTCTGAGGCACAGTAAATTTGACAGTCGGCTCACATCGAGTCGGTTCGATTGGCTGAGGCAAGTCCATGGGGCAATCTAGCAAGAAGGGATTGGTGGTGTTTAACTTTGAGACCGGTATTTGATTACTTTGTGAAATTCTAGTCGAATGAGTCGATGACGGTGCTGGGAAGGGAATGCTTTCATTAATCGCCGTCGTTACACACGTTGACGACCTAGACCGTGGATACCCGGCCGCAGGTGGAACATTGGTATCGTCAATTTTCTGCCTAGACGTCACCAAGGGTTCGACGAGAAAGTCAGATATGTCTAACTCGCTCGTTGTGCTGGACTTTCGCGACTTCAACTCCGACTTCAACTCTCGGATTTCCGTGGTCAACCCGCTGAAAAGGTCCGCCACTTCTTTCATCGCGGATGTAAAGTCCAGCTTTGTCACAAATTTTGACCTGGCACGCTTAGGTTTCGTACCAGTGTAGGGTACAGAGGAGGGGTTTAACGCACACGCTCCCTGTTGAGATTCGCTATCACTGCTAGTGGATGAATCATCATCAGCAAAAAAGCTGTGCTCGCTCCAAAAGTGTTCTGAAAAAAGGGAAATCACTTCCTGGTATGCCTCACTACATTTGGCAGTTAGCTCCTCACTGCAGTGATTTCTAATGAGTGTCAACCGGTGACCCAGATGTAATAATCTTGCCTTGCAATGACTACTGTTTTTGTCTTTCGACTCAAGAATTCGTTTAATTTGTTGGAACACTATCAAACAATGATCTAGATCTATCTCTGGATCATGATCAAATTCCAGGATATGTTCATGACCTTCTCTCTCCTGTTTTAGAACTTCCCTTAACCGACGACGGCGCTTACACCTGGACTCATCATCTGCAATCGCGATATTCCTGAGGAGTAACTCATAGTCGAGCTCACCCGGTTCCAGATGGTCTACGCGCAAAGTGCGGTACATGGCGCAGAACGATTCTCCGGAAAAACGCGGCATCTCGACAACTTCAACGACCGAACACGTAAGCAAGGACGATTGATTCGCGAACTATGTTGCTCAACGGAAAGATAATCTCGAGTTCTACAGTTCAAATCTCCGATAGGTTCCGTTGGGTCTAAATAGCATGTAGTTTGTAACTTTCTCCGATAAACTTCACTCACTTCGCGAACAAATCTACAGGTCTCGCTCCTTTTTCCCTTCGAAAAGTATCTATTTTCTGAGCACGTGCACTTCAATCAACAAACACGAACAAAAGCTGCAACTCTCACTAGCTCTACCAGAAATTTCAGTGAGGTTAACCAACCAGGGCGAATTTCAATTTACTTTTGAGAGAAATGCGATTTTCGCGAAAACTCCCCCACACCTCGAAAGAAAAAATATTCTGTGAATATTTTTCCTTGCCTGGTAACTTCCAGAATTTTAGTTGGGCGCCAAATGTTACCGTTTCTGGTACGGCTCTCTTAGCCCTCGAGGAAACTCACCGGAACCCAGAGGGGGCACCGGTCCAAAACCCCAGGCTGCTGGTCTGACCACGGCAGCCGGCGGGGTGGGCTCGAAAGGCCTCTTTTGGTTCCCCCTAAAATTTGTGAATTTCTGTTATTTTACGGCACTTGTTATGATTTGAATGATTATTTCGCTGGGATACCATCGCCCCACTCCCATTGAGTAACGTTACATACAAAAAGTTATTAAAATGTTGGAATTTCAGGGTGTTGTGGGGTCAATTAGGCAATGGTATATTTTCAAGGTAGAAATTCATTTTATATTTTTATTTATGATTTTTACATGACAATAACTAAATAAATGATCGAACACACATGGTTTGTTCCTAAAGAAACCATTTTAGGCGAGATTGATTTCAAATTATTGGTCATATTTAAATTTTCCCGCATTCAAATATGAGTAGTTCCCATCCTTATACCACCGATTCCAAACATTTCCAAACGATGAGCCATTGCTTATATACTCCAAAAATATCCTAAATGTTGTTTGCGCATAGCCCCATAGACGGGAGGTGACGGCATCATATAGTTTTAGAGCTTAGTTTACCCAAACTCACCTATAAACTTATTTTTTATTGCTTTTAAATTAAAACAACTTATTATTAGCTTTATTAAGGAGATTTTCAGCCCGCGGCTGGTTCATCTCCAATTAAAACAACTTTAACTTGAAACTTCTATGCATGATATGAGTTTATATTGATGAAGAGCTAATCAGTAATATCTCTGCATCCTATGAAATTTGGAATTTTAGGGTACAATGGGGTTAAATGAAAAAAAAAAAAAACATTCAAAAAGCTTGAATGACCATATAAGTTGATAAATAGCTTGTTTGGCAGATAATTTCTATACGAATGATTCTTGTACTTACGACATTGCTTCAGCGGGGTGTAAAGCCTGTTTCACCCCAATTTCCCTAAAAGTATATGTGTTAAATTGTTCCATTGCAGTTAATATAATATATCATTCATATTATAACATTCTGATTCCAATGAGTATGCATGAAAGATGATATAAATAGGACGTTTGGGGGATAATGGGGCAAAATATGCTGCTGTTTATTTCTCAAAATTTTGATATTGAAGATGAAGAAATTTATAATCAATACGTGAAAGAATATTTAAAATCCATGTCGCACACTTCCATTATTCACCATTCCAAGCATTTCATGATGAAGAGCTGTAGCGTGAATTTGAGAATATGCAAACTGCTGCTTGCCGATAGACTTTATGGGGGTTATAGTAACACATTGTAGTAAAAAGTCTCCAAAATGCATTCGATATATTTTTGTTAACGAAACAGCAACTTAATCATCAAATAGGTATTTATTTTGTTTGATATACACTAATAATATGACAGTCTTATTCCACTTAGCCAAGTACACTACCCGTCATAAGTATACACTCAAAAAATGTATTACAACAATATTGTATCGCATTTATTCAACGTTATTCAGAAGCCCAAAGGCAACAACTTTTCTGAAAGCGGTTTTTTGTAGGTGTTCTGGTTTTAGAGATATTCACTTCGATAGGATGATTCAATATTATTGCAATACTTTTTGTGAGTCTCTATTGTTCGCTAACGAAGATCAGTTATGGATATGGTCAATGCAAAAGAAAAGTTTAGTAATTAATCAAGTTCAATTTTTTTTTTTTTTGCTAGGTTTCTAGCTGCACTCTGAATAGAGTTGAAACCTCTACACTAGACCCGAAGATAGAAAAGAGTACGTAATCTTTCAGAAGCAGTTTGCCAGCCGTACACGGAAAATGATATCCATTAAGACACTGTTGCAACTGACTCAGAAAGTTACGGTAGAAGATTGGAAAGTTTTCAATTGGTCAGTCAGTCAGGATTTGCCTATGTAGTGTTATGGTCACACGGTTTGTGTTTGTCTCCTTGTTTGATGTTGTGGTATAGTTAAATATGTTTTTCTCCTAGTTAAGTCAGTTGTCGTATGTTTGTTTTTTTTTATCGAATCAATCGAACCCTGTATGTTAAAATATAGTCGATCCTGTGTCAAATTGTTTTCTTGATTTCGCTAATCGTTCTCTACTTGTGTTCATCTCTTGTGTCCTTAAATTGTCATCGGTCCAAAATCCACAGAAACATGTAACTTCTGAACATCTAAGAGATAATCAAAAATACGCCAAGTTGGTCAGATGATTGCAATAAAATTTTAAAATAATAGAGATTTCATGTCAACTTTCATCCCGCTACAAATACTATTAAAAATATTCAAATTCGTTCAATTGTCCTATCGGTCCTACCTAGATGAACCATGTCATTTTCTCAAGCGTAGCCTAGAAATGTCAACCTAGTCATACAAAAGTAACGTTGTTCAGTTAATATAAAGCAGTCAGTTTTTGTCCAAAATGTCACGTCGAACGCATTGACGTCAACAATGCTTTTGAGTGTTCGCACGTTAGCTTTGAATCTATCAGCACAATTAAGTGCTGCAAATCTCCTTCCCACTATTGATTCTTCGGTCGATTTTAATTGCTTTATTTAAAGAAAATATGACCAACTAGCATTGTAAAAATTCGAAAAAGCGACTATGACATTAATAAATTACTAATCAAAATCAACCGAGAAACGTGGGAAATAGAGCCCAAACAACATTTTGAAATCAGCTGGCTGTAAAAGGTACCAAAACCTGTCACAAATCCTATAATACTTTTAGGGGTACTGGGTAAGACGGACCACTGACTAGTTATGTCACTTAAGAGCGGAAATTTTATTTTCTTTTACGATTAACTCTATCTTCTTATCAGTTGATGATTATTGAACCACTCCATAAGGAATACATATGTCAAAAGTGCAAAAAAAAATCAATCATTTACCAGGCTACACGCTTTTGTGCTGGGATCTAATTTTGAGGCGGCAATAAATAAGCTTTTTAACATTAAATTGCTAAGTTTTTGCATTTTATTTTGAGTTTCCCAGTAGTTTTAAACTGTTCCGTCCTATACACAACGAAATTCAGGTTAATTTCATGGATTATGAATAACGGTGGTAGAATGAATATTTTGCGTTGTGTGGGGGTAAGACGGTCCACCTTGAGGGTGGGTAAGACGGACAGTGTTGGGGTTACTTCGATAGTGCCATGAGAAACACATTAAAACCCACACATTGTTCACAAATTGAAATCTATGGAGTACAAAAATGATTGTGGAAGCCGTATAAAGCATTTCATATTGATTTTTTGTTCAAAAATTCATTATATTAGAATTTTTGTTGTTGGAACAGTTTGAACTTTGTAAAATTACCACAGCATTGCATACTGTTAGGCGTTTATCAGTCTATGGAGGTTTCCAATTTACAAAATAGATTTTAATTTGCAAAAACACGTTTCGCTAAGAGATTTAAGGCCAAATTTAGATTCTACTATGATTGATCTACCGAATACAAACGGCCACAAACATCATTTAACACAATTAGAGGCGTATTAGCTAAATTTCCAAACGTGTCCATCTTACCCACCCTACCGGCCCGTCTTACCCACACTGTTGAAAAACATACATTTGGAGATCACTTTTTAATTATCTCAAAAGTCATGGAAAATCAAATTTGATTGCTTTATCGGCTTGCAGACTGTAAAGTACCTTAGTTGAAGTATATGGTATGGAGATGAAATTTTAATTATCGCATTGTTTACACTGTCAAAATAGAGTGTTTCCTAAACATGTCCGTCTTACCCCCACCCCCCCTACTGTGCAAAATCGGACACCCTGTCAAAAAGTCTTGCACCCTACATTACATACACTCAATTCTTTCTTTGCACGGGTTGTTTTTCGACATACCTCATACAATTTTTAATCAATCCACATTAAAATTGACGGCCAGTACTATCCGTATACGAAAAATCAAGTCAATATGTTGATACACACATCAATTTTGAGGAAATGCAGTCGTTCTTTGACATTATGTCAAGGGAATTTCAATAATGCCAAACCCCGGACCGACAAAAAAAATCGAACCCATCACTCTCACTTCTCAGCATGGTTTTGCTCAATACTCGCGCGTTTAGCGCTTCGGCTATATGTGTTCTACCTGTGCATCAATCAGTCATTAATGAACTCGTATGGATATTATCTTTCAAACAAGTTATTTGTCAACTTATATGGTCATTTTGATTGTTTTTTTTTTTCATTTCACCCAATTGTGCCCTAAATTTCCAAATTTCATAGGATGCAATGATATTACTGGTTAGCTCTTCATCAATATTAACTCATAGCATGCATAGAAGTTTCAAGTTAAAGTTGTTTTTATTTAAAAGCAATAAAAAATAAGTTTATAGGGGAGTTTGGGTAAACTAAGCTCTAAAACTATATGATGCCGTCACCTCCCGTCTACGAGGCTATGCGCAAACAACATTTAGGATATTTTTGGAGTATATAAGCAATGGCTCATCGTTTGGAAATGTTTGGAATCGGTGGTATAAGGATGGGAACTACTCATATTTGAATGCGGGAAAACTTAAATATAACCAATAATTTGAGATCAAACTCGCCAAAAATGGTTTCTTTAGGAATAAACCATGTGTGTTCGATCATTTATTTAGTTATTGTCATGTAAAAAATCATAAATAAAAATATAAAATGAATTTCTACCTTGAAAATATACCATTGCCTAATTGACCCCACAACACCCTAAAATTCCAACATTTTAATAACTTTTTGTATGTAACGTTACTCAATGGGAATGGGGCGATGGTATCCCAGCGAAATAATCATTCAAATCATAACAAGTGCCGTAAAATAACAGAAATTCACAAATTTTAGGGGGGAACTGGGGTAAAACGGGCGCTATGACTCGCTTCAGAGAAGTTGCCCGTACATGAATCATCCACAAACCAATTCTTGAGAAAATTTGCTTTCGAATAAGCCATTGATGCTCACATAGTGTCTTGTATTAAGGAAGTTATTAATTTTTTCCACCTTTGGGCTTGATTTTGCCCAATGTGCGACGATTGAAAAGTTCAGCACCCACCAGCTGACAACCTAAAACGGCCCACGACTTTGCCTCTTCCAACAACAGAAATGATCCATCTCCCACATTGAGGGAAGTTAAGGATGCCACTCACTACCTAAAAACCAACTTGTAATGGTGTTTGTATGTCTCAATTTGGCTCGAGGATGGGTCAACGGATCTACATAATTCCTTCACTGTTGCATTCGTACAGGGCTCCGACGTACGACATTTTTCGGGACAGTTAGTATCTTATAAGAACGGAATTGCTACTAAGCTCACCAAGAAAGACCTTAAGTAGTAGGCCACTTGCTGCACCGGCTGTTGGTCAGGATCCGAGAAACCAAACAGCTACCGGAGTGGAAGGAAGAAATAATCTACCCCTTCTCAAGAAAGGAGACTATTTGGAAAGTGAGAACTATTTACACAGCAAAAAATCTTGTGATATCACATCATTTTCGCTGCACATCAGTCGCGTCATAAAAGTGATGTACAAATTACATCCTTTCCACGCAGCAAGTTAGTCGCCGCAGCCTGAAAGTGGGTCTAGCAATTGCTAGAGCTGAACCGACACACAAGTCATATAAAAGTAAAATATTGGCATATTCCTTACCTCTCGGCTATTTTACCGAGTTAAAAGGTGGAAGATAAATGTGATACTGCTTCTGCGTATCTGCTGAAACGGGTTTGTTGACACTTTGTGGATGGTACATGGTGAGTGCGATAATTGTTGGAAAACGATGTTCCCACCCAGGTAACTAATGATCGTATAAGATGTTGGATAAGATGTTAAAGCGGGAGCGATATGCGTACTTTTTACATACGCTTAAATAGAGGCATGTACGTATCATCTTTTGCAACATTTTATACGATTACTGGTTGTTTGGACAAGCGTAAGTTCAAAAACGTCCACCAGTAATTACGCGCATGGATATTACAAAATTATTTGCTGTGTACAGAGCGGTCACCATTTTGGACTCCGCCTACAAAGCCCCAGATCATCCTATCCCAGGTCATCTTCGGTCGTATGCAGAGCCATAGCGTGGTACAATGGCGCCCTTGGCAAGCATCCTGATTGACGCCCCATGTCCATTGAACATTGTCAATTTGCAAAAAATGTGATGATTTATTTTCTTTTGTTGTTTCTTTAGTTGGAATTTGCTGTTTCTAAGACACAAATTTCCCTCGATTTTTTTTATTTATGTGTTTTTTACTTGATGATTTTCAGGGATCTTCAAACAATCTATGTTACAAATTTTTTGAAAGGAGAATTTTTTAAGGAATCCTTAAAAAAGTTTCTTAGAGAGTCTCTGGAGGATTTTCTAAAACAAACCCTGGAAGGTTTTAAGAAGAAATCCCTGAAGGAATGCAATGACAGATTTTCTAACGGAATACCTGAAAAAAAAAACCTGAAATTATTCCAAATTCATGATTTTTTGGAAGATTTCTGGTTGAGTACGTACTAGTGTGAACAAGTGCTGGTTCCTAGTGAAAGTTTTTGAGCTACTATTGAGCTTTGAAATCAAGTTGTGATTAAAAAAGAAACTAAATTCGAATAGAATTTATCGAGTTCATCATTTTTATTTGAATTTGAAATAAAAAGTGAATCTAAATAGGAAGGACAGATTAGTCAGGCAAGTGAAGCCCAACAACGTGGGCGGCTAACCTGGGTCTCGGCCAGTAACGGTCATTTGTGGGTGGCATTTTCCACCCAAGTGCTTGCGCATAAGTGACTCCGACAACAACATCAGGAGAAAGTCCGACGAAATCCGGTGGTGCCTGTCCTGGATGCACCACGTGACGACTCGCTACGTCAAGCCGTGAAGCAAAGAGCGACGCTACCAAACGCTCTCACTCCACCGAAGCCGGGGACGCCTTTACCCCGAAGATCGATGCTCACGCGCGAGTTGACTGATCGGATCGGACCATCTGCGTAGCGCAAAGCCACCGTTCGTCGAGGAACATCTTCCGACGCTGGAAAGACGCCTGAGAACTACCGCCGTTGGAGCAACGCCTAGAGTTGAGGTCAGACACTATTAGGGCCTGTGAAATAAATTTAGGCACCTTTGTTTTAATTTGCTCCAATTAGACGTGACGTCACACAGTTAGGTTTGCCTTGGCTAATGTAATATAATCGAACATTTTTAATAAATTATGAAATTAGGCTTGGTGCAACTCTTTAAATTTAACAGTTGCTTTCTTTTTTTTAAATCGAATAAAGTTGTTGATATTTTTATTTTACTTCGAGTTTGGTACTTGACTTTGCCAGATTTCGGTCGAAAATTTGAAGAATTTTGTCGGAGTTGTTTGAATTTCTAGCTGAGACACTTTTTACTGTATTTTTTTTATATTTCAAATAGCGATTTGGTTTCCCTTTCTGATTAGAATTTGGCTGTTGGCATTTCGATTGGGTCCAGGTGGAGTTTCGGTTCGCGAATATAACTGTTGGCCTGCCCTGAGGAGGCAGTCTCTAGCCGGGTATTTTGACAGAGTTAACGGTCCTTTTTCGAAAGGTGGCGCTTAAGCCGTTGGCTTTAACGAAACGGAACGGAACGTTACACAAGTAGATCATTGGGCGTAACCGAGATGGAAAGCGGCAGCCATATTATTATTGATTGTGTGATTGCGTTATTATAGTTGTGACGCTGTGCAAATATAGTAATCAAAGCAAAATGAAGAAGGATACTACTCATACACACTCATAAAATTGCTTTTGATTAGAAAAATTTGAAGATTCTTGGTACACCATTATTGCAAACAGTTGAAGAAGGTGTGATGAAGGGTAGGAAACCACTTCGATCTTCCTATAAGAAACGTCAACATCAGATCCGCTCTGTTGTACCCACGGCAGCCTTTATTGTTTGCGAGGTAGATAAACAGTTCGAAATACTAATTTTCATTGTTCGCTTTTTGTTCAATATCAAGGAAGGCTTCCCAAATTAATACACATCGAGTTTGCATATGTAGAATTAAACAGGCGCAAATTAATGACACCTGTGAATAATTTGACCATAATTACAAGAGAGTTGAATGTTAAGGACCTTTAAGTATTTATAAATAGAGTGTAGAGTAATCTCTTCAAATCTTCAAACATTGATTAAATGTGATTTGATTCTTTTTGAATAAGAAATAAAACTAGACACCAGGCTTTGTGATATTTTCCAAAATTAAGTCAAATAACTACTGCCAGGGATTATATAATCTCTTTATACATATACTTTTATTAAAAACTTAAAAAAGAAATTAATAATAACCGCTCCCATACTAGATGTCATTATAAATTATCAGTTTTGTTAACGTGCTGATGTTTGATAAAACGCTGTTTACTTTCTTGTTTCTTTTTTCGTCGATGTTGTTTCGTTATTTTCCCTGGACGTTGGTAGATGTTGTTCAACGTTGATTTATTTTTGTTTCAACATAATCAAACACATTCTGCAACCATGGTGTTTGGTTACAAAATAGATCTAATATGCCTTTGGTTGATAGTCACACAATCTCTGAAGAAATGCTGTAGATGATAAATAAAAAGAACTATTAGTTTTTAATAATGTACAACTGATACGGTGCGAAGCATTTAACAATTACTTGAGCCACAAAACAACATTTAAATATTTTACTACAGTGTCACCCGATTTAAAACAAACATAGAAATCACAAAAGGTCAATTGGCACGGTTATGTCATTTTCTGATATTCGAAAGGCAAGAAAAATGTAAAACACTTATTTCGTAAGCCACCGGTGTGCAATGTAGTCTACTAATTTCTAAAAATAGCTTTCGGTGTGCGTGAAGACATCGTTTGGGTGGAAATATTTTACGTTCATTTTTCGCTCGGGGTATGTGCCGAAAATAACTGATCCGTTGAAAACGCGATGAAATAATGGAAAGGAAAATTTTAACCTAATTTTGAAAGAAAATGTCATTTTTCTAGACATGATTAACTAAAATCGAAAAGAATGCTCTACCGATTTTGAAAAGCGTGCGAAGCGTGAAAGGTAAAAATTTTGAAATATACTTACGAATACTCTTACATATTACATGTTGGTAAATTTAGTCATTGAATGATGTTCGTTCAATTGTTTACTTAAGGTTGATGACGACCATGTTATCCATCATCTTCTTGAGGAAGGCTGTTATCACAAGTGGTCAACACGTAACATATATTACAGATACACAAAGATTTGTTGAACATTTATGAGAGGGCCACATGAAAAATACAAGGAAACATATTTTTGAAATTTTGGTTACAATTATACTTATTTGAAAGATACAAATGATTCAAACCAACATTTTAAAATTGTAAAAAAGTATGAGAACAAATGTTATATAAGTTAAATAACAATTTGAAATGCTGGTTTTGGAATACATCCGCATAATCAAACCAACAGAATAGTAAATTTCAACGATACTTACGGGCATATGGGATGTTACCGTCATCGTCCTCGGGGTCCATGCAATCCTTGAAGACATTTTCAAGCTCATCTTCAGTCAACTTCTCACCTGATGTAGGATAAAAGGCGGTAAGTAATTATGCACCAAAGATTTTCCAATACAGCGTAATCATACCCAGAGCGAGTAAACTGTGCTGCAGTTCAGCCAACAGCATGGTGCCGTTTTCTTCTTTGTCGTACAGCTTCAGACACTCAAGGAAATCCTCGTAGCATCCCATGTCCTTCTCCTTCTTGACCTGGGCATAGATGGGGAGGAATTCTTCGAGCTTGACTCGCTTCTCACCGCGTTTCTGGGTTCCACCCATTTTGCCGATGAGTTCCAGAGTTGGGTTCAGGTTGAGGGCACGCAGAGCGTTTCCGATATCGAAGGCATCAATGCTGTTGCTGCCATCCCAATCGTAAACGGAAAAGACAAACTGAGCCTCTGCAGGAGTTCATGGAATAGTTACGAAGAACATTATTAGTCATTATCATGCCAATACTTTTGCACCCATCGGAAAACATGATTTAGTAACCAGGCATACGGCTAGAAAATTTCACATTGAATCGCTCCTTTTTCGTGCCGAGCTAATTTTAGATCCACCTTGTGCAAATACAAACACCAGAACGAGTTCACTAGTCCGATATTTTCCACAGTTCACAATTGCGTCATAGATTCGAATATTCTAGAGGCACGAGTCCGATCACTAAAAGTTCGTCTAATTTTGATGAGCGATGGTACTGTTCTTTTGCTCTGTATCTTGCACCTTTTTTTACTAAATCACTTTTCCATGGCATATCCAAGTCACAACTTCTATACTTACTCTCAATTTCAACGTCTTTCAGATCTGCTGCCTGAAAGGAAATTAACCGAAGAAAAATCCATTAGAATCACGCCCACATAACTTGCTTCCAGCGTATAGCAATGCATAAGATTTTATCACATATCCAACGCCTTATGCTTTCATCACTTGGTTTCAGAAGTTTCATCAAATTTTCAGTTCACATTTTATTTTTTCTATCACCACTGGGGAGCACTCACCATTGTGTCTTGTGTATCTCGCGGATCGCCGTAGACTCAACTGAGGAACGATTCTCAATCACGGTTCACGACGTAGTGAAACAAGTGCGAGTTATATTTGGCTAGTACGAAGTTGAATTTGGCGCAGGAAACCTTGAGAGCGCGCACGATCGTTCCTCGGCCACAGGTTTCCCGCAGCTGATCATGCGCATTGGCTGGCGCTCCAACATATTTCATTCAACCCAACCCCAGGTTTACAGGGGTCCTAGCACGGCACGAACCAAAACCGACTTCCCCCACCTCCCTATAGCACGTAGGTACGTACGTACGTACACGTTATCACGCTTAGGAGTGTCCTCAATATCGGGCCAGTTTTCCGAGGTGTTATACATTTTTCGGCTCAGTCGTATTTTTACTCCCACGGCAGGGAACGCAACGAAGCCGCAAAAATCAAATCGCCCCATGTCTGGAGCAAAAATTTTTCGTTGGTTTCGTTTACAGTGAGAGAAGGATAGTTGTCTATTTTTAAACATAATTTGAACACCCGATTATCTGACGCAAAGGCATTTGAATTGATAGCCTAGCCACTGAGGGGAGTTATTCAAATGAAAGATTCCTCATAAACAAACCCTATCTTAAATATAAATAAAACATTTCTAGTAGATAATAATACTTCTGCAAAGCTATGTTTTGGGAACAATTCCTAAGAAGCTGAACTGTTTTCTTTCCATTTCTAGCAGTTCTTCCTATTTTAGTAAAATAATTTAAAAAAAAAAATATTGAAATAATAATGGGTAAATAATCACACCAATAGACAATTGTTTTGCAAAACCGATGATACAAGCTGTAAAATGGGGTAACTTGAGTAGTTTGTATGCTTCTTTTGGTTATACTTGCTCCAAATTAAAATTTTCAAAACAAATACTGGAATCTCTGGGTTATTCTTATTGCTCCATATGAACAAAGGTATTTCTTAATTTACAGGATATTTCCCAAGTAACATTTTTAAATCAAATGTATTCCCAGATAATATTAGCAACATCATAAAATCAAAATGAAAAAGTTTGGCTTCACGAATCTCTTCAAAACTAATTGCTGGTTTTCAAAATGTTACTTCGGTTCGATGGCGCCCTGGTTAATGCAGCAACATAACAGTTTGAGTTAAAAGAAATTATTCTTTTAGTCGTTTTACAGATAATCGGTGCATCTCTCTGAATTAACAAAATTGATTAAAATCCGTAAAAAAAATATATTTCGCTCTACGATTCAATGTAAAATGATCATAGCAACTTTTGGGCCCAAATTTTCTAATGATTTGGATTTGCACACCATTAAAGTCATTCAATTTACTTAGTGATAAAATCAGAGTGTTCTTCGTACAGCTACAAACTATCATCCTAATTTGGTAAAATGAATGAAGTCCATTATTAATATCAGTAGTTTATATTCACAAATTCAGATTTTATTTTGAAACTTTTCAAAATGCTTATTATTGGCATTGCAACAGCTGAGACAACCAACACAGAACATGACCGGTTAAAATTACATGTGACATCCGTAATAGTAGTTTACGCAACAAGGTGCAGAATGAAGATTTTTACAGCACGAGTTGTACATTTATGCACCGAGTTTCGTACAACGTTTTTTGCAACTCCATAAATTATCACTTGAGGATAGTTTTTAACAAAACTTTTTCGTCAGACTGCACACTGATGTTCATAGCCATGATTAAGGAAGTCTGATCATAGCATGTTATACTGTGCAGTTGTCACAATTTTTCAAACCAGCGTCCAGAAAGCATCAATAAGTTGATCAAAATTGAAAACAATGCTGTAATGGTTAATTACGCAACGCAAATCAGTGCTGTAATGAACCATTACAGCACTGTTAATTTGGTGTGGGATAGTAAAAAAAAAAATGCGACAATGCAGGCAATTATAAGTTTCATGAAGGTAATCGTTTTCGTATTTGCAATTTAATTTCACGAGTGTTTTAAAAAGTAAGAGAAAGTATACTTTTATCAGGTATTCAAGATGCTCTATCAACAATAATTTGTTTGTTTTAATAATTATGTTCATTATCAAATTTTCTCGTTCAACTCACACGATAGGATGATTAGTTTAAAAATTTATTGGTTGATTGTTATATAAGTATTAGTATTTAAGAAATTTTGAACACTTTGAAAATTACCTAATTTTCAATGTAAAATCTGAGTGCTCAGGAAATTTCTTAAGAAATTCGATGAGTTTAGGTGTTGCCTCTGCTGCGATGTTCTGCTGGATTCCAATCTAACGCATGCTTGAAGATTTCATTTCCGTTCCTGCGTTGAGTGTTCACTTCCACTCCCGATTTTTTGTTGCTATTGGCTTTTGATGACATCGACGATGGGGATCCAATTGTGAGGTCACCATGACGAAGTACATACGGTGCAAAGCCTGGACCTTCCTGCACAGACAATGTTTGTACCAGATTTAGCGAAACACTTCCAGCACCTGCCGGGATTGCCAATTGAGTCATACGACGACGTGAAGCCAAGAATTCTTTCGGGAATTGATCATTTCCGCCTGGAGTACACGCTCGATTCCAGAGATGGTATCGAAAATCACCCAACAGCGTTTCTAACACGGCTAGGCTCGATGGTCTATGGCACGTGTTCAACTTAAGTGCAAACAACGGAGAAAAAGGATGTTTTATATGGCTACCATATCTGCCAATGTGAAGGGCTACGAAACCTGCCTGCTATAGCGCAACGACGAAATTCGGCAACCGGAGAGTAAAACCAGGGCCCTGAAGCGACATGATTGTCTATGGGCAAGCGCATGGCTCTTGAACCAAGATTAGCCAAGGAACTGCAGGAAATATTCAGGATTATTCTTATAATGCATTCGGAAGCTTCACACACCGGGGCGCTCGTGGTATCTGCGAATTTTTTCCGGTCGTGAACCCGAACAAGCCCGGTAAGGTATGCATTGTTTGGGACGCCGCTGCCAAAGTGGGGAAACTATCGATTAATCCTTCTGAAAGGCTCTGATCAGGTCACGCCATATCAAGTCCTTCAGCGTTTTCGTGAGTTTCGTAAGAAGATCAGCATTACCAGCGGTTCCTGTGGCATGATGGTGTGTGTGTGTCCCCGGAAAGGTTTCTTCGACGTATGTATTAATGGAGGTCATGACGTATGGTCCGTGTTGCTCTCCAAGTAGTGCACAGTACGTTAAGAACCTGAATGCAAAGGACGATATGCTTTGTAGCGTAGAGACAGAAGCAGTAGTCGTGGAACTAGCACAAAACGTTCGTCAAATACACGCGGATGGGGTATTCGAAATACAAGGGTGGCTGTCGCACACCAAGAAAGTAGTAGAGTCTATGGGTGAACAGAGATTGAACCAAAAGGACTTGAACAAGGATGGAGAGCTGTCAATCGAAAAGGTCCTGGGCATGTGGTGGAACACGATTGACGACACATTCACGTTGATGATGCCGAAATAAACGATGCCGCAAGGAGAGCAACTGACGAGGGCTGGAATCGAACCCATGACCATCCACTTATGAAGCGAACGTGTAGCCACTACGTCACGGGCCCCAGCAGACCGACTTCTTTGGATAAGTGTAAGTGGAAGGCGCACCGAGAGGTGGGGTGCCCTAATCACTTGTCTAGTGACACGCGCCGTCCATATCGAAGTCGCTCATTCGCTGAACACTTGCTCATGCATCATGGCACTGCCTAACTTTGTCGCCTGACGCGGAAAACCATTCAACTCCAACTCAGCGACAGGGGAAAAAAATTTGGTTGGCGCCAATCGAGAACGAAACGAAACTTTACGATCCCTGGATAGAAACAGGCTTATGCAGGAGTTTGTGACTTCGGACACCAAATAGACTTTACTACCTCCCAGTAGTCCGCATATGGGAAGAAGCTGGGAAAGATTGGATTAGTCGGTAAAAAAGATCTTACAGAACATGCATTCGCCAAGGACTCCAGCTAATAAAGTTTTACGGAACGGAAGATGATAGCACCATTAATTCGCGCCCCTCATCTGCGTCCTTACCGATAACTCCGAACTCCCAGCCTAATCATTTTTGTTGCGCTCCTCTGGAGCGAACACGAAACCGCTAGTGCCCTACGACAACAGCCCCGTTACGCTGGTCAACAGTTGGAAAACCTCGCAAATTTTTGCCAACATGTTCTGGAGACGGTGGCTCCGGGAGTATCTGCCGTCGATCACTTGCCGAAGAAAATAGCATTATCCTGTAAAGCCAATCCAGATTGGAGATGTTGTGATAGTTGTCGATCCAGATTTACCAGGAACTCGCGGCTAAGGGGCCAGGTTCTTAACGTCAGCCAGAAAAATGGACAGGTGCACAGTGCAAAGGTGCGGATCTCATGAAACATCTACGAACGCTCAGCAATGAGACTTGTGGTTCTAGGCACCGACGCAACGAAAAGTACGCAGGAATCTAGATCCTGTGTACCGGGGGACTATTATGCAACCTGCGAATGCACCTCAGCTATCAAGAAAGCCCCCACCAGGACGGCTCAACGCAGTCGCGGTAGTGCAGGAAAGCAAAGCGTAAGTGAATCAAAATGAAATGATGAAATCAAAACAAAAACAAATCGATATTTATACTAGTGGATTGATCAAGTTTGTTTCTGAGCTAAATCTATATAAATAAAAATGGAATGGTGTTTTTATGTCACGAATAGGCTCGGGAACGGTCCAACGGATCTGCACCATTCTTTCAGTGTTTCATTCATGCAGGGCTCCGTTAGTCATGTTCGTACGAAAAAATAGTTGGGAAAATCGACCGGGAAGGCAAGAAAAAAGGGAAAATCTGAAATTCCATTTTGAGGGGCATTTCTTCATGGAACCGGGTGTAAAAAAACAGAGTAGGCATGCAGGACGACGTTTGCCGGGACTGCTAGTTAATAATGAAAATTGCGAACGAATTGCTAGAATTGATAGTCTGAAACTAGTAGTTTGAGATATCCAGCATATAAAATGAATTTATTATTGTACATACGAAGCCTCGAGCTAACCACTGTACATATCACAGCTTCAAAAACGCTTGGCGAAGGAAAAGCAAAATTACAGCTCTTTACTCTTGTATAGAGAAGCGAATAGTAAGGAAGCAAGTAATTCGAGATTTTTTATCTATATATACATAACTAGATATGTAGGGTAAAAGCACTAGACTTCGCCACTGCTCTATTCTTCGCCCCCCTCCACGGAAATTAGGAAATAAATTTTATTGTTGAGTGTTCAATGATTGTGCAGTTGATACAATTTATAGAGCCAGAGGTTTTCGCACAATGCGTGACCGCATGCTTGCCACATGCGGGGAGGACACAAACCCGGTCAATTTGGTCCAGAGGATGTGTAGGGATGAGTTTGGTTGGAACGCCGTTTCAACGGCAATCACCTATATCGTCTGGGAGCTACAGAGGAGGTGGCGCGTGGACTCGGAGAATGGCTAGTTCAGATGCAGTACAAGAGGTGGTCCAGGGGTTCGGAGTCGGCTTCGTAGGTCATACCGGTGCCCTGCGGTCAAGATCGACCCTTACAGCAATTATGTGGCCTCGAAGAGGAAGTCCCGGTAGCGGTGCTGTCGTGGCGTCGGTCTACTGGGTTGGATCCGAGCCCGTGGTTGAAAAGGGGTCCCCGGCAAGGGTCGGGGCAGGTGGAGACCCTGCTGTCAGCAACCTTCTGGTGCAGCTGATAGGGCCTGAAGGGTAGTGATACCCTTGCCTTCAGCAGGTCAGATCGGGTTGCACGTGGGCATCAGTTCTTGATGTCTGCAAATCAGTTGGGCGCGGGCGGGGTTGACCTTGCCCGCCTTCCGAGGGAAACTGGCTAAGCGCCAGCATGTTACCGTGATGGGCTCTCCAGAGCGAGTCATCGATGTTCGTTGCTGCTAGGCTACGCAGCTGACCTTGTGGGTGCGATGTGCACTAGCCCCTCTCTGAAGCAATACCTTCTTGGTGGTTCCGGAGAGACGTAGGGTTTGGCGACCATAGGAATGGTTTAGTGGGTACGAGGAGAGAGTAGTCCTGGCTTTTACTTTTGTTGTAGAAGACGGCCTCAGACCTACACTACCTTAACCTTCTGTTAGGGTGTCTGTTGAGCAGATTATCCCCTTATAGTTTAGAAGGACACACACATAGAGCCAGAGGTGAACCAGCGTCTGGTTGAAAGCCTCTTTAATAAAGAAAAATATATAGAGTAATTCAAACCTTATGTCATTATAATAATTGTATTCCGATAGGGGAAATTTAACGTACGCGCCACAAATCCACCAGAGAAACCATACTTGGCGAGTTGTTTAAATTTTCGGAAGGTCACCTATCGTATTGTTGCCGATTACGAGAACACCACAATAAGCCATTTTCAATACCAGTATACCCTTTCAATACCTTATTTTGGTATGAGACCTGTATTTAGTGTCCTACAATTATGTGGCACTTGTTCTTTCCTGCTCGGGTACAAACTTATTTTTTTTCTTATGGAAGCTTAATTTGAGCAGTTATATCTCCGGATTCAATAATCTGAATGATCAATAATTTTGATCATTTATGACTTATATAATAAGCTATTAAAAACATTTAACTAAACATAAAATTCTTCACACGAAAGAAAATATAACACCAATTTATCCAAAACTTCAATGAGATGCATATGAAAAATAAATAAATTTATTGAAAAAACATGGATTAAATGGTATCGCCATAACTTTTTTTTTCTAATTAACAATTTCAAATTAAGTCAACTGTTTTTCAAAGTTCATTATATTAGTCATGAACGATCAAAATTTCATTGCATTCAGTTCATTGAATCCGGAGATATAACAGCTCAAAGTTGGCCATCGGATAATTATACCTTCTTCTAGAATCTTTATAACTTCGTGTAGAATGACCCGATCTTTTCCAAATTTGATCCACTGATACAGAACTAGTTGACGAACTTACAGTAAAAATTTGAGAATATTTGATGCCTTTTTCGAAAAGTTACAGCGAGTTGAACATTTTTTGAAAAGTGAAAATTTTACCTGTCCCAGTTATTAAGTATCCCCTGTAAATCTCCTCTTCTTTTATGCACTACGTCGCAAATACTACAGAGCCTGCTTCTTACTCTGTTCCTGGTGGGATGGATAGAACAAATGATTATCACGTCGAAAACCTGAGTTCGAGGTCTTCTCCAAACAAACTCAAAATTGTGGATTCTTTCATCGGAAGGGACATAGGGTATTGTACCTTTTGGGCAGGTGTACCTATTTTGGGCACTTGCCGCTATAACTAATTTAATTTCAAACCGATTGGTTCGAAATTTTGTATAGAGTTAGGCACGTACAGCAGTGGTCACCAAACTGCGGCCCACGAGCCGCATGCGGCCCTCGCCCAGATTTTGTGCGGCTCGCGAACTGATTTTGAAATGTATAAGAAAGCGGCCCACGTAAAGATTCCATAATGAAAATCAGAAATGTTACCACATTTTAAAACTAGATGAGAATGAATTTTGCCAATATCATAAAGAGTTTTTCAAAAGAAGTAAGATTTTTGAAAGTTTTACAAACTGTAAGAGGTTATTTTTTGAATATTGTTTCGAAAATATTCAAAACTGTTGTTAAGAACGATGTGTTTCGCTTGAATAATGAGTTTAGGCTAAATTTCACAGATTCTCTGCCATGGATTTTGAACTCGTTATTAGTAATTTATTTAAATTCACGAAAATTAACTTAAAAATTTCCATTTTGTTTCTATCGGTGAAAAAACTTCCTTTTATATACCTACTTTATATTCACCACTTCTGCCAGGAAACTATTTCAATTTTTTTACAGAATTGTTGCCTATAATTTCTTTAAAAAAAAGTGTTGCCCAAACTTTCGGAATTTCGAAAAACTTCAGGGATTCGGCAAGATACCCTTTATTCTTTCCTAGCAATACTTTTGGTAATTCCTCTTAAAATATCGATTTTAAATCGGCTACAAATACTCGTCCACATTGCTCAGAAAATCATGTCTGCAGGTTTTTCTTCATTGGTTTCTAAAGAATTCTGAAATTTCTCAAAATCCACGAGAAGTCCCAAAAAAAAACCTCACAGTTCCAAGATTTTTCTTAGGAAATCCTTAAGCTGCAGTAAGAAACTCCATTCGGAAATTTATCAAAACTGGATCCAAAGGTTTTACAAGAAATTTGTCCGTGTTCGTGTCTAGGACTTCCACAATTCTGCACTTATAATCTGCGCTTTAAGTGCGCTGTAAGTTTATCCACAATATTCTTAAAAAGGTCCATGTTGTTCTAGCCCCTTTGTGACTTGAAGTAGCTTGTCTGAAATATTTTTTCAATATTATGAATACCAAAAACTGTAAAAACTGTTTCGTGTTTTTAATACCATACGATTTTCAAATTTTTTCCAAGTAAAAAAAATCTCCTGATAACTCCAGGTTGTTTAGTTTTTTGCTCTTGTTCAATGTTAAAAAAAAAACAAAATTATTTTTATTTGTGAGTTTTAGCTAATGATTATTCTTTACACTTTTCGAAAAATCAAACAAATGAATTTTATGTTAAATCTTGAAATTCAATGATTAACTCTTAAGTAAATGACTTGCGGCCCGCAGTCTCTTTTCAAAATTAAATGTTGGCCCCCAAAGACAGTTAGGCCGATACTGACGTACAGTATCTAACTCTGTACAAAAATTCAAATCAATCGGTTTGAAATTTACTTAGTTATAGCGGCAAGTGCCCAAAATAGGTACACCTGCCCAAGGATGGGATCATTCATTTGCGAAGTATTACATTCACTTGCTACTATCTCAGTTAAGAAGAATGCTATCAAAAAACAATGTATGGATGAATTTATATTTGTAGTTTTATCTGAAAGTTTTCTGAATAATATTAGGGTCGCACACGTATGTAAAAGTCGTGAGCGAGCTGTAAAGGCAACTCTCCACGCCGTGAATGTAAATTACATTCACGGTGTGGAGAGTTGCGTTTGCTACCTTCTGTTGACTTTATTATTGATGCTACGCTAGTACATTGTTCTGCAAAGTTTCAGGTAGAACAAAAATGAAAAATTGCCTCATACATTGATTTTTGCTAAGATGCTTCTGAAGTGAGTTAACAGCAAATGAATGATCCCATCCCTGCACCTACCCAAATGGTACAATATCCTACTCTCCCGATCAATAGTTTGGAGTGAACCCTTGAAACATGCCATTATTTTCGACCGATTATCCTCCCATTTGCGTCCGATTTCAAAATCCTACACACTTAAAACAGATTCTCGAGCTCGGCAGAATAAAATGCTGATTTCCATCGGCAACTCATGAATTTGCCGATATTTCAGCAAACAAAATGTTTTTGCTGAGATTTACCACAATCATTTGCCGAAATATCAGCAAAGTTCTAAAAGTCCTGAAATTTGACAGCATTATTTGCTGGGCACATCAGCAAACATAAGATAAGCCGAAGTCAGCAAAAAAGATTGCCGAGATGTCAGCATTTGTATCATGTTTTGTCGAAATTTAGCAATACAGCTGTCACTTTAGTATCCGCCATTTCTTGATAATGAAAAAACAGTTCTTCGCTGTTCTTCGTACATTCGCGTGCTACTGCTTGTAAAAGTTATACTTTAACTGCAAAATAACGTGAATGCGTAAGACTTTGTGGCTATTTTTGTAAGTAAACTGTGTTACTAAATTTCTTCATTCATTTTAGGATATCCAGTGGGGATTTGTGTAAAGCGGTACGTCTAAATTCCTTCACCAGAGCCAAGGCAGAGCCTGAGTCCACTTGCCAGTATGTTTGAAAAAAAAAAGGATTTAAACCTAGATTCAACCTAACCAGCGTCAAATTTGGCATCATATTCCATTACGTGTACTTATTCTGACATATTGAAGCTAATAAATCATATGAAAATCATTATACAGTGCGTTTTATGTGGGTCCGATGTTTCAGCAAATATTTTTTACTTTTTTCTTTCTTGCGACAACTGTAAACAAAAGAAAATGCCGAGACTCGGCAAGCTCATTTGTGCTGGGAGTGGTTTTACTGAGCATTCAGCAATTTGATTTACTGATATGCTCGGTAAAAGTATAGACACCTGTAATTTTTGTGATTGCCGAGAACTCAGTAAAGTGATTTTTTGTTGAGCTGGTTGCCGAGCACTCGGCGGTGCCAATCTCGGCAATCAATTTGCCGAGATTCGGCGAAAAAATCTTAGTGTGTAGGTCTTATTCAGGTGATAATAAGTCAAAGAAACATTGAACATGATTTAGACAAAACTTTAACAGAAATATTTATATGTTAACTTAAGGTAAATTTGCAACATTTTCCCCAAACCCCAAGCTTTTGGTCGATGGGATGAAGAATTAATTTACTTAATAACTATCTTTCTAGTTTTCTAGCTAAGTTTGATAAAAAGCAGTTGAAAACTGATAGAAATTACGTTCATCTTAAAATTTGGTCGACCCAATTTCCAACGACAATGCCGTAAGTTTAAATTTATTATTTAGAAAATGTTGCAACTTCACCTTAAGTTCACATATTAATTCACCTTAATTCATGTTCGAAGTTTTTTTTAAACTAATTATCTTTCGAATGAACCCTAGGGTATTGAAATCGGCCCAAATTGGCAGAGAAAGTATGCGAAAAAATGCGTATTTTTGAGGGGGTTGACCCCAAACTTTTGATCGGGAGTGGATGTCCCGTGATTTCCGAGATGAACTAGTCTCGATTCGAAAATCCCGTTAATAAAAATTGCAAAAAGATCGTCATAGTCATAAGAGCATATCTCGTGTTGCAGGTATCCACTATTCCCATTATCAAAGCAAGTTAAGACAATTTGAAGTTTTAATTTGATTTTTTGCCTTTTTGCTTTATCTCATGAATTGGATCACAGTAAAAATATAACTATACACTGCATGCAGAAGCGAGTTTTTCTATTATAAAAAGTATATTTGAGCGACGTCAAAGCACATTTTAGAAGGCTGCACTTATTGAAAAAAATGGCTCATAATCGATAATGATAATGTTGAATACCGAAGAATCATACTTCGTACTCGAGCATTTCATTCAGTTTCAATCTATTACAGTTGGCATTATACCAAAGATCCCACAGAGTTCAAAATATATTTGTTTAGATAATGTTTTTCATTTCGGGGCCTACACATTCGCCACCCTGCCAAATTTTCATTTCACGAAGAATGTAACGGCACGCAACATGTGGTGTTTTTCGTGCGGTGGATTTGTGAATGTGGGAGGCACTAGCCGGTCCAACCATACCAGTAGAGGTGTACGATATTTAATAGTCTGCCGTTAAAAATAGCAAAGAGTGTAGCATGCGCTGTTCGGTGATTCAGTGGATGCCGGGTTCACAGGTTTACGTAGGTACGAGCCGAAGTAAAAATTTTGTATTATATGGAATTTGCAAAGCATAGGCAGAATTGTGTTGAGTTCAAGGATAGCCATCATTGCAGAGGTCTTGTAATGCGTATTTTCGACACAATGGTTGGGTAACAATTAGTGAACACCTCAGCAGGTTTTTGTTTATTTCGTTCGGATTTAAATTTTTCCGGGTATCTTATGAGTGCCCTTGAAATTACAAATAGTAATACTTCAATCGTGATTTTTTTTTTCTATAGCATAGGAATGACTGTTTGGACGCTTCTCTTGATGTCCCTGTGATAGGGGTTGGTGCAATTTTCAAGAAATTCGGATGGCTTTTGCATGAAAAAAACTGCAATTATAAGATTACGACTTCTTTTCTTTTAAATGCAAGATACGGAATTTCATTTATATCATTATAGCCCTCTTGATTTGAAGCTGTAAATCTTAGAATTTGTTGCACATAATAGGTGAGAAAAGGCATCTTCTGTATGATTGGAATGTATAATTGACTATTTTATTCAGATAATGATGACTAAAGATAGCAAAAATAACAAATGAAGGTACCAACTCTTTGATACATTTTACGTAATTCAATCCTTTTCATAATTAAGTATAACCAGCAGTGTCATATAAAAAGTTTCAAGTGAGATATTCTCGCGTTATTTAATTTGTTAGAAGATACAACAATATTGAACCCTGTGTCTGGCGCTGTTTTTTTTCAAGAAAACATATTATTTTCTTCACAATTTCTCAAACACAAATTTGTGCTAGCAAAAGCCTTGTTCAAATTCCACAGTATTACAGGTGGTACGAAACCAAAACAAATAAATTCTTTTGCTGGACAGATAACAAATTGTGACTACCGTTATTTAATTTTCTAAATAATCAAAAAATCATTCATTTTTGCTCCAAAACTTTTAACAACTTATCACTCACTGCTCAACATAAGCTGCCACGTTACAAGGTCATCAATCTGTATTTTAGGAGTATTTATGAATGACCTCGTAAAACCACTGTTGTAAAATACGTGATCGGAACCAAAAAAATCTGTCATCGGTTAAAGTATGGCACATTGCGTGACGTCAGGTACAAAGATTTTTGACACATGATTCATTAACGGGCACACAGCTACTCGCACACACAAAAAATTGCGTCGAAGAAATCTAAAATTAGACGTTCGAATAAGCAAAGTTGCACCTTATGTTCTTCGCTTTGGGTGTGAGTTAGTACTGCAGAAGGCACTCACATCACCACGGAAAGCGTAGGATCTTAAATTCCAATGCAAGATTTTCACATCACTCTCGCCCTCTGCCGGATCGCCCAAATTTGCAACCAGATAGAATCTCATACATAAAATATGCCCGAAGCGACAGTTGGAGAAAGACGTATCATGAAACCCTTTTGAATTGTTTTATTTCGTCCGGATGGCCCACTAGTCAACCCAACAGATCTCGAACATGAGTATGAGATAGGCACTTGCTAGTCAGGCAAATTTCCACCCGAAGGACGGTAAAAATAAATCTGAGAAGCAAAACACAAACGAGCTATCAAACTAAATTTAACCTCAATACTCCAACCAACAGTCGGGTTGAGCTTGGAAGCTGTATCGGACATTTGTTGCGCCGCTATTCAACAGTTTGTCTGAGTTTGATCAATTCAACAGGTTTGCGTTTATTTTTTCCCCTTTCAATAGCCCTAAATTGAATTTGATTTAAATGCTTGGGACAACGCTTGATATTGGGCATAGTTCCAAATCAAAGTGCTAGAGCTTTGAAAAGGATAATTAACATGTTGCAATGGGGATAATCTGTCTTCCTTTGCGCTTCTTCTTGAGCATTATCTCCCATTTGAAGCGATGACTGCTTTTCAGCTTAGTGTCCTTGTTGACACAGTTTTGAACTTAAAATATTTATGATGTTAAAGTTGTGAACTTGAATGATATATGTTTTAAAAAATATTTCCAAACTTAGTTTGAACTCAGAGCTCTTTTTTCGTTAATGCCGTTTTGACCACATTCAGTGTTGGTGGTTGCACAACTTGTACGTCAATTACTAATCCTGTTGCTTGACTCATACATGTTGTCATCATTCAACTTTTTAATGTGTTCGACTCAGTAATCATTATTTTATCTATCAGCAAATTTCTGGAATAAGATTCCCTTTCCATCCGTTTGCGGAAGAAAAAATTCCGCTGACGGTGGTAATCTCACTTGGTCAACCTTAAAGGGAACCCCTCTCAAAGATCGCATCTGTCGGAATTGTGGTAGCATCGAACACAGTTTTCTTTAAATATATGTAGGTGGGTTTTAAAATAGTCCTCAAATATGGACAATTTGTAGATCGCTTCCTTCCAAAGCAATTGTTTCGGATGAAACTTCTGATAATTAACAATTAGCATATACGTATATAATTAACAATTAACATATACGTATATACAGGGTTACCGGCTGCTCAACGAAGCTACTCTGCGTTGCAAAATAATTTCAAAGGAATTACTCCTCATTCCTAATAAGAACCCTTATAAAATATTTTCTTGATTGATGTTTACATTATTCAGGCGATATGTACTAGTTAGATTGGTAAAAAATAAACAAAAGTCTATTATGAACATGTAAATTCAGACAGGTCTCATTATATGAGAAGCATTTAAGCTTAAGGTTCTTGAAGTTATACGACTTTTTTACGCGATTTTGCGGAGGGCATATCGCGTAAAAATATTCCTTTGGATTTTTGTACATGTACTCTCTCCAAAATTGGACAAAACATTTCCAACTTTTTTTCAGCTCAATGTACTATTTTTTTACGTGAATAAAATAAATAAAAATAAACTGCGTCGATATTTTCCAAATTTGTAAGAGCTCGTCACCTTGTAGTTTTTGTAATTTGTAATTTTATTGTTAACGAAACGTGAACCGGTTAACATTGCTATTTTTAAGGTACAGGAGGTTTTACAACACATTGAAAAAAATATGTAACCTTATCGCATTTCTCGGTGAGATCAAGTTTTGTAAGCTTCCATACATTTTTTGTGAACTTAAAGCCCCTTGAAAAACAACTTAGCGGATGCGGACTTCATATTTTGGAACAACCTTTTTTTAACAAAAACAATCATTTTGTGATACTGAAGTTTTTACCATTTCCATTGCTATTATTTAAAAAAAAAATGCTCTTTTTCATTTCAATAATACAATGAGGTTCAATATAAATCCGATATAAAAAAAGAATCAAAAGGGTTAAGTGGGACAAAAGCTTGAGCGGGTTAAGAGTATCTTTTAAGGTTTTTGAGTTTAAAATTAAATCGCTTCTTTTGAGTTTTTCAAAGTTTTCAGGAACCTTTATAAAAGCGTTTTACTCCAAAAAGTATGAAAATAGATTGAGGTTTCGGAAAGTTGAGCCAAAAATATTGGTAAAGGTTGAGTTGAGTTGTGATCATCATCAACATCGACAGCCATGTTAGATATGTAGCTCGTAATTTCAAACTGATAAGTATCAGCCATTCAAGCGAATATTCAGATGAAAAAGCATGCTTCTTACGGGTACTAATACCCTATATATTCACGTGCCATGAGTGTGATGGTACTTTTTCAACCCCATGACTGCAGAATTTTTTTTATCATTATGATTCCAATGGCAGCTCAGTGATGCATCATGTCATTTTACAACATTTATATAAATTGCGTGTAGAGATGAACCAGCCCAAGGCTGAAAGTCTCTAAAATAAAGCGAATTGAATTGAATAAATTGCGATGGCCTTCCCAACACATGGGACACAATTGAAATAAATGTTGGTGTTGTATCGGATCACACTATAGCATCAAACTCTTGCCCTAGCGATTAAGGTATCAGAAGGCCAACTCCTGAGGCACTTTATCCTTCATTTGGAACATTTGTGCCATCGCCATGTATCAGTAGGTCGGCTCTAGAGGCACGTTCTCCTCCATTCGGGAAATTTGTGCCATTCACGCCATCGCCATGTGCCATACATGTAAGCCTATTTCATCATTTACCTGAGGGAGAATTAGACAAGGAATGGGAATTAGGAAAGGGAAAGGTGATGAAATAGGAAGGGGTACCCTAGAAGAGGGAATGAAGGCATAAGCGCAACGAGAGCTCATAGCCCATACCACAACGGGTTTAATCAATGCCCTGAAAAGGACACTGTAAAACGCATAAGCGTAAAGAGCGCCTTTAGCTCATTGGAGGTAGCTTGTGACGTCATGCGACTTCCAATATGGCATTGAAAGGCACGTCATCGAAAGCTTCCTCAATATTCAAGAAATCACCCAAGCAAAAACTACAATTGAGCGAGTATTTTCTTGAAAACGTATACAACTTTGTGTAAAAGAGTCACTGTGGACATCCCAAGTTGGGAGGCATGTGAGTTCACATGAATAGACATGTCAGCCAGACGAACATCACAGGTGTGATAAACGACAATGCGTTTCAAGCATTTCAGAAAGAACGAGGTAACCAGACAAATGTGAAACTCATTCCATTTTCATACAACGAACGCACTCTTTCGGGATAAAACTATGGAGTAATTTCACGTCATGAAAATACCCTATAGAAAACTACAAGAGTTCAAAACATGTTTGAAATACTGAAATCCATCTGGAGAAAAATAGGTGTTGCGTGAGAATGCGACTTGGGGACCCCTGAACAGTGTCGGAGTTGCATGTGTACATTTATTGTTTTTCTTTGTGTTTCTCTATTTCGCTTTGTCAACCACGTCACAAAGCAGAATTTGTGAAATCAAGAGGCAGAGCGGGCGCATCGGGATTAAACAATTCATATGTGGAGAAACACCGAATTGTAAGTGTTGTGATGTCTTATATGTATTTATAATGCATAATAAAATGTTTTACAGCCTCCATCCAAGATTTGTGCAAGTATCCATGCTATGCTATGCTATAGCTAGTCGTTTAAGTGGCAATTCCTTAAAATGACAAAGAATCGCTTCTCATTTGAAGAGACCTCTGGATGACTGAAATCGTTTTAAATATGACTAGAAGCAAAAATGACTAAAAAGATTTGACTAGAAGTAAAAATGACTAGAGAAAAGAAGCCCACTCCTGCGACCCCCTCAAAACCCTGGGACACTCCTGGAATGCCTCTTAAATCACTTGGAACGCCTTAAAATACTTCTGGGACCCCCTTAAGTCTTTAAATCCCACTGGAACAACCTCGAAACGTCCTTGAAACCTCTTGAAATCCCCTGGAGCGTTCCTGAAGCCCTCTGGAGCACTCTGGAGTACATCACTGGAACGCCTTCAAACCCCATTGAACTGCACGATTAGATAAAGTGAAAAAAATGTGGTAGCCATTCTAACAGTTTAGGTTATGCCATTGTTCAATAATTGGATCATGGTTGCATAAGGATAGTGTGATGATTTTTTTTTCATTAAATAACAATGAAAATGTTATTTTAAACAATGGTCGCAGTGGTGCTAATTCAAAAGGACATGCCGACCTATCAATAAATATCGTAAAGTCTTCGCGTTCTAGAAGTCCTTCATCTATGCTACATAGGGTATGTGTGCCATCAGTAATCTCACGCTCCCATGTTCATCCTATTCGAAAACAAGCAATTACGGCACCGATTGATTCCGTTCTTTTTGTGTTTTTGTTATCGTGGGTGCTCACTTCACTTCTAACAAAAAATACAAAAATAAGAAACAAAACAAACAGCGCTTCAATCCTTTGATTTTCGTAGGATGAAAATGGGATCCACTTGCTTAATAAGGGAACCAATACCCTACTTAGCAGAAGAATGGTCAATGACCGAGAAGTCTCAGAACGACAGATAGCCGAAAAGGCGTTTCTTATTTCTATTAAACATAGGCAGCTCTTTGTAGGAATTCGGCCATTTGTCCACTGCATCCTATTAAGGTACACCGGGGCAAGTTGAAACAGGTGGGCAAGATGAAACAGCGGGTTAACATGATGTTTTTTAATGATGATAAACAGTTTGATTGCCATAACACAATGTTTTTGATTCAAACAATCTTTTAGCGAAAGAAAAATTTCCAAATTGTATTGAAATCTATTTCAAAACTTCGTGTTTCATCTTACCCCACCCATTTCAACTTGCCCCGGTGTACCTTACTAAATTGAACTCAATCACGCATAACTATTCAAGCGAGTAAGAGTTTAACCTAAACGCCCAAACGGTCTTCCACAATCATTGCATATTAAAGCATAGCTTAAAGTACAGCTTCGAGTCTAACTTAAGGCAAATTCATCCGGCTGTTAAAGCAACTGGTCTAAATGAAAACAAATCTTAAAGTCAGCATCCCTCGTGTTGTAAACATGGAAACGAAAATCAAATTCGGTATCCGAAGATATCTCGGCTCGCCGGTTCACCATGGAAACCTTCCGAGCCGGCCGAAATGGATTTAGTTCTTTCCCTCTACCGGAACTACTGACAACATCCTTCTTCTGCACTACTCATTTTACGAAAACAAACTGGTATCCTAGCAATGTCCTCCAGCCTCCCATCATCGAACGGAAAAATGCCGGTAGTAAACAACCCGAATCAACCATGTGCTCGTTCGGTTTTATGAATGAAAGCACGTGGCATTGTTTACCAACAAAATGAGCCGAAGCCAGTGCGCATACTCGGCTTTGTTGCAACTTTCGCGGAAAAATTCCGAAATCTGAAAGATAAACGACGCCAGTTTCCATCAGGGTTTTCCATGGCCTTTTCTCACTTCTAGTCTGTCAAGGAATCAGTAACCATCTCCGGGAGCTTGTAACAAAATGTCGTTTCACATTCTGTGTCGTTTTAGTGCAAATTGAATCATTCTAAATGTAAGCTTTCGCAGGTAATTTTAGCATCAAAAGCTAGCATTTGTCATTTGCAATCGAATGATACCAATTTCGGTCGGTTTCGTGCGAGTTTTAGGGGGGAAAAGTGCATTTGAAATTTGGGGTGGAGCACCGATCATGGACGACAAAGTGGCGTGAAGATTCAATGAAAATTAAGATAAAATTCAAGAAAATGGCATCTGGTTATGTAATTCTGTAATGAATTGCTAGGAAAAATGTTCGGGAGACCATTTCTTGATAAATGTGCGTGTTATTCGAAGGTTTCGAGCACGAAATATGGTGAAAATGGCAAATTAGTGCGATGTGAGAAAAAAGCATGATGGCGACATATTGGAATTTTCTTCCGTTTGCCATTCGCTATGTAACCAAGCTTTCAGTGGGTGGGATGTGTAATAATGGAAACGAAAAATCATTGCTGTGGAGCTATCAGCGATGCTTTCCGGGTCGATATGGAGTGGTTTGTGTGGAAATTATCCCTTGCGGATTTCTGTTGATATCGACGGGTGCGGAATAAAGTGACGGGAAATAAAGTATGGATGCTGCTTACGATAGTGTGTCTTTGGAGTAATGATAATCCAGTTCTATGCAGCGTACGTGCAGCGCAGCGAATGATTTGGAATAAGTGAAAAGTGTATCCGTAAAAAAAGTCATCACAGTGAAAAAAATGCTTTGAATATATGGAAGAAGAAAAAAAATGCTAGCAAATATGCAAAGAGAAGAAAAGATGCTATGTAACCAGTGTTTAGATTTATGTAGAACGAAGATAAATCAACGATCAACAAATTACAAAAAAATATTCATTCATTTTATCTGTACGTGCGAAGTGAATATTCGCATTATGTATATAAAACGATTACTTTTTTTACTAGCAATTTGAAAACATTATTTTATGAATAAATGGTTCGTTTTCGCTATCAGGTTAAAGATTTAATTTGAACGTTTCGTGATTTTGAGATAAGAACAGTGAACATGACTCGTATGGTATCCATGACTGTCTCAGTCTCTCCCTGCAACCATGCACTATGTGTGTGTCTTGATCGAGTTTATTGTCAAGCATATATCCGGCTTCTCCCTCTCCAGAGAATCCAAAATTTCATAAAAATTTCTCTTGACTATTTTCCAACTACAATACACCAAGTTTTCATTGTGCATAATTTACCAGCATTTTAGAAAGGAACAGATAGTACTAGCACTTTGCACAGAAAAAGGTAGTACTGAAAAATGGCTTGTCATTTTGCCATCATATTTCTGTGACATTTTCCTATCCTGTCCAAAACTTCCTCTACTGCCCTACGACCAATGCCAATAATACTAATCTTTTATTCACTTTTTAGCATGCATACTCATATCATCTCATGCAATTGCGAACTCTCCCAGAAAGTTTTCTAATAAATCTAATAAATAAATAAATAATAAATAAATGGGTTTTCTTACAAGATTTTCTGGGGATTTTTTTCGACATAACATAATTGATTTCTCCTGGGGTTCTTTGTGTAGTTTCTCCCGGAACTCTTTCTGGCAATTTTTTAGATATTCCTCCCGAGTCTCATTTAGAGATTCTTGATGGATTTTGTCAAGGGTTTCTCCCTGTATTCCTTCAAAGATTCCAGGATTTCTCTATTGTTTTTTTTCCAAGATTATTTTATTGGATACTCTCGCCATTTTTTCTGGGATACCTTCTGCGATTTTTCCCGTGATTTCTTTCGGGATTCTTTCCAGAATTCCTTTATTTATCATTCAGAGTTTTCTTCAGAGATTTCTCCTGTAATTCTTCCAGGATTATGTCAAGGATTCCTTTAGGAATTCCCCCGGGGTTCTAACAGGAAATTCTTTCGGGATTCCTTTAAAAACAGTTCTCGACATTTATCATCAGGGAGAAGGGAAGGAAAAAAGGATGCGACAGGGAAAAGGACAGGTAAAGGAATAGGGTCTTCACACACGCAAAACCGTACCACAATGGGTTCACACAGCGTCCTTAGGGCACTGTGATAACGCATAAATCGTAAAGTGAGCCTATAGTTCTTTACCACAGCGGGTAAAGAACAACAAAATGTCCTGAAGATTCAGGTTTCTAAAGTCAGTTTCACTTAATAAGTGTTTATCGAGTACTCGGAAACGCAGTTGCGCAAAAAAAACTGGACAGTTACATATCAAATGATACAAAGTTCCATAATCAGATTCACAGCTATCACATACAAATGAATCAGCTTGCTGAACATTCGCCATGTGATAGTGGCAGTCAAAACTTTGACCAGCATGCTGCAACTCTGTTTATACAGATTTGTTAGATACTTCGCCACCCCTAGAGATGGCTTAGTATAATACAATTTTGTTTGACAGCATGACTCCAAACTATTCCAGTATTGTTTGTGCTGAGTGGCAGCCCAGGTGCCAATCTGAAGCTTTACCCAACACTTCGATACCAGACCGGAATAGCTGGCTCAGGGCCAATGAAGTCATGTGATGCTCCAGTGCGAGCTAACTCATCAGCCAATTCATTTCCAGCGATGGAAGAATGGCCAGGTACCCATACAAGGTGAACAGCGTTTGCTGAATTCAGCTCCTCGATTTGAGTTCGACAAGCGATAACTATCTTCGACCTTTTAGACAAATATATTCTTCTACAAAGTTTTTGCTAATAATAAGGCCCTCTTTCCAATGTACATGAAAATTAGGGTGGTCCATATTTTCACAGAAATTGGAAACCAACCTTTTTATTTGCAAGAATAACGGAAAAGTTGGAGACCTATCTATTTTAAGCAAGTTTACTGAAGACAGTTTTTTTTTGTAGCTTTAAAATTCACCGATCTAGAGATATATTTTTGAATAAGCTTAGGGTGATTCAAGAAAAACTGGTTTTCTGGCTTAAACTTTTTCAGTTTCAATTTCTCATCAAAGCCGCCCAAAAATCACTTGTAGAGCATTTGAAAACGCGTCGTTTCGTGCGCTGAGACGATCGTTATCTCTTTTGGTTCAAAAGTTATGAGTGTTTTTCTTTAAAAATCATAGTTTATTCAAAAAGGGATATTACGAGTTGGGGCAAAGATAAAAATATAACGTTTTCCAGCATTCAAAAGAATAAATATTGTTATAAGACATATCAAAAAAATAGAGAGAGGTTATATTTGGAATTCAAGTAAAAAAACTTGAAAAGTGCCTATTTTATCTAGAAAATCATCAATATCTTTTGAACGGAAAGACGTAGCAACATTCTCAGCACACGAAAATCTGCGTTTTTGGAAGCTCTAAAAGTGGTTCTTTGACGACTTTGATGAGAAAATTGAAACAAAAAAGTTAGAGCGATAAAACGATTTGTTCTAGCGTCACCCTATGAAAACGATGGGAAAATGCTAAAAATTTGGGCAAAACAGTTTTTTAGCTTTATCTTTTTCATTTCAATTTTCTCATCAAAGTCGTCAAAAACCACTGCGTCATTCCGTTCAAAAGATATTGATGATTTTCTAGAAAAAAAAAAATAGCCACTTTTCAAGTTTTTTTACTTGAATTCCAAATATAACCTCTCTCTATTTTTTTGATATGTCTTATAACAATATTTATTCTTTTGAATGCTGGAAAAAGATATTGAGCGACGTTGCTTACAAATAGAACAAACATCGATTTCAAATCATCAACCTTGTATGGAAAGTCGAAAAAAACTCCGCTCTACTGTAATTTTTTTCCTTCGCATTTTCAAACTCAGGGCATGATTCTACACCAAAAATTATCATCAGCTTACCGAGTTCAAAAATGCTGTAAACTAGTGTTATTCGCCTCATTTCACTAGGCTCCAATAAGTTATAGTCCTCGCAGCCAATAGAACTCGATCAATGTGTGGCGGTTACTTGCTTTTGGAAATTACATTCGATCTTCTGCTGTTTTTCGATGCCGACGGAGAAAACGTGTACAGGAATGGTTTTCTATATTGCAAATTAACGCTTCGACGAAGCCATCTGATTTCCTGCATACATGAGTTTAGTGATACGAATGTTATAAAAAAAAAAAACTTGAGGCTGGCTCCTGCTGATTCGTCAGTGTGTGAGGTTACAAGATTCGGCCCAAGATTCGGCCAACTCCCACTTTGTCACTTCAAATACAGTCGGAAGTCATTATGTACGTTTCCACTCAATTTATGCCCACCGCAACCCACATTGTAATTTCATTCATATTCCTTGGTACAAAAAAATCACTCAAAAGGGGTTTATCCTTGCAAATATTACGTTAAAAAATCAATAAATTTTAAGTTGTGCCTATAACGAGAACTTCAGAATATTTGTAATTCATTAAGTTATAAACTACATATAAAACATTACTTACAAAAAAAAAATCATTTTCAAAAAAAAATCAAGATCAAAAAAGTGATTTTTTTTTCTTGTTTTGTCCACGTGGACATTGTGGGAGGGGGGTAGGGGTCATCGTAAAATCCATGCTTGTCCACCGGGAGGGGGTAGGGGGTCAAAACCCACGATTTTTCTGTCCACGTGGTATATAGACGGCCCCTTGCATGTCCAACGTTTTCACGAGGTTCATGATTAGTCCATTCTGCATTCACAAATGAAAAATGCTGTTTCTTGCTTTTTTCCAGACAATACCAGCACCAGCGAATTTTCGAAGGAATATATGGAGAAATTCCTGAAGAAATCGCTGAAGGAACACTTATAGAAATACCTAAAAGAATTTCTGTTGACATGCCTTTGGGAATCACTGAAGAAATTCCTGGAGAAATCCTCGAAAATACACTGGAACAATCACTGGGAGAATCTCTATAGATATACCAGAATAATTTCCCGGAGGAATGTCTGGTGTAACCCATAGAGGATCTCTTGAAAATTTCTCTGGAGCAATATGGTAGCTATGGAAAAAAAATTCTGGAGGAATCCTTACAGAAGTATCTATAAAAATATGAAGGAATCGTGGGAATTTGATGGATTTCTTGGAACAAACCCTGAAACAATCATTATTAGAACCCTGCAAGATGCCCATGGAAGAATTCACGAAGGAGAAAATCCTGGAGAAGTGCCTTGTGGAATTTCTGAATGAATCCCTGAAGAAGTTATTGAATAAATGCCTAAAGGAATTTTTTAAGGTGCCCTTGAAAATATTTGTAAAGAAATCCTAGGTATATTGCTCTTAACACGACTTTTTTTTTTTGAATTGAGTACTAGTGAAAATTCGTGTTGCAGTAGCACATAACTGTACTCTATAGCAGCATATGGTTCTACAAAGTCCTTCCTTTTTCCTACCGGAACCGGTTCCGGCATATCTGGAAAATTTGGTATTCTGTTCTTGTATTGCCATCACAAAATTTAGCCATTCAATCAAGCTTGTTATTTGGTAAAAAATCTAAGATATGATTGAAGTGGTTGTCTTGGAGAAATATTTGGCGAAATTTCCTGTGGTTCTCGAGTAAAAAAAGGTTTGATAATTGTGGATAACCTGAATTATAAAAAATATATTTTTTTTTAGATATGTTTTCTGGAACTTTGAATTATTGATAATCTTTGAGTTGGCTCTACATTAAAAAATAAATCTGGCGGCCAGGGGGGGCCACGGCCCCCCCTGCCCCCCTCTGGCTACGCCCATGATCAGGGATTTCTTTCGGGATTTGTTCCGGGATTCTTTTACGGATTATGAGATTGCTTCAGGGATCCCTCCAGGATTCTACCGTGGTTCCATTTGGGATTCGTTTCGGGCTTCCTTCCGGGATTCCTTCAGAAATTTCTTTTTTAGGCATTCCTCCTGGGGTTCATTCAGGAGTTTCTCCAGGAATTCTTTCACGAATTCCTTCCGTGATTCCTTTTAAAAATCCTCCTGGGATCTTTTCATTAATTTCTCCCAGGTTTTCTTTGGAGATTCCTTCAGAGATTCTTTCAAGGGAACCTCCCGGAAATTCTTCCGTGATTCCTTCTGAGATTTCTTCATTCCTGAGAACTGAGGAATTACTATGGCAATTCCAACTGGATTTTTTTTCAGTGATTCATTCAGAAATTTCTCCCGTGATTCCATAATTGATTTTTTCAGGATTTACTTTAAAAATTTATCCTGTTGCTCCTTTGCAATTTCAACCGAGTTTTTTTTTTTTGCACCGACTTTTCAAACCCTCTAACTAAGCAGAATGCCCTCTTCGAATAAGTGTAATCAGTTTTGTACCTTTCAAATCCGCCCTATTTTCTTTATTAATTCCTTCCGGGATTTCTTCTGGGATTCTTTCAAGGAGTCCTCCGAGATTTTGAAAAAGTCTGCATATGACATTGTTTTAGGAATAACTCTAAGATACGTTCTCTAATTCCATCCACAAACGCCAGGAATGCTTCAGATATGTTTCCAGAATTTTGCCTGTCTTATCTCTCGGGAATTCTTCTGGGATTTTTCGGAGGCTTTTTTCATAGAGTCTGTCCAGAATTCCATCAGGAATTATATCCAGGATTCCTGCATCGAGTCCTCCCGGAGTTCTTTCATTGATTTTTCAAGGGTCATCTTAGGATTTTTTTCAAGTATTTCTTCAAAGATTCCACCGAGATTCCTTTACGCATTATTCCCGGGATTCCTTGATTTATTTCTACCAGATTTCTTTTAAAGATTTCTCCCGGGGTTTCTTTTGGATTTTTATTTTCAGTTATCCTCTCGCAATTCGTTTGGGGATTTCTGCTGGAAACTTTCAGGGATTCATTCAGAGATTTCGCCTTGGGATTCTTTCTTTGATTCTTCGAAGGATTCCTTTAGAAATTCCTCCCTTGATTGTTCCAGGGATTCTTTCAAATATCACCCTAGAATTCCTTTAGGATGTTTTCCTAGGCTTTCTTCAATTATTTCACCCGAGATTCTTTCAGGGATTCGCCGTGAGGGATTCTTCCCGAGGTTCTTTCAGGGTTTGGGTTTTTTTTTGAAATTCTTTCAATGATGGCTCCAAGAATCCTTTCGGGATTCCTCCAGAAATTCCCTCATGGAATCCTCTCAATATTTTTTCCAAGATTTTGCATGACATTACTGAGCATAGAAATATATTCATACCGCAATTCGTTTGGGGATTACTCCTGAAAACTTTCAGGGATTCATTTACAGATTTCTCCCAGGATTCTTTCTTTGATATTTCGAGAGTTACCTTTAGAAATTCCTCCTTGATTCCAGAGATTCCTTCAAACATTACCCCAGGATTCCTTTAGGGATTTTTCCTATTATTCCTTCAGTTATTTCTCTCGGGATTTTTTCATGGATTCCTCTCGAGATTCCTTCCTAGATTTCTCCTGAGATTCCTTTAGAGATTCCTTCCTACGATTATCTTGAGATTGCTTTCGGAATTCTGTTGGCATTGTCTCAGAGATTTTTCCAGGAATTCCTACCGTGATTTCTCTCGGATTTCTTTTTGGGGATTCCTCCTGTTTTCCCTTTCAAAATTCCTCCTAGGACAGTCTTTCATTTTTCATTATTTCCTGTTGCATTTGAGAGCGAGTGTTTCCCCTCTTCATCGAGGTGAATGTTAAAAGCGCGTTTTTTCAACGTTAAACGTATTGAAAATGCGTATAGATTTTGTAGAATATTTTAAAATATTTTTGAAAAGGGGCGTGATAAAATCGGAACAATACTGAATGAGAGTTGTGCTGAAATAGAACTTGAGAAAATTATTAAGTGTTGAAAACATACACTGAAGATTTTTTTTGAAACTACACCATTTCAACAATTTCCAATTTTCTTCGTAAAATCACGATTATTTTATTGAAAATTAAAAACAAATCATGGAAGATTAGAACTGTGAAATACCTTGCTTGTTCACGGGTTAAAATGAGATACTGTGTAATGGTCAAAGAAATATTTGTCCTGATAGCGTAAAACATGCCACTTATGGAATGTTATAAATTGCAGAATAATGTATTCAGTTTTCCGAATAAAAAAACTAAACCTTGCATGTTATGAGGATAACTTTAAAGGAACAGGAAGAATTTTACTTTTTGACTTAAAAAAAATTAACTTCACAAATAAGTTTGTAGTGTTTGCAGAATCGTTTTCCTTATTAGTTGCAATCGTAAATTGACATCTTGGCTATATAATTTTCATTCAACAAATCTATAATTGAATATCTGTGCATACTTCTTTCGAATTCTGACACTGGCAAGCTATCCACAATCCATCCATCAACCTCTGAAATCGCCGCAAAAGCAGCTATTCTAAACTGTTGCCTCGAGCACCACTAGGGTGCCCCTCAGCACAACGACATGGCTGCAACCAGTGACACCACAAATCCAATGGACGAAGGACTACAGGACCTGGGAGTGCCAGTGCCAGTTCAAACATTCCTCTGGCAGCAGATAGCCCCATTCATCCGGCCAAAGCTCGGCAAGTTACATGAAGCCAGCTGTATGGTAAGTGATAGGTTTCTGTCACATTTTGTTTTGGAAACAATGTTGAATGTATTTTATTGTTTTCACTAATAACATCTTTGTTTTTTGAACCGAATCCAATGACAACAAAATTTTGATGTAGGCTTCATTTTGATTATATATTGGAAGAAAATTTGCTTTAAATTGAAGCTTGACTAATAAACTAATGATAAATCGGTTATATGTGTAGTGTAGATTTATCGCTGTATATCTCGCCTGTGTATGTGCGATATTTCGCGTAAAGGATCCTTCCAAAAGCTTTACATGTAAAAACTTCTTTAAACAATACATTCATATCAGTAAAACTACTACTTTTGAGAACATAGGAACTACAACCAAGCTACGGTTTCCAATTGAAATGTGGTATTATTTTCAGAATATGAAGTTCACATTTAATCCATGATCCTTTTCTAAATTTAAATTTTATAAGATACCAACACAATTATGATTTTCGTCCGCGTTCATATCGTCGTAATTCCTAAAATTTCCCGTGACATTTAAAGCCCTCGTGATTTCTGATATTTCAATATTATAAATCATGCCAAAAATTTATAATACTCAACAATACTCTTGTGAATTACAATGATTTTATAATAACTGCTTTCACTCACATCCTTTGATCGTGGTAGCATATCTAAACAATTAAATAATTAGGATTGATTGCAGCCAAAGCTTTTCAAAGAATGTAGTCTAAGGCATCATAATTCATGATTTCCGTTCACTACGGTAAACAATGATCAACCAATCTATATCTGTGCGAATGTGTACCTCAATTACTAATGATAACAGTTATTCGCATCGATCTGCAAACGTTGAGTCCTGTGCAAAGGATTCAACAGAGGCCCGGCCTGTGCAACGGGGAAATATAGTGCCAACGGCTGTTATTATTTGATTATTACCACTTCACACTCGGCGTTCATGTCGTGCCAACAAGTTCACATTCGCTTCGATTCGCTGCCAAGTCGTCTTTCCGATTGGATTGGAATCTGCTCCACTACAAAATTTATAGGACACGTTTATGACGAAACAAGCTGATGAGGTTGGCTTAAGGAAAATTAAAACGAACATTGTCCTTTCATTTCCTTCTCTACACCAGCCGTTAAGTGTATGGTTTATTTCTTCATTTGTGTTTTTATGAATTGATTGCTTTTTGTTGCATTCTTACTTGTATATATGGTTACCCTCAATTGTACCTGTAAATAATAACTAAATGTATTTTCTTCCAAACAATGTTTTTCTGCTTTTTCTATTCTCTATGCGTCATCTGTGCATAAAACAATGTTTCAACAACATCGCTGTACTCGTTTAAAATTCTGTTTATATAAAACAATAACTGTGTGTAAAGTATTGTCAACATGCACCTGGACATCATGTAAGTGTAAATAATGTGCCGTTCTAAAATGCGTATTTTTGTGTCCTTGAATACTTGATATTCCAAGATGTGCTTTATTAATTCTGAAATAATGTCTCTTATATATTACACATAACAACCATTACAGAAACTAACAAACTCTAAGACACTGATCGGAATTGATCACCGCGGAATCTTTCTGATTTCAATAGATTGTCTCTTTCCGATGACGTCACCGAAAAAACCAATCAATTAAGGTGAATATATAACGAAGCCACCCCTCAAATTTTCAAGAGCACAAATCTGAAGAACCGAAAATTGGTTTGCGCTGAAAAGTTGATCGATTGGTAATCCGATGGTGGTGACCAATCGATCAACTTTTCAGGGCAAACTGACATTCGGTTCTTTAGATTTGTGCTTTTGAAAATTCAAGGTGCGGCTTCGTTTTATATTCACCTTAAATGAGAAACTCTAAAACAGTGTTGAAAAATCAAGAGGAAGTCATAATCTAGCACAAGACCACACATTTCGCAATTCAGTAATGGAATATGAATGGGTAGAGTAAATGATATGTGCACCTTTGGCAAGTAGTTATTCGGTAGAAGAAGGAAGAAGAAATTTAAACTGATCGTCTTTTAATGGTGGGATATACTTCAGCTCTTTTTAGTTATATGCCCTTCATCCTATTCTATAATTAGACCATTTAGGTTCCGAGTTCGTTTCGTTATGATGCGTGCTAACTCCGAACAAAAAACGGGTTAATCTCTCGTTAACCATTCTCGTTAAATATGCACTCTTAATCAATCAGTCGACGTAAGCCGAAGTCGATCAAAATTTCCTCACAAGCCTCAGATCACTTTGCGGTTTTTGACAAAGTTGATTATCATTTTATCATCGTTGGTTAGCCTGATAAAAAAAGACCATAAAAATACAACAGAGGCTGTTTTTAACAATACGTTGAAATGAATGGTACATAGCTACTATTTATTCAAATGTTTAAATCGATAGAGCAACAACAGATCCTGGGGTCTCCCACTATAACATTTATCATAAATTTTAATTTTACAATAGAAAATGGAAAGTATGTGTAAAACCAATAAAACAAAAAACAAATTTTATGGAAAAAGTTCAAGCCAACTACAATTGAGGGGCCCAGAATCAAAGGGGGTGTAAGTGATTATTTTGTTAATTTTAAGTTGAGCATATCTTCAAATTCTTCAGATTCCAAGCTTTCAGGAACTTTCTTAAGATTGTTTCTACGATGATTAGAAAAATTACAATAAATCAGAGAAAATTGAATTGATTTTGAAACTTCATACATTTAGTATGGGATGCAAAATTGGTCGAAAACTTTAAACCTAATTTACTCGGAAGTAGATTTTTGTCACTTACACCCCTTTGCTTCTAACCCCCTCAATTAATTTGGTGTTTTTATTGATGAAATCTCAAGCGCTGTAGACTTCATTGTTTACGTATTGTAGTTCCAATAGGGCATTTTCAGCACGAAAATACGTACCCAATGAGGTTTGTTGTGCAACAATAGAATTTGGCGTAATTCATCGGCGGGACACCCGGAACCGATATCGAAGCACTACCGTTAGTTTCAATGGATTGTTTCATAGGCATAATTTTTAATTTTTTGTTAATTCCGTTAATCAATATCAGTGTTCAATTTTTAAGCAAATCATCATGTTGAAGATGCAATGACATGTTTATAGTTACGATTTAGTTTTTTTTTAATTTATTGAAATGATTGTTATGGTAAATCATCTATCAGCTGCGCAAAAATTAATCCAGAATGGCCTCCTTAAGAAATTCTCGAAAGAAATTCTAGAGGAAATCCCAGTGGAACTTCTAGAGCATTTATCGAATAATCTCTTAAAGGAATTCCCGGAGGAACTCGTTTTATAACGAATTTCCAAAAAAAAAACATTTAAAGGAACGTTTGGAGAAACTCCTGGAAGAATTCCGGAAACAAATTCTAGAAGAACTCAGAGAAATTGCCGGAGGAACTCTCAGCGGAATTCACGGAAGAACTCCGAGAGAAATTTCCTGAGAAATTGTTAGAGGAATTACCGGAGGAACTCATAGAGGAATTTTCGGAAGAAACTCTGGTCATTCCTTGTGCAATTCCCAGAAATACTTTTAGCACAGACAAACAGACGCAACACTCTTCAAAACGACTTGGCACTTGCATTTACCGATCAATTCAAATTTTATTTAATTTGCGCGATTCTTCCACGAGGGGCGCTAGTGTTCGATCGCTTTGACGTTTGTCAGTGTATACGTTGCTGAATGATGCAAACGAAAATTACAGGCGATTTGTGTAGTAGTGTGCGTGATAGACAAACGTCAAATCGAAATCCATCATGGCCGACAGTGTGCTCATAAAAAGGAAACCGGGCAAAAGTTTTTGATGAATTTCCTCAAAGAGCTACGTCTGTTTGTCTCTGATTTTAGAGCAACTAGTAAATAAATTGCCGAAGGAGCTTTCGGAGGAACTCATAAAGATATTGCCGAAGAAATTCGGACAGGAATTTAAGGAAGAACTCGTAGAGAAACTACCAGAGGTATTCCTAGATGAGTTCCCGGACGAACTCTTAAAGGAATTTCCGGAAGAATTTCTTTAGGAGTTCCCGAAGAAATTCGTAAAGAAATTCCCTGAGGAACATAAAGGAGGTCGTAGAGGAACTCGTAGAGAAGTTCCCGAAGATACTCCTTAAAAAAATCCCGGATGAACTCCCACTTAAATTCCTGAGAGAAGTTGTAGAGAAATTCTCGATGGAACTCCTAGAAGAATTCTCAGGAAATTCATGAAGAAATTCCCGGGAGAACTTGTAGAGGAATTCCCGGATGAACTTCTAGGGAAATTCCCCCGAGATATTTTTAGAGTAATGAGCCATTTTACGAGACGTTTCGGATCAGCTGATCGCTCATTTCATGAATGATAATTTGACAGGAGGTTTCGCCCAAGCCCGTGAGTGTTAATATCAATATCAACACTGTTGTCGTTTCGTAAAATAGACTATTGCTGGGAGAACTTCTAAAGGAGCGTTTGGGGAAACTCCTGGATGTATTCCCGGAAGATATCTTGAAGGAACTGCTTAGTGGAATTCCCGGAGGAGCTCCTAAAGGAATTACTGAAGGAACTTTACAGGAATTTCCAGAAGAACTTCTAGAGGAACTTCCGGAGAATTATTATGAATTCTCGGAGGAAACTTTGACATACCCAGTGCAACTTCTAGATAAAACTTATAGAGCAACTCGTAGGGACCCATATAGCCGAGGCGGTAAACGCACGGGTATTCAGCATGACCATGCTGAGGGTGACGGGTTCGATTCCCGGTCGGTCCAGGATCTTTTCGTGAAGGAAATATCCCTGACTTCCTTGGGCATAGAGTATCTTCGTGCCTGCCACACGATATACGCATGCAAAATGGTCATTGGCAGAGGAAGCTCTCAGTTAATAACTGTGGAAGTGCTCATAGAACACTACCCAAGTAACAATTTCAATTCCTTTTAGATTTGATTATTTTTATGGAAGCTTTATCACAGCATGACCAATTCATGGAACATTTATAGTTGTTTTTATCAAGAGAAAACAATCGTCGTTCGTTTGCGGTTTTTAAGTTGTCTTCAAGTTAATTTTGAAATTCGCGCATAAAACAACTGAATTTACAAGAGCATTAAATCTTATAATAAGTTTTAAGGCGTATTTGAAGTTATTTTCAACACATAACATCAACATATTTTATTAAAAGTTTATGCTTCGTTTATTCAAATGCATTTCATCTGGCTAATCCTCCTTTAAAAACTTCTTGAAGCCTTCTATTCTTGAGCTAGAGCCATTACTCTGGAACAAGAACTATGCGAAATAATGATAAGACAACGAACTATTTTTCAATCCAAATAATGAATGTAACAAATTGGTTAAAAAACCACGTTCTCATGCAAATATAAACACCTAAACATGTTTGCTCACTGATAATTTAGCCATTCTTGTGCTAAAAAGTAATCATGTCAACGAAATAATGATTTTACGGCCAATCAAAAATGCGAGTAGCTGGCTGCTGTCGTCCTGCCTTCAACCAGTTTCTCACACAGGCCATAGCTATGCGAATTGAAAATGAAATGGGTACTCATATGCTGATTTATCGACCGTATTCTATTAATAACTTGATGATTTTGTGGCTATATCGGTCTCTTTCTACTCATAAGTATAAGGGAGTAGAGATCAAAGTGGATAATGAAATGATAGATATGATAGAATTCGCTAGGTAGCGAACAAGTGTGAAAATTGACTCTGCTCAAGCTGATGCCATATAGTGTAATTGTAGTAAGTTGCACTTCATTATTAATAGCAAAAATACAGGGAAACAAAATAGAATTGGCACATCTTGACGCGAAACACCGCGAAATGTACAGAGACAACTTTCTAGCATCGAAAACGTAAACAAACAATTGTCAAAGGCTGTTACACTTGTATAAAGGCAGACAATTAATCGTCCCATAATAAATTTAAAATTGTCCATAAATAATTCGAAAATTGCCAATAAATAAATAAGGGTGGAAGCAATAATAAACTGTAAAAGTTCCATAAACAATTCAAAAAGCGCATAAATAAATCAAAAATTCCCATAAATAATTGATTTTCGAGCAATAAAAAATGTCAGAATTTCCACAAATAAATCAACAATTGCAATAAAAAACTATATTTTTTCCAACAAAAAATTTCGAACATACTAGATCATAGAACTATGATAGAAAAACTGAAACTATTGTGCAATTTAACAGACAATCGCTTGCTGTCCGAACTCGCTGACGCTCGTCGGACTTTAAAAACGGATAACATCTCTGTTTGCATTATACCGGGCAAATTCTTGGATCTGTGGATTGCCTAGAATCGAATCGACACAGTTCCGGCGCATCGGATTTTGGAAACTTCGGCGGCCTTTTGCCGCCTCAGTTCCTCAATCCTCAATGCGGCTTCGCCGCATGGTACTTTTACTTTGCTCATTAGTTCGTATTTATTGCTAAATTTTCAATTGCTTTTTTGATGTTTTTCAATTGGAAATTTTTAAATTACTTATGGAAAAATCTGATTTATTTATGGAAAATTTAAACTTTTTTGTTGGAAAAAATATAGTTTTTTATTGCAATTGTTGATTTATTTGTGGAATTTCTGACATTTTTTATTGCTCAAAAATCAATTATTTATGGGAAGTTTTGATTTATTTATGCACTTTTTGATTTGTTTATGGAAATTTTGTAGTTTATTATTGCTCCCACCCCTACTTTTTTATTGGCAAATTCTGATTTTGTTATGGAAAATTATCACTTTTTTATGAGTCGTTTATATTTTAGCCACTTGTATAAAACGAATAAGTTTCATTTAAGACGAACAAATCTGCCTTAAGATCATAACTAGTAAAACAATCTTCAATAAAGGCTGTAGCGTTCATGCAAGGTGACTTGGTTCCATCATTGTTTTGAGGGGGTTTGAATTAAAGGTAATAACAATTGATGGCGGCTGCATGAGTTTTGTTCGCTTGCAGCGGCAGCCATGCTTAGAAAGAAATGAAAAAGTGGCGTAGCCTTTTGTTTTTAAAGGAAATTTATGTCTTCTTATATTAATGATTGATATTATTTTTGAGGCGCTTTGTAATTTTCATATGTTTTGGGTGGCATATCAACGAAAAAGTGAGTATGGCACGGAAAATTTCGATTCCCTGTCATCAATGATCTGTCAGGCAATTTAAATGTTTTAGCCATTTCAATTTGATGAAAATTAATTCGCAGTTCAATTAATATTTCATCCATGAAACAAAACTTGTTTGCATCTGCATAATGATTAGGTAAAAGATTTCATTTATAATGCACTGTTGACACTTTTGAGAAAGACAGCTAAAAGATCAACATGCCTCAAGATATTCTTGTTAAAGTTTCATGAAGTTCTTATAATCAATCATCAGCGCATGTACATAAATACAACTAGTTTCAAAGCAGTCTTCAAAAACAGCTTTGAAGATCTCCTGAAGAGTGGGCCAGATTAGTCTTATGGATATTTTATACCTATTTTATCTCAGATTTGCAGAACAAAGAGCTTTATTGCTAAGTTTTATTATTCTTTCTTAGAAATTACTTCAGGATTGCCACAAAAGTATAATTGTTACTTGGGTATGCTGAGAAGCAGGCTTTGTCCCAATGAGGACGTTACGTCAAGAAGAGAGAGAGCAACTCGTGTTGAACTTACCTGGGGAACTTCTTCCCGGTGAAACTCCCGAAGATGTTTGAATTCACTGAAGTACTCCCAGACGAATTCCTTAAGAACTTCTAGAGGCAGTCACGGTGAAACTCTTAGTGTAATTCCCGAAAAAAAAAATCGGTAAGGAATCTCCGAAGGAACTCGTAGAGGAATTCCCGGAGGAATTCCTGGAGCAAATCCTAGATAAATTCCCACAGGAACTTTTAAAACAAACCTCTGGAAGAATTTCAGGAAGAACTCTTAAAGAAACTTCTGGAAGAAATCCAGGAAGAACTGCTAAAGAAATTGCCGGAAGAGCTCCCAGAAGAATTCCCGGAAGAACTTCTAGAGGAATTACCAGAGCAAACTTCTGGTATTTCCAGTGCAATTTCTATGAACTCTTAAAGAAATTCCCGTATAAATTCGTAAAGGAATTCCCGGATGAACTCGTTGAAGAACTCGAGGAGAAATTTCCGAAGGTGCTCCTTGAGGAAGTGCCGGACGAGCTCCTAAAGGAATTCCCAGGAAGAACTTCTAGAGGAATTGACGAAGGATCTCCTAAAAGAATACCCGAAGTAACTTTTAGATGAATTTCTAGAAGAAGTACTACAAAAAGTCCCAGTGAAACTTCTGTAGCAATGCCCAGAGAAACTCCTAGAGGATGTCTCGAAGGAAACTCTCGGAATTCCAGAAGAACCTTCAGAGGAACTCCTAGCGGAATTCTTGGCGAAATTGCTGGAAGAATCCTCAAAAGAGTTGCTGGAGAAGTTCATCTCTTCTGGAGATGAACACGACAAAAACGTGTTTTTTTAGAATCACTAGCATTTCTTTAATCTTCGGAATCCGTAGATTCTTTCTAGGATAAACTTTTTCACTTTCAAAACATCGTTGACGCGACATGCGAAGTTTAGAATTTAAAACAACTACCGGTGGAACTGAGCGTAATTTGATCTATATTTAGCGTTCCAAATTTTAAGAACTGTTATAAATTTGGATCATAAAAATGAACCACTGCTGAAAACGACCTTACATTTGCTAAGTATGCATATGACTCCAATGAATTGCTTGAAATAAATCAAAAAATAATATAACGTTTCAATGTGTTTTGAGATCGGCGTGGAAAATTTGAGTTCGGCGGCGTAATTGGCGGTGCGCCGAAAAATAATCGGCAGCGGCGCCGGCGTGGCGCGGCAGCGCACACCTCTACTTTAAACTCCATTCAGAGAAAACAACCAGACAAACCACAATATGGTTCAGGCTCTATGAATTAATGAGACGATCTAAGTCTTGCTTACATATCGGCTTCTTCATTTCTTTTAATTCCACAGTGCACTGGAACCCAAAATAGCTTCACCTGATTACGGCAAGCTAACTGTTGAAGTGACTGAATACACTCCCAAACATGTTTAAAAGTGCATGTTGCTGATTTCAATGCTGATTTGGAGCTGCTTGGCTATCAGACATCATGCAAATTGTTGAATGTCTGTTGTTTCTGCGTAAGCAACTAATACTACATTCTTAAATCGCCTGGATTTCAGCTTGAAAAACTGTAGGCCATTTGCCCATAGGAATTGATATGTTGATCCCGGGGCCAGTCACTCCTGCGCCTACTTGATCGTTCAATTTCGATCAATCAGTATAAAATACGATTGATCCTGGGCTCCTGGGTGTAGTTCTGGGCCACCATTTGTCCACAGATTTCGCCCAGGATTAATCACTTCAAAAGAGCGTTCAAAATTGTATCTTTTGCTCATCCAATCACTATTATTTACGATCAGAAAGCCGATACTAATTGTTTTCAGAATAATGAGATGCCCTTTCAGGTCACCATCAAATTGTTGTGTAGTTCATTTGAGCTTCAATGCACTCTTTGCAGCTTCTAATTGAACAAATTGATGCAGCGGAAGTAGGTGAAGTAAAGTGTCAAGTGCTTTAGATGGTGTACTTCGCATTGCACCAGTAATTGAAAGAATAGCTTATCTTTGAAGTTTTTCCAGTTTCTTCTGTGCTAATCTTTCATTTGTTTTAGGCCACCAGGCCAGTGACGCATAGGTAACTCTGGGTCTCACAATTGCCGAGTAAATCCAGTGGATCATTTTCGGTTTCAATCCCCACTTTTTACCAAAAGATTTTTTTTACTGATCCATAGAGCGTTTGTAGCTTTACCAACTACATGCTCAAGATGTAAATTACAATTTAGTTTGCTGTCGTGTCCAAGATATTTGACCTTATTTGAAAGTTCTAAGTTAGTAATTGATAATTTTCTCCGTCGTGTAAATGGGATGATCGTGGTTTTAGAAGGATTTATGTTCAATCCTTCCTTATCGCACCACGAGGAGACTAAATTTAAGGCAGTTTGCATTCTGTTAGTGGAAACGTTGTCATATTTACCACGAACAATTATTACTATGTCATCAACGAAGCCAATTATTTCGAAGCTCTGTGCTTCCAGTTTTTTTAGAAGATCATCAACTATCAAAGACCACAATGGAGGTGATAGTACGCCTCCTTGTGGGCACCCTTTTACTGCTCTAACGGTCATCGAGCATAGTTGATTGGTATATATAATTTGACCCTCAGTGAAAGTCAATTTTGAAGTGAAAGCTTTTGCATTGCACCTAGTGTACGAGAAAGGCACAATATGTTATGATCATTCCGGTTTCATTAAAATAAATGAATAAAAAAAAACTTTAAAGAACTTTTCAGATAATAAGCCTGTTGGAGACCATGATTCGTTAAAACATGGAGTGGGTAACGTCAAATGCATGAAAATGAGAATTAAAAACCATTTTCGTATTATTGTCTGCCGCACCCTGTAGCAGATGAGAGCAGGGAAAAGGCTGGTCAAATTCCACGCTCTATACAAATTTTTGAAATTGTGTATGGGCAAACGTCCATGAAAGTAGAGCAGAGGTCTAAAATGAGTGCCCAGACAACCAGTGATCGCATAAGATGTTGCATAAGATGATAAAGTGGAGGCCATATGCATGCATGTCTCTATTTAGGCGCATGTAAAATGTACGCTTATCGCCTCCACTTTAACATCTTATGCAACATCTTATACAATCACTGGTTGACTTGGTGGATAACTGACACTGAGGAAGATTACAGGTGATAGTCGAAATGCGCGTGTCTGTCAAAGGACAGGCAAAATATGGCGGAATTAAAAGGCACAAAACTGATTACACTCATTCGAATATGATCCTATTATATTCATTCGAATCATTATAACACGCTAAAATAAATGGTTGTTACCATTAATTCAATTGTTTAAAACAATAGAGTAACAACAGACCCTATTATTTTCCACCTTAGCATGTATTATAAATGTCACTTTTACAATAGAAAATGGGGGTTGTTATGTATCTTTACCATAAAAAAAATCCAAATTTTCTGGAGCAAATTCAAGTCAACTACCATTTATTTATGGTGTTTTTATTATTGGAATCTCTAGTGCCATTGATTTTATTGTGCACGTCCCAATATAGCATTTTCAGCAGGAAAAAACGTACACAATTTAATTTGTTGTTGAACAGGTAAATTTACCATTATTCAATGGTAGTTGATGGTGATTTTATTGGACATTTTTATCAGGGATGGAAATGGGAGCACTCTACTGAAGATGGGTTCCATTTCCCAATTTTAGGCAAAATTTGATGTTTAAATTAGTGCAACCAACTCTTGCGAACGTGATATTTTATTCACCAAATGTTTGCATCATTAAAGGTTGAAAAGTATCAACTATGGCCAATTATAGTACCTCAAAGCCACAACAGGTACGCTGACAGTATGTGACAAGCAATAACATGACAAACAAAAATCTGCCCACGCTTTTCCTAATAATCAGAAATGGGAGCGTGGTCTGGGGGATGTCACTCCTCGAAGTTCAAAGGGTTATTGTTAACCCCGTTCGATAAAGGATGATAAGATATGAATAGCGGTGAAAAGCATCATGCTCTTTACGGAAATGATCCAAAAACGAAGCAAAATCTTTGCACACACACTCGGGATCCAACAAACAGCGAACTCCTCTCGCTTACTCCAATTGAGAACCACAGTAAAACAAAATGTGGGGGCGTCCATAAATGACGTAACTTTTTAAGCGATTTTCAATACCCCCTCCCTCCTCGTAGCATTTTGTCACAAATTCGGACCCCCCCTATAAATGACGCAGCTTATTAACTCCCTTCTCCCCCTCAACAAAATGTTCATGTCAAAAAGCAAAACAAAACACTCGAACTCAGTTCTGATTTCAATTTTAACCCGGGAGCGGTCACGCCGTGTACTGAGTACACTCACCATTGAAAATGCACGCATGTGGTACACAGCGTTTGTGTGGCGTCGCTGCAGTCAAAGCCGCGACTGCTCGAGGGTTAACTTGTATGTTTAACTAATATTATGAAACAACAATAACAAGAAAATTGCCGACTTGCCGACTGCCAAGTTCAGATCGCCGACATCAAGACCATAAGTGCAACCAGTGGAAATTATCACCAAAGCTAATGACTCAATAAACCATCCATCGTTCTGCTTGATGCCGAAGAACAGGAAGTTGATGCTCTTTCGAAGATATTAGTTTGCATAGGTACTAATAAATCTGTTAAGAATATTAAATTGATTTAATTAGAATAAAATACACCATGGCATTTGAGGGACCCTGCAGGAATTTCTTCTAAAATTCTTTCAGCAGTTCATTTTGGAATTCCTCAAGGAGTTTTTTTTTTTTTTTGATTCCAATTTTTAAGCATTTCTCCCTTTTTACTTCCTCCAGCCCTTCCTTTTGAGGTATCTCCAAAAATTTCCCTTGGGATTCCATTTGAGAATTCCTCCTTCTATTCCTTCAGCGGTTCCTTCAGAGATACCTCCAAGAATTCCTTCCGGAGTTTCTTCTTAGATTCCACCAAAAGTTCATTCTGAGATTTCTCCGGAAGTATTTATTTTTCTAATGTTTTTTTAAGTACATCTATAGTTTCCTTCAGGAGTTCTTTCAAGGTTTTCTTCTCCTCTCTTTCACCAGCAGTTTCTTCGGACATCTCTTCAGGGATTTTAGTCGGAATTTCATTTGAGATTCCATCAGAACTTCTTTCTGGGATTTCTAAAGAAGTTCATTTCGGGATTCCTTCAGGAGTTCCTTCTTGGTTTCCTTCAGGAATTCGCTCGGATATTCATTCCGAGAACTCTGCAGGAAACCCCTCTGGAACTCTTTCAAAACCCATCCAGGAGGATTCCTCCAGGAGTTCTTTTTTGGATTCCTTCAGGAATTTCTTCCTGGGTTCTTCTGGGAGTTTCTTCTGGCATTCCTCGAGAACTTCTTTCTAGGATTTATTCAGGATTTTTTGCTGGACTTCTCCAGGAACTTTTTACAACATTCCATGTATTCCAGCAGCATCCATTTGCTCCTTCAGGATTTATCCACGATCTCTTAGAATTCCGCGAGGAATCCCTTTACGGGTTCCTTCCATAGTTCCTTCTGGAATTCGTCCAGGATTTTCTTTCTTAGATTTCACCAGGAGTTCTATCTGGATATCTTCCGAGATTTCCCACAAGTTATTTTCCAGATTGCTACAAAAATGCCTTCCAGGATTCCACCAAAAATTTCTTCCGTGTTTTCTACAGAAATTGAGCCGGGAATTCCTCTGAGATTCTTCCAAGAGTTTATTCAAGATTTCTCCGTTCCAAATAGAATTGCTCCAGGAACTCTTCATGGAAATTTCTCTATGATTTCCTTTCAAGATTCCTCCAAAAGTTTCTTCTGAAATTCTTCTGGAAGTTCCTTCAGGAATTCCTTCTGAGATTCCTGAGATTGGAATGTTTTCAGATCTTTTTTTTTTCTGGGACTCCCAGCAGGAATTCCTGTGGGAATGTTATCCTTCTCCTGTTGAGGAAAACTATAAAGAACACCATGAGAAATTCCTTACAAAGCTACTAGAGGAGCTCCTAAAGAAATTTTTGGAGGAATTTTACGAGGAAGTCCTGTAGAAACTATACTCCTGAAACAATGCCATAATGCCAAAAACTTAAAGAAAATCCTTTGCAACCTCAGCGGTGTGCAGTGCCCTATAGCAAGCAGCAAACTATTGGTAGTGAGAATATACGAAATACTTTTTCAATAGGCTTAGTAGAAAGCTACGTCTCCAGTTAGCCTAGTGGTTAAGGCTATGGATCGCCAATCCGGAGACGGCGGGTTCGATTCCCGTTCTGGTCGGGAAAATTGCCACACAATGTACAAATTCATGCACTGGCAGGCAAAGACAGCCCTTCAATTAATAACTGTGGAAGTGCTCAAAAGAACACTAAGTTGAAGAGAGGCAAGCCAAGTTCCAATGCGAACGTCGAGCCATAAAGAAGAAGAAAGCTACGTAGCATATCACACATCGTCACAAAATCACAAACCAATGTATGAAACCAAAACAAGACGAAAACAAATTATTTCTTTCCTATTCGTATTCCATTCTAACAGACTATTCGTTTATCGCTCGCTTTATTTTCTCTTCTCTGTATCCGCAATTGGGATATCAAGTATTCAGGGCAGCCACATTATACAAGATAGTTTATTGCCAACCATTTTCATGATGAGAGTTGTCTGATCATTCTATTCTCATTCTCATTTCATCGTCATCATCCTTTCACAAACTTAATTCCATGAATTCTTCGCTGACTATCATTCGAATATCCCTCTGCCGTTGGGGCTGTTATCCTTGTCCAGGAGCTGAAGGAGGCGTGCAAGGTATGATTTAGCTGATTCGATTATGGGGTGATAAACCGAGAGAAATAATGAATTTTTTATTTGTTTCCGCCCGGTACTCCCGCGATGTTATAGTCGTTCGAAAAGTCGCTGGTGCAAAACATGTTCTATGGGTTGTCACCATCGCTCGAATCGGCACTGAAATCAATTCCCCGCTGGAGACTGGTCCAGGCCGCCTTACCGCACGTCATGCACTGTGCCGGTGCACTCATGCACAATCGGTAACCACCCACCAATCAAGAACTAGGGTGTTGTTCCAAACCGAACGATGTGTTTTTGTCTTTCAGGGTGAAGGATTTACAACCGCTGGGGGCAGCCGAGACGAAAATACTTTACACGCTCCATTGGATTTTACTGTTTGCAGCCGAAGAATGTGCCGACGACGATTTGGAAGCAAACAAGGAAGTCAAAGCCAAGCAGAGCTATTTGTTCTCTATACCCACTATTTCGGTAGGAAAGATGCTAGATCATTATATTCCTTAGGAAGCGATTCTTGGAATGTTTACTAAAAAGAATAGTAATTAAAACAAAATAAAAAGTTCACCAATGGAAATGAATATTTGATCACGATAATGATCAAATGAAATCTTTTTCAAGAATCGCTTAAGCAGAATATCTGTACAAGTAATCAAAACTTCTTCATATTGAATAACATCTATTTTGATCCCATGCAGCTATTCGTTTATTTATTTGCTCCTATCGCTCATATGCTAAAAGAATCCGACTTTCAAAACATTCGACTGGAAAATGGATTGAAAATGTGGCAAGGAATGTGGGAATATCGAGCACCGAACGCTCCCTGTTTTACAGCACCTGTGAAACCCAAAGCACGAAATTTCCTCAACTCAGTCAGTACAACACCATCTGTGGAAGTATTTTCACCAAGTAATAACCTCCATCAAGCATCTCCCCATACCAGAATGCAAAATCACCTCTCAATCATTCTACAGAAAAACCGGAAACTGCGCAGCACGGAATCGACTCACCTCCAAGTATCTCGTTTTCCGAAACTCCTAAACATGACGACGAGTTGTCCTACATATCGTCACCGAAGGACTCCGTATTTCCCGAAACCATACCTGAGGAAGCGTCTAGCGTTGAAGAGGAGAGAGTCGTTATTTTTCAGTTGCCCGTGGGTGGTAATTTGGCGGATTCATCGTTCTATACTGCAGATGCCAGTCTGCTGCATCAATCCACTAGTCGGAAAGCAGCGAAGCCGATGCCTTTCGGCGGAAGAGAACGACCAGATAAAATAGCGACCAAATTCGACTTCGACCGGATTGATACGTATAGTGTAAGTATGGCAGTCTAAACACAAAATATGGAATATAGCCAGTGGAGGTTGGGAGAGCGGTTGTACCCTTTAGAAATGTATACTAAAAATGGTAAATTCAAAACCTAATTCTATTCTCAAGAAAACAAAAACACAAATGTTGCAATTCCAACACGAATTTTTAAAGGTAAAGTCGAAAATCCTGAAATTCGAGTTTAAAAACATTTTTTGAATCACAAATGAGAGGAAATTTTGTGAGGAACAAAACAATTTCAGAAAAGAATTGAAATGAATTATCCGTATCTGTTTTACTTTTTTCGTGATTTCTAGAACGCATTTCCGACAAATACTCATTTTTCAAGTACTTTTCATCCATTATATGGCAAATTAACCCCCGATAAAACTATTGGCTCTTAGCATCAAATGACGACCCTTAGCTTTTATTTAGTGGGTGACTCATCGATTCTGTTTTTTTAATCCTCGATTTTTAACTCAATCGCGCTGTTGTATTTTGTACACTGTTTTTTAACCCTCGATTTTTAACAAAATCGCGCTATTGTATTTTGTACAACACGTTGAAGAAATCTCGCTGGTGCTGGCGGTGGTGGCCAACCGCGCGAGTTACGGAAGGTTAATAATATTCTCCTACCATAGATACCGTGTTTATTATGTTTGCGAGAGTATACATAAAATCACCCAATATTGTAAGTGTATACTTCGAGTTTTCGTAATAGTAGTAACTATTATCTCTCATTTTTTCTTACCATTTATGCACTACAGAAAGGGGAGGACTCCAAGCCCAAAACAAGTTCTTCTACAGAGCGAGAGTCATTGGAAACAGACCCAAAATCCCCACAGTGCACAAAAGGAGACGTCGCAGCGGCTACATTTCTTGATGTAGCTGTGCTGCGATGCTTGTTCATATCCCACTGGCAAGAAGACGGAGTGTACTGGAGTTTGCATTACTTGAATAACAGGTACGTTAGCTGATGCTTATGGTGATCATTACTACAACCCTTACTCTCTTTCCTTCAAGACTACGAGACATCAGCGAAGAAACATCGATACCACCTTCGCAGCCAAGACGGCGATCAAATTCACTGCCGATCCCGCAGATAGAAATTTCCCTATACCAAGGGCCAAATAGTAGCAACCGTGACAGCCCAAGTACGGGATCGATCAACAAAGACTACATAGAGGTACCTGAACCACCGATCAGTTCACTTCTTATCGATTCACCCTATCATGAGACGAAGCCGTCCAACGACGAACAAAGCACCCCTACCGCTGAACGCAAGGGCAGCGAGAAAAAGCGACGCGTGAAAATGGCCGACTTGAGGACACTGATTGAGACACGGATTTTGTCCAAGTCTGACCGAGGTCTCGAGAAAATCGGCCTGGATGTTGGCGCCAATGGAAAACGACTACAACATTTGGTAAATAATGGATAAAAGCTGGTATAACAAAAGACGCTGTTCATAATCTTGCAATATCCTATAGGATTCTCATCGCAGTTTAGATACAGGAGAGAAACAATTATCTAGATCCGCATCCATGATTTCCCGCGCACCCTCAACCAACCTTGTTAAAGGAAAAAGCATGCCCAGTCTAAGGTAAGCTACAAAAGCTGCATTGATTGCTTCCTTAACAGGTTCAATTATAGAAATATATACTCACAAGTCTTACGCGTATTTTCTACTATTGTATCTTTCGATCTAACACATTCTCTTCCAAACCATTTCAATGGTATCAACTCGACTATGTCTATAACATGATTTTAAAATGATACAAATATACCAGCTGTCTTCTAGATAGCGGGTAAGTTTCTACAGTACCCCCTAACATCAACTTCCTGTTTGCACCATCTGTCATCTAGCACCCACTAACCAACAAACTATTCCGCTCCTTTTAATTGGAATTTGTGTGCTGAATGTTTCAAAATTCAACCAATCCTAAAATTTGGTCTTCTCACCTCACCAGTTGTTCAGTGTTTTCAAAGCCCTTAATATATACCATCCCACAACCACCCATGCTGACTCACCCATCCGTGCGCTATTGATTTCAATGATCGTTGTACTGAAAGATTCCACAGGTATGTCGAACCACCCAAAGTGATAAGGAACCCTCAACCACCAGCCAACCCACCACGTCCAGTGCAGCAGACTTCGCGTTACCCGATCATCACCGTTACCGAACACACACCGACCCCATCACCGGATTATCTCAAGAGGCAGGTTAGTATGTGGGTCGTATAACCATAAGGGGTGGATAATTTGTTTTGAATTCTAGGACCCTATTAAAAATTGACATTTCTGGGTTAACTTGAACATACAAAACTGTATCTGTAATTTATTTCTTTTTTATATATAAAATTTGTATCAATTCAAAATCACGAGGCAACTAGAAATGTTGACGTTTAAAGCTGGGAACCCTATCGGCCACATGACGGATCATAAAACCACCAATAGCGAGTGGGAGCAATTATCCTATATTCCCAATTATCGCCCCTCAGGGATCCATCGATTCTCAACTGGATGCGCTCAGCATTGGAGGCAGCACAGGAGTTTTCAAGAGCCAAATGCTAAGGTCACACACCGATTCGCACATAGGTACCGATATATGACACAGTGTTCACTGAGAGATGAAACAAGAAGCAAACAACGACGATACATTCCATTTTCTCAACAGGTTATAACAGCGGAGCAGACGAAACGGAAGCGCCGGGCTCGAGTTTCTACATTACCAAGGAGGGTGGCATCGATTACGAAATTGTCCTTCTGGCGGTGCACTGTGTATTCAAGCGCGACTCTAACATTTGCACTTTACGAGTGCTGGAAACAGGGTTGAATATATGCGAACTGCTGTTGGACTTGGGCGTGTTGAAACTGGGTGAACATGCCCACACGCTGGCAATGGGGATTGTCAAGCGAGCACTGCTACACCTAGGGTGTCCCCATGGCTGCAACGATGGTACGTATGTATCTGCCAGGCTTGATGTGTTCATTTAGGATGCCATAAATATTTAAAGGCAAATGAACTGTTGCATGTGTTTTACCATCTTTAAAAATCCGCGTTTGTTGTGTTGATCCTTGTACAAAATATCTAACGGTTTTTATTTCACGTTCGAGGTATTCGCTTCCACATTTAAAGTTAACGAATGGGATAAATGGAAATTATGGATCTATGGAAATTACCTTAGCAACGTTATTCACTTTACTACTACATTACTTACTTACTTACTTACTTACTTACTTACTTACTTACTTACTTACTTACTTACTTACTTACTTACTTACTTACTTACTTACTTACTTACTTACTTACTTACTTACTTACTTACTTACTTACTTACTTACTTACTTACTTACTTACTTACTTACTTACTTACTTACTTACTTACTTACTTACTTACTTACTTACTTACTTACTTACTTACTTACTTACTTACTTACTTACTTACTTACTTACTTACTTACTTACTTACTTACTTACTTACTTACTTACTTACTTACTTACTTACTTACTTACTTACTTACTTACTTACTTACTTACTTACTTACTTACTTACTTACTTACTTACTTACTTACTTACTTACTTACTTACTTACTTACTTACTTACTTACTTACTTACTTACTTACTTACTTACTTACTTACTTACTTACTTACTTACTTACTTACTTACTTACTTACTTACTTACTTACTTACTTACTTACTTACTTACTTACTTACTTACTTACTTACTTACTTACTTACTTACTTACTTACTTACTTACTTACTTACTTACTTACTTACTTACTTACTTACTTACTTACTTACTTACTTACTTACTTACTTACTTACTTACTTACTTACTTACTTACTTACTTACTTACTTACTTACTTACTTACTTACTTACTTACTTACTTACTTACTTACTTACTTACTTACTTACTTACTTACTTACTTACTTACTTACTTACTTACTTACTTACTTACTTACTTACTTACTTACTTACTTACTTACTTACTTACATACATACTTACTTTTTACCAGCAATCATGCTACTCCATTGGCATGATTCAAAACAGGCAAATTTACAAGTGTTGAAGTGCTGAAACATGCGTCTCCATTGTCAAACAGCGAAACCATTGAGAGATCACATGGTAAAAGTGATGAACCTGCCAGTGCTAAAAGATGCAGCGATAGCTTGAGTTGAAATTTCAATCTTTGATCAAATCAATCCTCTCCTATTGCACTCGGATTAGGCAGCACTGTTGTCTAGATTGGGCCTTTTTGAATATCACATTTATGGGGTCTATCTGATCTGACCTCGCTCTGATATGCCATGGCCTCCCATATTTGAGTTGCCACGATTAGTTCGAATGAAATAGCTCCCCAGGAACGACTTTGGAACTGTCATCATCTTACATCTAACAAGAAAATACGGAAGCAAACTACCAATTAAGTCTTTTATCATTTGTATTTGTATTTGTATTTGTATTTATTAGATTTGACGTAAACCTGGCAGTTATAAACTATTTTTCAGGTCAAGGAAAGTACCTTATAGTATAGAGTATTACATTTAGAAAAAACTAATATACAACTGCAAAGCGAAGTTATTTTAGTTTTAGTGTGTTTAAATTAGTGCTTTTTTGAAAGAAGTAATCGTAGGTTTGTTCTTGACTTCCGTGGGTAGCGCATTCCAGCTGAGTGCCCCGGCGATTATCACACTTTTCCTGCTACTGGTGCTGTTCCTCGGAATTATGAAGGAGCTCGTTCGATCTGAGCGGCATTTTTGAAGGAGGTCGAGGATGTACGTCGGATGTGAGTCGTAAAACGCACTTCGCATGAAGCAGTTATCATCGAAATAATAACACCGTTGATCTTATTAAGCAGCTGCTCGGACCCGTATGAAGTTGATTATCAATATAAACTTTATTATTTCTAATCAGCTGAAATAGCTGTGTAGTGATTGTAGTCGTTGGTTCAACTGGCTCAGAATAGCCTGCTCCCAGTAGTGGGAAGAGTCCACTAGTCCCCGAATTCATTGTGTTATGAGACCTTATGCTTACTGTGCCAAAGAATGAATGGTTAGCCATTCATTGAAAAAATCCTGGAAAATTATAAAATCAACTACTTCTATTATTTCTCTTGTCATTATTTGTACGTGTTGAGAACGGAATCTTAAAAAAAGAAACTCGCGAAACGTTTCAGTTAATTCACCGTACTTTACGTCTACTTTTCTCTACAGTGGAAATGGTTATGAAAAAATGTGTGTTGTGTTCTTCTCAGATGGATCGAATTGCATTCTTCCCAGTTCGCTGTCTTGCGTTCTTCCCAATAGACTCCGCACGGGGAGTGCGCTGATGGTGAATTGAAAATCAGGAACATTATTAATGGTTGCAGGTTGCATCACTGCGCTGCCATAGTGCCGCGTTAAAGTGAGAGTGGGAGTGCGCGTCCAAAGGATTTGCGTGGACTTGTTGTTGTTGATATTCTTCTTTGCGGCTTCGCACACGCGCACTCCCACTCTCACGCGTAACTATAACGGCGCCCCCAGTGATACATTACAAGCATTAAAGCGGCCAGGCCAACTATGCATCGTTCTTATTGTTATTGAAATAGGTATACTGGAACATCTCGGAACAAACCGTTCCATGAAAAGTGAGAATATACCGGTTCATTGGGAGTGACATTGCTAAGAATGTTAATGTCACTCCATGTGCTCTGGAATTCTGGGATGGAACAACGGTATTTCCACCGTATGCCCTGGCTCTCAAGCCTACGCTTAAACACCTTTACCCACTCTTTGAAACGAGACCAAAATTTATGGTATCTAGCCCTCCCCAAATGAATATTGGGATGTTGTACAAATGAAAAAAAAAATCAGAAAGATCTCACCATATTGATTCGTTTTATCACCAATAGTGTAGACTCTTCATGTCGATGGTTAGAACAATAATAATTTATTATAATGAGACATATGTCAATTACATATATCAAGGCTACTATAATCAAGTATAAGATTCCTCCATCTTTCCCCCTTTTCACACTTTTTGCTTAAAGTTAATTATATATTAAATATTATCATGTGTGTCCATATCTACAGCATTTTTTCTTTTCTCAATTAATAGTCTACTGAGCTAAGAAAAAAACATGTTTAGAAGTTTCCGTTTCTATTTTCTAATTGATGTATAACATTTCTTACTTCTCAATCTTCAATCATTTTTTTCTTATTTTATCATTGTTATCCTGTATGACGTTTGTGTTCCACATAGTTTAACATTACATAATGATCTCGAAAACAACTTCAACAACTTGGATGCAATGGTGGAATTCTTATGTGTACTGTGATAAATTCGTCTTTTACTGTAATACATACACGAAAAAGCACGTATTAAAGATTCATTTATATGGTGTAATATTAAATTCACAGTACTGAGTACGGGGAGCAGAATACCAACGAATAACTGCAATGATTGAATACAATAAAATTTTGGGATTGTGAAATTTACTAATCATAACTTCAAAAGAAGCATTATAAATTTGATTCGGCTTTTGAAAACGTGAAATGGTTTAATGTGTGATTAATTAGAATTTTTAATGCTGGAAGACTAGAAATTCCACTTGATTAGATTACAGTGACACATATGTAATACATATATATTATAGCGAACATATTAAATAGTTTTTTTTTTCGCTATAATATATATGTATATATGTGCCACTGTAATCTAATCAAGTGAAACTTCTCAGCTTCAAAAATTCTAATTAATCACACATTAAACCATTTCACGTTTTTAAATGCCGAATCAAATTTATAATACTTCTTTTGATCAGTACATTTGAACAATCCCAAAATTTTATTGTTTTTAATTATTGCCAGTTAGGGGCTATCCATTAATTACGTAAGGGTTTATAGAGGGAGGGGGAATTTGAGAAATCTTACGCGCCATACAAAAATATTTAGGTTCTCATATAAAAAATCTTACAAGGGGGGGGTGGGGGTGTCGAAAAATCGCAAAAATCCCCTTACGTAATAAATGGACAGCCCCTTATTTAGCGTTGATTGACATAATTTGTCTTATTATTTTCAATTCATCCTGAAAGCATCCGATGCCATTTCAGTTGTTTCGGGACCATATCTTTACGAATTGATTCCATCCCTCAGATTCTGGGATTAACCTAAGAAACGAGTATTCGCTCAGCGCAATGACTTTTACTCTTAGTAAACTTTATCCCTGAGAATCTGGACCAACCGTTATGATTACTGGCATCTACCCTAAGAGCAATCAATTGCAACTTTATCTACGAATCAGGACAAAGACAATTTTGAACTGGTTCGCTCGATCCAGGTGCTCCATTCGTTCTTTCTTTTTGCTAAATATCGTTGTGAATTTATCCTCGTTGCCTTATGTAGACTCTTAGGGTTTGTTCCAATTGGCGAATTAAAATTAATTTTTACTTAAACTTGACAGTTCGATAATTATTTCCTTAGGAGAACTGCCAAGTTTAAGTGTTGAACTGTCAAATTTAAGTAAAAATTAATTTTAATTCGCCAATTGACACAGACCCTTAAAACAGACTCTTAGGGTGTGAACCATTTCGCTTGTTCTTCCAACTTTTAGTTAAAATTTGACACTTCGATAGTTATTTGCCATCGAAAAGTTAAAAAATAACCACGACGGTAGCCCATTTGAAATTTGACAGAGGAGTAGTTATTTGGAACAAAATACAGTACGCAGCCAAATCATTGCGAACAAAAAATAACTATCGAACTGTCAAGACTAACCCTGCTCGCGAGTAGGGTCATTTTCAAAATAACTATCGAAGTGTCAAATTTTAACTAAAAGTTAAACGAACAAGCGAAATGGTTCACACCCTTAACGTCGGTGGTTAGGACAATAATGGTTTATTATAATGAGGCATATGTCAATAACATATATCGAGGCTACTATGATCAAGTCTAAGATCCTACAGATAGTCGGTTGCTTTACCCTCGTCAATATTGCAAGATTGTTTCAAGCTGTTTCAGGTAGAATCAGCACCAGCATCACACTTTAGGAATTTTCGTCTTTGTTAAACTTCTTTTTTAACTTTCTCATCAATCAAAAATCATCAACCAAAAAGTCCCTTTTCACTTGCGCTTTCATTACGGCATAGTTATTTAGTCTACAAGAATTGGTGGAACCTAGCACATATTGCGCAAGTCTACACCACAAAATACACGGAGCAGGCCCACTTTTATGTATTCGGAAAAAAATATAAGCTTGACATCAAACCGCAGCACCACCAGCAAAATTTCTAAGAAAAAAAACACTCCACACCACTGCCGCATAAATGGAGGAAAGAAGTTGTTAGCTCTTCTCATTATTCACCCGGCAGAATCACTTCTTGAAGTGACCATTTTCTTCTGTGTCGGATGGCGTAGCACGGTAGCATCGCCACATATTTTCCTCTTGAACCGGTCGAATCAATAATTATAACTGTTGCGGGGGCGGTGTAAAGAAGGCAAAATCCCAATTCAATAATTTATTGCGATGTGAATACAATTATAAAGTTCCTTAAATAATACAACATAATTAATTCAATGAAATTCATACTATAAGTGATTGCATACTTCTAGTGATCTTGCCACAACCGTTCGTGCAACTATTTAATTGCTTGCTGCCATGTTCACCCCTAAATTTCGACCTGTGTTCAATAGTTCACTAGGTTATATCTAATTTGATATTATATTTGGTTTCTCTTATTAATCGTAGGCCATAAACGACGGTCTAGCCTATGTTTACAATGCCCTGCTCAAGTTCTGCATTAGCGATCTAGATAGTGGATATATGGCAGGATTAGCTTTATTTTCACATCGAAATATAAAAATTCTACCTAATCTTAAGTTCACTATGTAGTAACTATCTTATTTTTATATATTTGCAACACTTTGTGGCTGCTTATCTGGTGTATTAGAAAATATTTTATCGGTAATCGATTTGTGTTCAACTACATGCTGTTATTGTTCGATCTCTGTTAATCTCCGTAGGCGCAGATACGACGCACACTGGCACAGAGGCTATTAAGGGTATCACTACAAGAGTTGTTATTGTGGCGCTCCTAACAATAACCATAATATATAATGACACAGAGAACAGACATCCAGGCTAGAACAAATTTCATTTGGAAAGTTGTGTAAGGATTTGAATCTTTACTTGGGTAAGGTTGCAAACCAATACACGATAACAACACTAACGCCACCAAACACCATATTGCCACAGTCAGTGGTGAGTGAAACATTTCAAGTGGTGAATTAAATTAGTATGGGAAATTAACCGATTGCAGCGCCACGCTATTGCCACTTGTGTTGCCGATTTCAAATGGCCGTTAAATTCCTTACGCAGTTTTGGAACTGGACTTGGATGTATGTTCTCTGTGATAATGATAAGAATTATAATTATAATAAACGCGGAAACGAACAAAACGTGACAGCCGGCTGGAAAATGCAACCGTTCGCGCGCGCAGTTTACTACTATCCTTCTCTTTGCGCATTACGTATCGGAATGAATGGTTACACACTCAAAACAGATTTGCGGGCTCGGCAAAAACGCGCACAGCCGTCTGCTCAGTAAAACTATCAGCTGATATCCCAGCAAAAAATGACATTTGTTAGCTGACTCTCAGCAAAACGAATGCCGAAGCTCAGCAATGAACTGTCAAAATTGCTGAGATCTCTGCAAAATTGTTGTTTGCTGATTACTCGGCTGTGCAAATCTCGGCAAAAGAATGGAAAAATGCTGATATCCCGGCAATCTGAATTAAGTGTGTAGGTCTGATAAAAACCTAACCGCAAACGGATCCTGTGGAGTACACATATCTCACATGGAGGAGAACGTGCCTCTGATGCCGATATACTCGGATACCTTATTCCTCTACAATCAAAGGAAGGAGAAAGCACAATATGTCTTACGGCAAGTAACCATGCTACTCCATTAGCATGATTCAAATCAGTTGGGTGTTGAAGTACTGAGCCGTGCGTCTCCATTGCCAAAGAGCGAGATCTAATTTATGTGGGTTGGCTCTTTTCGGTGACATCTTATGTCACCGAAAAGAGCCAACCCACATAAATTAGTAAAATTCCACGGTGATCAAACCCGATCAGTGAAAGAGCGAGATCATTGCGACAGCACATGTCAAAAGTAACGAAACCGGTACTGCGAGGTGCACACTGCACAGCAGCGATAGCTTGAGTCGAAACTTTAAAAGTTGATCAAATTAATCCGCTACTGTTGCATTTGAGTTAGGCAATTTAAGTCGGGGAGTTGCAGTGGTACTCCCCGCTGACCTGGCCAATACTTATAAGAATAAATAAAACCGATTCTGTTTTCGCAGATGAAACACATTTTTCTTGACCCAAATTTTAGGAGTAATATTATGTGTTAATTGAGTTTATGCTTCTTAAGTTTGAGTTTTAATTCAATGAGGAGTTTATTATACCGTTCTCATAACGTTGTACAAGAAGAACCTGCTGTTGGAAATGCAAATAAAAATACAATGAAAAATCCAAATGGTATCAAAATGATCTAATCAAGCCTGGGCATCATCAATCAGCTCCAAACGTACCGTCGAGAATCGCATGACTAAAAAACATATTCTAACCCTACCCACAGGAAACCGCGTACCACCTGCCGAAGTGCTACGTACCGCTTGCCATTCCATTCTTTCTAGGCTTTTACGGCAAGCCTCGAAGCTATCGAAAGCCTATCTCCGAAGCATGATAAGGACGACTCAGCTGCATGAACTCATCGAATTCTTCCACGCATTTGTTGGCTTTTGCGTGGATCCAAGTTCGCTACTTTCACCACTAAGTAAGTATCACAATCCCACGAGCTCGTATCTAACAAAACAACCGTTGAATATCCACACTAAACGTCCAGGAATCATTTTGGTTACTCACCCGAGTCTTGCAACCATTTCATTTTCAAAAGAGTTGTGATATTACACGAAAGCTACTGTTATTTTTCGGAAGTTATTGCGATCCGGCTTCGTCCACACCAAATAGTTGATTTATCGAGGCTGAATTCAGTTTTATTTCGTTGTATGCGACAGCATGATTCGCTTGTAGAGGTCAACGTACTCTCGTTCTATTCTAGGGTATGGAAAGCAACAATCACCTTTTAACTACTTTGTTCGTATTTGTATTAGGTTGTTGATTATTTTTCTTTGAGTTCGACCACAGCGGTCGAAAGGGCTCGTTTTAGTAGGTATAATTATCATTTCTCCATTTTCTCACTTCATTCGCACGCGTGCTAATTTGTCCCATAAACGCAAAACCATTCCATTATGGGAAAATTTATTATGCACGGTGACACTGAGAAAGCTTTTACCTTTGATTGATGTGAATCAAATAACAACTTTAGCTTTCCGTAGTTCAGATCCAATCGGCAAACTTTCCTTGAATGCCCACAAGGATACATCCATAATCGCATAGTAGAATCTAAGATATGTTTTACCATACCTTTTGTAATTTGGCGCTAACTTCACGCTCTGCTTTATGGGTTGTTCCTTTAATCGTATTATAATTAACTGGATTTGTATTATTCGTAAGTTATGAGCCAAGCGGCCCTGTCTGCGCAATATCGAATTACTGTATGCCAGATTGAGCAACCAAAAGAAGCTACTATAGCACCAACAATCATTATGAGCATTATTTATTCCAGTCCTTTTTTTTTTTTTTATCTAGTTCATTTATTTGGGGCTCAATCGCGTATAACGCTTTACGGAGCCGAGGATCTTTCTTTGTACTTAATAGTATACATTATACAGAGTAATAACTTTTTAATGATATCTGTTAGTAATGGGTGGAAGCCAGGGTACTCGTGGCAGCTCGAGGTTAGAAGGTCACATTTTGAGGGATGGACAGGGTAAGGATTGGGTCAAAGGTTTCACTGCTGCTCATCCGGTGGTGAATCGCATCTTGCTAGCGTATTCGGTGCCTTGTGGTGTTGGTACCAACTTGTTCTGGGACTTGGTCTTCCGGATGGCCAGGAGCAGCTTGGTAACACAAAGAGGACAAAACAGAGAAAAAAAAACTGGAGAAGAAAACACAAGCGAATTAAACTTTTATACCAGCAGAGCGAAGAAAGTCGAAAATACATCCCATGTATGTGACATCGCGGGTCCCCAACACATCTCTCACAAGAACAAAGGGTTGTCTACCTCGGGCCTCAAGGGTATCCAATAGTAGCGCTCTGGAGGCGTCATTATCCGGGCATTGCCAAACTACGTGGTCGATGTCATCATAACCGGAACCGCACTTAGTACAAACATTGCTCAACGCGAGGTTAATCCTGTGTAAATGCGCGTCTAGCGAGTAATGGTTGGACATAAGTCTTGACATCACGCGAATAAAATTGCGACTTACATCCAAACCATACCACCACACTCGCAAAGAAACATTAGGAATAATGGAATGTAACCACCGTCCCAGCTGGCCATCTCGCCAATCATTTTGCCAACTTTGAAGAGAACTCTGGCGAACAAAATGGAAAAATTCATCATGTGAAATTCTTCTATCATAGATCTCACCTTCCTGTGCGCCCACCTTTGCGAGAGAGTCCGCCTTCTCATTGCCATAAATTGAGCAATGTGAGGGGACCCATACAAAGGTAATCTTGTATGATCTTTCGACCAGTGCACCCATCTGCTCCCTTATTTTTGTAAGAAAGTAAGATGAATGTTTTACAGGTTTCATCGACCGGAGTGCCTCAATCGAACTAAGGCTATCCGAGAAGATGAAGAAATGGTCTACGGGCATGTTGGAAATCATCCCCAAAGCGAAGTTGATTGCTGCCAGCTCAGCAACATAAACCGAACAAGGTTCCTGAAGTTTGCGGAAGGCAGTGAAATTTTCATTGAAGACACCGAAACCAGTGGATCCATTTATGCGAGACCCATCAGTGAAGAATCTCTTACAGGAATTGACATTTTGGTACTTTTCGTTAAAAATGCGAGGAATAGATATACATCGAAGTTGATCTGGTATTCCATGAATAGCTTGTTTCATGGACAGATCGTATTTAACAGAGGAACTGTCATTAGTGAAGTGTACACGAGGAGGATTATAACCTGGGAGGCTTATATCAGATGACATGTAGAAAAGATAGATTCTCATGAATTTTGACTGAGTGTTCAGATTGAGCATTTCTTCGAAGTTTTCAATAACAAGTGTGTTGCTCACTCCACACTTGATAAGTAACCTTAACGAGAGCTCCCAGAATCGGTTCTGGAGAGGTTTCACCCCTGCCAGGACCTCTAGGCTCGCATTATGCGTTGAGTGCATGCAACCGAGGGCAATACGCAAACAACGATATTGAATTCGTTCCAGCTTCATTAGGTGGCAGTTTGCTGCTGAGTGGAAGCAGAAAGAGCCATACTCAATAACAGAGAGAATAGTCGTTTTGTAAAGTTTTATGAGGTCTTCCGGGTGAGCACCCCACCATGTTCCGGTAATTGTGCGTAGAAAATTGATCCTTTGTTGACATTTTTGCACCAAATACTTGATTTGGGTACCCCAAGTGCCTTTTGAATCAAACCAGACCCCAAGGTATTTCGAAGTCAAAGATTGATCGATTTCTATTCCCAAAAGATTGAGTTTCAGTTGGGCTGGGTTCCGCTTTCTAGAAAACACAACCAATTGAGTTTTTTGCGGAGCAAACTCGATCCCTAAATCTCTTGCCCAGATTGACAGATTATTTAGAGAATTTTGCAATGGTCTTTGCAACATTTCTGCATGTGGGCCTTTTAGAGAAACCACAGCATCATCTGCAAGTTGTCTTAGCGTGCATTGTCCTTCCAAGCAACTATCAATGTCTTTCACGTAAAAATTATAAAGCAAGGGACTTAAACATGAGCCTTGGGGTAGGCCCATGTAACTAATTCTGGAAGTTGTCAGTTGTCCGAGATTGAAACTCATATGTTTTTCTGACAACAAATTATACAAGAAATTATTTAAAATTCCTGGAAGTCCACTATTGTGCAGTTTTTCTGACAATATTCCTATGGAAACTGAATCAAAGGCGCCCTTAATATCCAAGAAAACTGAAGCCAGTTGCTCCTTTTCCGCAAAGGCCAGTTGAATATCTGTTGAAAGCAACGCTAGACAATCGTTTGTTCCTTTGCCCTTGCGAAACCCGAACTGTGTATTTGAAAGCAAGTTATTCGATTCGACCCAATGGTCGAGTCGTGATAGGATCATTTTTTCCAACAATTTCCTTAAACATGATAACATAGCAATTGGACGGTATGAATTATGATCAGACGCTGGTTTACCAGGCTTTTGAATAGCTATTACTTTGACCTGTCTCCATTCATGCGGAACGATGTTGTTCTCCATGAATGAGTTGAACAGGTCCAGTAATCGTCTTTTCGCGATATCTGGGAGATTCTTTAGAAGATTGAACTTGATCATATCGCTTCCCGGAGCGGAATTGTTTGATGAAAGAAGAGCCATAGAAAGTTCCAGCATAGTGAAGGGTCTGTCCAGAGAACCGTCTCTTGGGGATGTTTCCCAAGAAATCGGTTGTGCTGGGACTGAGTCTGGGCAGACCTTTTTCGCGAAGCTGAATATCCAACGGTTGGAGTATTCGTCACTCTCATTAGAAGAAGAGCGGTTTCGCATGTTGCGAGCCACTCTCCAAAGCGTTGTCATTGAAGTTTCTCTTGAGAGACCCTCAATAAAGTGTCGCCAATAACTACGCTTCTTCGCTTTCAGCAGGTTTCTCAGCTGTCTTTCGAGCTTTGCGTACTCTTGATAAAGATCTGAGGTACCGTGCCTACGAAAAGTTTTGAAAGCATCAGATTTTTTAAGATACAACTGGGTGCAATCATCATCCCAGCCTAGTGTGGCTGGTCTTCTTTTGAAGGTTGCACTTGGAACACGTCGTTTTTGTGATTCTAATGCACTCTTATATATCAGTTCAGACAGGAATCGATACTCATCCAAAGGTGGGAGGGGATTGAATGATTCGATGCCAAAAGATACCGCTTCTGCATACTTTTGCCAATCGATATTCCTTGTGAGGTCAAAAGGAACCTGAATTGGATGGTCTGACCTTTCACTATTATGCTTTATGGTGGTTATAATGGGTAAGTGATCACTACCATGAGGATCCTCGATTACCTTCCACAAGCAATCGAATGATAGTGAACTTGACCCCAGTGATAGGTCGAGACGACTTTCTTTGCCGTCAGATGCAATACGTGTCACTTCACCTGTATTTAAAATGTTCAAATTGAAATCGTCGCACAAATCATAGAAAACGGCCGCTCTATTATCGTCATATGGTTCGCCCCACCCTGTACCATGCGCGTTCATATCACCCAGAATTAAAACTGGATGTGATAGTGCAGAAACCGCATTCCAAAGATGACGGCGGTTAATTGAAATTCTTGGAGGAATGTAAACGGAAGCTACGCAAAGTTCTTTACCCTTTACGTTTATTTGGCAAGCGACGATTTCTACGCCAGGATGAGTCGCGATTGGAATTCTATAAAATGAGTAAGTCTTTTTGATCCCCAAAAGAACTCCCCCATAATGGTCATCTCTATCCTGGCGTATAATGTTAAAATCGTGGAAGTTGAGTTCATCTTCAGAAGAAAGCCATGTTTCACAAAGGGCAAATATATCACAATCAGAGTTGTGAATCAAAAACTTAAACTGGTCTAATTTAGGTTTTAGACTATGACAGTTCCACTGTAGCACAGTGATCATATCTTGTACCTCACTTGATGAATTATCCATCGAAAGATATGATCGCAGCAAGGAGGGGCCATGATTGTGTCAGATTCCGAAGATATTCTTCTACTGTAGGTATAAACATATCAATAATGCCTCTAAATGTTTCTGGAAGGCTGAGGGCATCATATAAGCGATCCACGAGAACCCTAAAAGTAAACAGTCCTCGCTTGGGTCTAGGAGGCTTGCTTGAATTGCGAGGAACTTTGGTAGCTTTTTTCTTGCTACCTTGTCGATTATTTCTCTTTGAAGTGTATTTAACAGGCGGAGACGGGGGTGACAGGTTCTTGCTACAACATGGATCTGAAGCTAGAGGAACCTGATTCTTCGGAGTTTTTAAGTTTACCCCGTCCCCTTTGACATTAGGCAAACTTTTGAGGGAAGACTTCAAAAAGACCTTTCGGCGCAATCCCGGGGAAGATGATGACTTCCTTTTTCCAGGTGCGTGTACCTCCGAAAGAGATCCACCCTCATCAGTTTCGCCATCGTCCTGATCATCGGAAGACAACTCCTGATAGGGATTTTCAACTGGGACAGCTGATTCAGACACGGAATCTGGTGTTTTAAAAGATTTCACCATCTCCGCATAGGTCTGCTTGGAGCGCCTTATAATAGAGCGACTCTCATTTCGAATGCGTCTTTTGTAAGCCGGGCAAACTTGCAAGTCGTGTGGATCTCCGCCACAGTAGCTACATTTTTCCGCTTCCTGTGTGCAAGAGTCCTCCAAATGAGCTTGGTTGCATTTGCCACAACGGGGCTTGTTGTCGCAAAAGCTATCACTGTGACCAAACTGCTTGCATTTGGTACAATTAAAAACCTTCGGCCTAAAAAGATGCACTGGGTAAAAACCACCATCAATTACAACAAATTCCGGGAGGACGGAACCTGGAAAAGTCACTCGAAAAAACGCTGAAGGCGAGTACACCTTTTTATTTCCTTCCATGGAAACCTTAGATAAGCGTTTACAGTCTAGGATAGCCACATCAGGAATTGACCTATTTTTGAATCGACCAAAGCCGGTCTTGATGTCCTCACATGTCAGCATTTCGTCGAGGATCTTCCCCTCCACCTCCACTTCTCGTGCTGGCACATAGACGGCGTATTCAACAGTAAACGCTTCGTGTTGAGCAATTTCATTTGCTGCTTTGTAGCTAGGTGCGGTAACACGCAGCTTGGATGCTTTCACTTGGTGAATAACGGTCCCAGGATACTTACGCGTCAGCTCTCGAGAAATCGAAAGCATATTCAATGGTTTGCATTTGCGCCGGAAATAGACAACCCAAGGTCCAGGCGAAGATGGCTGATAAAACCGCGTACGAGCAATGATATCATTAGGAGGCGTTTCGCCTCCAATCGAATCGTCCATGTGGAAACAAATTTATGGAAAATAACTCAAAAGTGCAAAAGAGGAAGAGAAAAACCCTAAAGTATTTACAGTGCACTTTCTTCCTTAGGACGACAACTGTTTGGTTTGTAAACCAAACAATGTTAATAATATATAGAAAAAAAAAATAAAGCAAAAAAAAAAAAAAAACTTGTACTAATAATATACGAATTCAATTCTTATGTTTATTTTAGCGCACCCTGTAGGATGCAAAAAAACGGTATTGAAAAAAAAAGAAAAAATAGCTAATAAAAAAAAAACAAAAAAAAAATGGTCCGTTATTTACAGTTTGTACACCCTTACCCGTATACAGTAGTTTGGGAACCACTGTTATGGATGTCAAAAAAAACACGTGGTCGAATGTGGACTGGGGATACAATAGACAAAAGCGATCAAAACAAATTGGGCGGACAAAAGAGTGTATCGAAAGAGTGATACTTATCTGACCGAAGCAGGTAGATATTTATCACAGGCAGGTCGATGGTAAAGCTGTCCGTCGCGTCTGCCTTCGCACCCGTCGCCGCCGTCCTCTTCGATGACGGAGGGGCTGATGATGGCAATAAAGATGACTTTCTTGGATGCGATGCTTCTTCTTTGATGTACGATGATGCAAGCACCTCGCTTCCCGGGTTGCGCTGGATACCACCTTGCGACACTACACTTCGCACAAGCAGGAAAACGTACGATATAAAAAACCTTCCGCACTTGCGGGGGAAAAAACTCCACTTATACGAGGTCTATCGCGTGGTGAGATACGGAGCACACGTCCGACTCGTCCAAATGCACAACTGGGAATCTATTCCAGTCCTTAATTTCAGTTATCGCATCCATTCGTGTTCGTTTATGTAGCTAGAAAGTATATTGGGTTGTATATGTATATGTGAACCAAACTGTCTTTTCCGGTAGCAGCAACAACCTTTGACTACGTTTAAGATCTGGCTCGATATTATGAAAATTGGATACCAAAATTAGTTGGACCATTATGCTGCCTTTCAAATACAAATCAATTTACTATATCGTTAATAGTATGATCTAAGTACAAGAATTGCTATCATATTTGGTTTGAACTCTTTATTCAAACGCCACAAACGTTTCAAAAATACATTTATCCATAGCTTGAAAAATCTAACTGCACAATTCTCATATCATTAATTTGGGGAAATTACCTATTTTCGTCAGTTTTGTTCTTTTCGTTATGAGGGGTTTTTGGATTCAATTGAACTCAGGTTTGGCCTCGAATCCTTCTCAATCAAGCTTAATTATACGGTCAAGTTTCATGAAATTTGGCTGTCAAAAACCCCCCATGACGACGAGAACAAACCTGCCGATAATGCCCTAAGGGGCGATTTCTTCACTCTGGCTTATGCATTAAGCCAGGTTTAACTGTATGGGTAAGCCTGGCTTACCGGTTAAGCCGAGGTGAAGAAATCGGCCCTAAGGGTCGACTTCTTCACCTCGGCTTAACTTGTAAGCCAGGCTTACCCATATAGTTAAACCTGGCTTAACGCCTAAGCCAGGGTGAAGAAATCGGCCCTAAGTCACCCTATATAAATTACCTTGTATGTTTTACCAAGCTCTTCGTAAAATGTTACTACTATAGGTCAATGGTCCCGAAACTCTGCATTCGTGAAAATATGAAAATAAAAGCCTTTTTTGAGAATCGTAATGCCCCGGATATCAAACTAAACTAAATGTCGTCATGGGTAATGTTCTTACTGGCGACATTAGGATCTCCAACATGGACTAGAGCTTGTCATGATGCACCATGCCTAGTTTTTAAGAAATGCTCGAAAACGTAGGACTGTTTGCAAAGTTTTGTGGCAACAATGGTCTCATAACCATATCTAGTTGGACAAAAAGTTTTGGCATTAGCTTGATACTAATGCAAGTCGCACAAGTTCGTAGGTGGCACAGTTCGCTGTTAGGAGAATGGGGCACGTTCGGTGTAGTACTAGATTTGTAGTAATGAGCTGAATTTTAGTATGGTGAGAAGGTCGATTCTTCGTTTCTGCAATGAAATGGTGCAAAAAGCGAGGGTATTATGATTCCTTGCCTAATTTGATGCTGTTTGAGCAAAACTTTGGATAACTATGTTGTTTATGTTGCAAGAAATGGAGGAAACAACAACACTGTTGCCCATAGTTTTGCTCAAACAGCATTAAATTAGGCAAGGAATCATAATACCCACGCTTTATGCACCATTTCATTGCAGAAACGGAGAATTGACCTTCTCACCATACTAAATTTCAGCTCATTACTACAAATCTAGTACTTCACCGATCTGTCCTATTGCCTCTTTCCCGTCCGTTTACCAAAGCACAGAGATATGGGGCTAATTATTGACAAGATAGCCGCTATCCTCAAACGGTCGAAAGCTGTCCTGGCCACGTCCTTGCGACAGCAGAGGAGGGGTGGGGAAGGAAGATTAAGAAAGGTATGTGGAGACCTCTACGTCCTCTCAGGCATATGGGTTAAGTCCCAAGAATACGTTTGACCAACGTTTAATATAGTGTATCTGATACCAGGAGGAGATAGAAATACTGTTACTTCGGCAAAGTTGTTAAAGTGTTGAATTAAGTGTTTTTAACTTGTTAGAACATTCCGTTGCTATCCAGGGAAAAACTAAATAGTGTTAATTTTTAAATTTGAAAACCATTTGTACAATCCAAATTTTACATTATTAAAAAGAAATTGAAGAAACTATCCCAATAACGGCATACAGCTAAAACTGAAAGATTAGGCGTAAAATTGTTTGTCCATCTAGATACGCCTCTGGGACATGTGTAACCTGGTGATTGATGGTTTTCTTTTTTACCATCAATCAGTGCATAAAGGTATGTGCTGCCGAAATTCTGCAAAGTGATGTAATCGCCATTCAAAATTTTGACATTTTTTAGTATTGGTGTAAAAATAACATTGTGGTATGCCTTCTGTATTAGAATGCAAGATTTAGTCGTAAATCTACCATCTGGAAGGAAACTTAGAGGAAGACCAAGAGTTTAATGCATAAACCAAAAAATGGGCCAAAACTATTAATGTCGCTTACGTCACATTGCAGAATTACGGCAGTGTTTGCCTCTCGTGATAGACTTACTGAAACCCAATTCAACAATATCTGCAACAGCCAAACATGAAGACGGAGCCTTCTTGAATAAACGCAGCACTGAAATCGCGTCTGACCATAACCTTCTAATTGGTGAAATCCGGCTTCGCGTTGATGAATCAGCACACGTCGACTAGAAGATCCAGCTGTGAAGAGATCGTTCGTTGACGAACTTAAGTTGGAACTCGACCAGCAGATGTTCCGGAAGGTGGCAGCGTAGAAGAGCCGTGGAAAGCCATCATAAATGTATTTGAAGAAACCGCCGAGAACGAAATAGGTGAGCTATACGCACCAAGCATGAAGAGTGGATCACTGGCACTTTCTAGTGGAAGATTAGAAGTGAAGGCCATGATAGAGCGGTCAAGAGCCAGATCAGACAACATTTGACTTTAGAAAAGGAAGCAAAATGCTGCTGAAGAAGGGACAAGCATGTGTGGGTTACCCGGGTGACGAAAAATTAAAAGTCGCCACAACCGGCAGCATCAACCTTCTTTACGACATCTGACGAATTTAAATTCACTGAATTCGAGCTCGAGGATACTAGTCCTTATAGGACGCAACTGTACCTACCTACCCAACTGGTCAGCTGAAACGATAGTTTGAGCACTTTTGAACAACAACTTTATTTCGACTTCCAACGTTAACCAAAATTGGCCATTTTCAACTTTTCTCACCCCTATGTCACACTTTACTTATACGTATATGGAAGCTCTGAAACTTTTATGAGTCATCACACTTTGCTGACAGACATCAACAGCGATATTATACACACTAAATGAAACGCTAAATTTCATGTTTGTACACTAGTTTGTACACACTAGTTTGTATTTAAGGAGAAACTTCAGAGAATACAAATATGGCTGCCACAATGGCCGACTTGGACCCCTACTCACGTTTTCAAGAGCACCAATCATAAAAATTCGAAAACAAATGCGTTCGATTTGCAAAAGCTGCCTCTTTTAGCAAGTGAGCAAAGCCAGGATAAACATGTGCGGCTTGGTTTGATGCTTCGTTCGTCAGATTTGTGCCTCTAAAGTTTGTATGAAAAACTGCAATGGGTTTTCTTGATGTTTCACCTTAATCATCTGTACTAGCTAGGCCCTGACTCTCCTAAGCACTCGCACTCCCGTAATACATATGCACTCTCATAAAACTCTTGCTGGCATGAGCTATACATGGTAGCTAGCTGCGCTTCTGCCATCGTCCGTCTGCTGCCGCCATGAACACTCACGCCTCGTCTCCTCATGTAGTCACCATCAATCCTCGTTTCTACTCACAGTGCGTGTGACTACAAGCGATGCGTGTTTACAATTGATGTTTCGTGGCCACCTCACCGAGGGCACATTCCGGCTATTGCACAAGACCGATACTGGTAAATAATGATGAGAGCAACGAAGGAAAAAAAGACCTTTTCTGCTCAAGCCTGGTGTCATGGACGAATAATATCGGTTCTTTGTCTGCCCATCACAATTACTTGCGTCGTGATTCCGTTGTCCGCTCCCTCGCTATCATCACCTTTACCGTTACTGTGCCCGAATTCGCTCTGCTATGATGAGGACCCGGTGTGATCGTCTGCCGCTGTCCACGCCATAATCTGACATGTGATACTCCTCACAACGAATCGGTATGGCCGACCGTGGTACACTGGGAGAGCGATCGTTCCGCAATCTTATAGGTATTTCTCGGTACGCTTCCTTTCCAACTTCTTGTAGATCGGTGGATGTAGCGCGGTTGATGATCAGGGTTGTTCTTGATTGAAACTGCCAGGCTGCTTGTGCCTGGTATGTGATGCCGGGAAATGATGCTGTGTGGCAAATTGAGCCTTTCACTGAGTTGTAGCAATGTGCGACTTCTCTTCTTCACGTGAACGGAAGTTTACTCCCACTTTTGGAGAGAGCGACGGACAATGACAATTATCTTAATGACACCTTATTTTCTTGTGCTTGCCTGCATAGTTTTGATCAACGTACACTCTCATTTTTACATGTACTTAATATATATACATATACTTAAGATGCAAATTCTATTGGGTGTTTGCGATGTATCACGTTACATCTAAACTGTAATATGCCAGCGAAGCGTGGTGAGAGTCAGCATATATCACACAAAAGCTGCAGTTTTCCATCAACTGATTTTCGCGGTTTGGATCTCGTAGCTCCATCGTCGATGCCATCAGAAACCAATAGCAACGGTAATTCGAGAACGTACGTGGAGGTGGGTAAGCGACACCTCGGTCAACCAGTGAGAGATTTTCGATGTCGATCGATGTCGATTTGTTTTGAAACGATGGCGATCACTATCGACAGATAAAGGACTATAAAGAAACTGATTGATAGGGACACTGCGAAAGGGCGCCGGCTAAATTGCAAGCTAGCGCTGGATTTTTATCAGGCAGGACATCGCAGCAGAAATAGATCAAGGAGCTCGTAGCGAGACGAAGATTCAACAAGGAAATCGAAGAAGTAGATATGAATCAAAGATGAACCAAGATTAAGGTTAAAGCGAAAAGCCAGCCAGGATGAAGCTCCTCTGCGTTCGTCCTATAAACTCCCAGAGGTATGCTCATGATACATGAGTGAGTGAGAGATATATTGACCCTGCAACTTGGTTCTGGACGACGACCGGCTTAAGACCCAGACGGCTGTTCTAAGCTCCGTCCGATAGCTGAGATGGGTCTCCAAAACCCAGGTCTCAGGGTGTTTGGCGTTCGGGGCACGATGAACCTGGAGAAGTTGATTACAAAAGGGGTGCGTTTATTAAACTTACGGTGATTATGGTGGCCGACAGTTGTCTTCGCAATGACATGTGGAAGTCTTTCCCGGGGGGATGCTGATTTTGGTGCACAGTTTTTTTTGCGATCTGAGGGTAGGCCGAGGAGCCTGTGTACTTGGCTGGTAACACGTGAAAGACTGATGATAACAAGTTTCTCGCGACATGCTGTGGTGCCCGATTCTATGTACACCGTGTCCAATAAGTTCTCATACAAAATACAAAGTTAGAAAATATAATTTTATTTTACATCTGTGTTTCATATTTTCAAAATAAATGCATGTATTGAAGGGCCACATAATACTGATTAAATAAAGCATATGGTTTAGAATAACATTATTTTCTATTTGTTTTTATAAGCCCAACAGTACACTTCCGTTTTCTGAAATCCGTTTGCTCCGGCACGCGAGAAAAATGTCCGAAAAGTTGTTCATTCTACGGTAGCTAAATAGAGTCCATAAGGTTAAATTTTGAATTTATATCCCAAGTATTGTACGAAATGGATATACTAAAGCTGAAACAATACAATTTTAGTTATGACATGGTAAGAAATTTGCTAGTAAGCTTCACTTGAGCTGATTTTCTTGAAAATGTCCGTCATATTAAAGATAAACATCATAAAACATAAATTTTGGACAAAATTTACCACAATAGGGATACAAGTACGTAAAAGAAGTGAGAATATAGTGAATCAATAAGATATGATACAGCCATGCTTTTTTAACACAACAAATCTCATTAAAACAGGTAAATGGACAGTTTTGTTTGGTTCACGTTTTATTTTGTACTAAATAAAATGACTTCGTATTCCGCCAATACAGAGTCTCTTATTTTTTCTCTTTTGGCCATAGTTATTACTAGCAATTGTGAGGAGAGGAACCTAATTTGTTTCAACTTTAAATCATTACTCGTTAAAATGTGACGAAGTAACAAAAAATGTCGTGCGTGCCAGCTGAAATGGACTTACGACACATAAGCGATCAACAGAGAAGGATAAAGGACAGTTAATTCCAAAACATATGCTGCATTTGACCAGTGTTAGTTTGCCTTTCAATAAATATATTTACATTGATAATCCTTATTACAGATGTGAAATGAATTCAATTAGATTTTGTATGAGAACTTATTGGACACGGTGTAGGACGGAAGATCTGAGACGGTGGATGCCGGGGGTCCTTTGGTATCTGGCTCCGATCAACAAATCCGAGATGGCAAATGATGGGACAGGCGAAGAACGGAGTGTGGCTGCAGGCTGGCAGCATTTCGTTCTGAATCGTCCTTTGTGGGTATAACTGGGGCGGTAGGTTTTTTTTTTTTTTTTTTTTTTTTTAATTTCTTTGTATTTGTGAATTTTAACTTATTGCTAATTCTTCACACTGGGGCGGTAGGTGTCCCACATGGGCAACGTTGAAATAGAGACTAAATGATCATAAAATCGCAGTACAGAAAGTCGAGGGTCCACTAAATAGAAGCACCTGAGTGCTCGAAATAATATTTCAAATTCGAGACTTTAATCTCTTTGCATAAACTTGAATGATAAATTGAATAAACTTTGATTCTTTACCTGAATTTTTGACCGCAATCGTTAGTGTTGTGAGGCAAATACAGAAAACTAGTTGAAAGCCTGCCTCTAAAAGTCCCATAATGATATAGGAAAAAAGCGATATCTGGTAACTAATAAGCCGATTAGTCGATCAAATTTGTAGCGGAGGCCAGCGTTTGAATCTACATATTTGTGCACGTGAAACGTCGATACATGGCTTCATTATGGCAACTTTTAGGTCAAACATCTTTGAATCCCAGTTCAACAATGCACCAGAATCTCGAATGCACAAATCTCAAGATTTAAACAACTAACGATAGTGTAGTTTTTATTTCGTTCCTGCCATGGTTCCTGCTCACTTGTTATAAGCTTAAAATAAGAAGATCCAGTGCGCTGGTGTACGTTTTCATGAGATTTGTACGTTAGAAATCCATTCATTTATTCCACTGGCATAGTGGTCCATCAAAAATTGGCATTTCAAAAACAAACAAAGCATAAAAAATCTTTCAAATGCTTATAGCGTTTATCAATGTGGTATCTCTGATTATCGATAACACCTCACTATATTGTTCCTTGCTTGTTGAAGTAGTTGCTTGCACGTAAATGTGTTTCATCTATCACATTCAGACCATAAGAGACCATCTGCCATAAAAACGCTGACTCCTGACTTTGGCGGTATATCAGGCGGACAAGGTGGATATGCCACAAACTTTGGAAGTGGCCTAAGCGGAGGAGCAGAAAGCCAGGTCATTGCTGCCGTGTTCAAGACACTGGTTAGTCGTTTCGTTGACGCTTTGAAGGATTTGAAAGGTCAGGAAAATATTGCTCTGTATTGTGATGTCCGCCAGCTGGTAACATATGTGAAAGGCGCTCATGGAGGACCGTTTAGGCGTGTCGCTTTGAGTGGCATACTGGCAGTCACACCCAGACCTAACAAACAATTGGCAAACATGCAAACCACAAGAGTTATTAGGTAGGATTGGTTTTATTAGTTTACGATGAAATATCACAAACAGCATGGTTTACTTCTAGACATATTCCGGCCAACGACGCACAAACGTTTCAGCAGGATGAAAAAAATCAACGAAAACTGGTGTTCAAGAAGAAAAGCACATCTTCAACGTGTGCAGTAAGTAAAGTGATTGGTGTTTCGGTGTTGGATGTTAAAACTTTAACTCCCATAAATACGCAGTTTGTACCACTATTATTGCAGAGTTTGTTGGAGACAGAGGGCTTGGAGGAACATTGCCGAGCAAGTCAGAGCCCTCTTAGCAACTACAGACGTAAAGGGCTACCGACTAGGCCCACGCTGACCCCGAGGCACAGTGAAAGAGCTCTTCTTTCAGATTCCACTTCAAGCTCGGAACGGAATTCAGTTGGCAGAATTAGCGGCATAGTGCGCTGGTTCCGTGGGTCAAAAGATCGTGAGTCCATAGACCTGGAATCCGGTCCTATGGGAGGTAGTACTGAAATTCAGACTTCATTTATGAGAAAAGGATCCCTAACATTCCAAGCAAGAACTCGAGCCACTGATGGAATAGGGAAGTCTATTCAGCGTGCTCGGAAGCGTGTAGAACGTAGGCTTGGGCGATTTGGGATAGGTAAAGGAAAGAAGAAAATGGGAGGCACCGAAGACACTTCAGGAAGCTGTAAGATACAAAGAATCTTCAGTCGTTTGCCTTCTAATTACTAGTGTGTCAATATTTTAGATTTTAGTCATCGACCGTCACTGGATATGGGTGAAGGACCGCGAGAATCCGAAGTCGTGGTGTTGAAAGAAAGGCGTCTGATACCGATAGATCCTGTACGTGAAGGAATGGCTAGATTTTCGTTTTTGCTGGAAACCTGTGCTCCAGGATCAATTCCTGATCCACCATTGATTGCCGCTTTGCTAGAACTGCCTCAGGCGCCTATTGTAGCACGTGCCGCATTACTAATGGAATGTGCCCATTTCGTACACCTTTGCAATCGAGGTCAATGGCCAAGCTGGATGAAGCAAAATATTCCTTCATTCAGACCGTCGGGACCCGCATTGGGCAACAGATCGTCATTGGCAGCTGGTGCCAGGCGAATTCACATTCTACAAAGAGCAGCAGGAAAAATGTTTCATCAGGTATGTAAACCAATAGCTCTGTAACGTAAATATTATAGTTATTGTGTTCCACAGTGGGGAGAAGCATTGGGTTTCCGCTTGGATGATATGTTGAACAATGAAAAGAAGAACCATGACCAGGTCAATGCTAGCCTTGGAGACCCGGAAAAACAAAAACAACTCTTGCAACAAGACGAAGAGGAAGATTTCCTAGACGAATGTAACGACTAATCATATGATTTAACGTCTAATAAGGATTATTATAAATAAATTTTATACATTTCAGTGAGTGTAAATCCTCGTGGCAACGACTGTCCACCGGCATTAAAGCTGGTAGCATGCATTTTATTGCTGGAAATCACTGGGTTCCTCCGAGAGACCTATCAAACTTTGCCTAAAACATCTAGATTGTCCACTAAAGAGAAACAAGTTCCATGGGATAAGGTTTGTCGGTAAGTCCACCGTGAATCCTTGTCTCAAACTAAACTAACAATGTTGTTTCACAGTGAAACCAACCGTCGATGGTCGATGGCTCTAAGTTCAATGGGCCACTCTCAAACGTCTGCCCAAAGTCTACAGTCCATCGCTGGTCAAACAGAGCGGAAGATATCATTCGTTCTGCAGGAGCCAGATAACGAATCGGAGGGCAGTAGCAACACCACTCTTACAATACAGGGCGAAGAAATCGTACAACGTAAGTTCTTTTTTAAGGAAAACGGAAGTACATTGTTTGTTCTAAATGTTTTCTTGGCAATAATGTGTAAAACTACCCGAACCAATCTTTTTTGTACAGTAGAAAACATCGATCGCATGAATGGATCACCTCAAATCTCCTGTATAAAAACCATGTAACATTGTATATTATATGTTTCCCTCCCTTTTCCAAGAAGCCCAAAAGCGTTCCATTACCACTACGAGAAACTTCTTATTGCGACGTGGAACATCCACAACACCTGCCGGTGGTTCCTTTAAACGAAGATCATTGAAGTTGCGGCGTGCACCCAAGGATCTGAAGGATAATGACGATTGTAATGATTGTTATAAGTCGCAGTTCACGACGGTTTAACAATAGCGAGCTTCTTCTTCATCCGTAGATCCTGTGAAGCGAACCGACTCGATACAATCCCGAAGAAAGGTATCCTCTTTGTCGGATCGCAGCGACAATTCTGAACCAGGTCAAATTAGCGGTGGTGAAGAATCACCAGGTATTTTGAGGTAACCTTGGGTGATTTCTGTTTTATATGACGAAAATAAAATGTGTGCATACATTGTAGTGACGACCAACCACCAGAGTCGCCATGTGATTCTAATGATTCCGATGAAACTGCAAAGAACTTGCCGTGGCTGCGACCGGTAATTGCATTTTTGAACTCATTCAACTACTACTGTGACCACCAGAACTACTGTCATCCCTACTGCTATCGGAGGCATATGCGGGCAGCCACACGATTAGTGAAAGCCGTACGAAAGGTTAGTACCAAACTTTAATTTCTGACTACTAGAGGCAGCCTACCATGGTACTGGTGGGATTCTACCAGAATCCTAGCGGGATCCCAAAAGGATCCTAGCGGGACCCTACCAGTATTCTAGCGGGATCCTACCAAGATCCAAATGGGATCCTACCAGGATCCAAGCGGGATCCTATCAGGATTCTGCTAGGATACTATAATTCGTAATTTTTCTTGGCAAGAGATTCTATTTTGAATCAATACAGGTATACCTCGATTTAGTGGACATTTCAATTTTTGAAATGTCTATAAAATCGAATTTTACATAAAATCGAAGCAAATTTTTTTTGTTTTATTTTTATTTAAATTTTATACCAAAATGTACCAAAACATATAAAAACTGCATGAAAATTGAGTTTTCGATAAAAGGCTCGGAGTTTTTGACCTATATTAGTAATTCTCGCTTAATAACGAATTAACCACTATTTCGCTATTTTTTATGCTCGAATTATTTTGTCTAAAACTATTTATGGTTGATTGAAAAGCCAATATTTTGTGCAATGGACATACACAATAACGCTATTTGCATAAATGTCCCAAAAAATTAAAAAAAAATAAATCGGAAATTCATTTAGGGCTTTTTTGAAAATATCTCTGAGGATTTATTTACCCTGGAATTTGTTTACGAATTGCTTCATAAATTCCTCCAGGGTTGCCATCTGAAATTCCTCAAGAGATTCCGTCGGAAATTTAGAGATTCGTGACAATCACTTGATAGAGCGTGGTTACTGGTTGTGCTGTATTTGCCGAACGATCTTTCTGTATGAGTAGTGTAGGCTTGTGACGCTATCGTCTCGGTCTCGGTCGACTTTTGTTGCAATTCTGAGGTGTTAAATAAAGTTAAGTGAACTCAGAATTTTCAACTCTATTACGACGGTCTGCGAATGATACTTGCCACATTAATTCATCATGTTACAGTTTACACAAGTTATTTCAGAGATTTTTTGAGAAATTGGCCCAAGAATTATTTCAGAAATTCTTCTAGTTATTTATTCATAAATTTCCCTAGGCATTTATTTGGAGAATCTTTTGGAGAATCTCTTGGAGAAATCTACCAAAATTTTCTTCAGAAACTCTTGTAAAATATCTTTCTGTTTTTGTTTGTGAAATTTGTGCGAGTGTTCGGCCAAAAAATCCTTTTCGGATTCTTTCAAAAAATCTTCCATTTGGAAATTTTCTTCAGAGATTTGTTTAGAAATTCTTTCTGTTCTATGAATTTCACAAAGAATTCATTCCAAGCATTTCAATGATTTTCTTCTGAAATTCCTCCCCATTTTTTTCCAAAAAAAAATATTTTTAAATTTGAGTAGAAATGCCTCTGATGATTCTTACAAAAATGCATTCAGAGATTCCATTAGAAATATCTTTCGACATTTATTCAAATTACTCCAGAGATTCCTTTAATAAAACTTTCAGCTATGCCTTCATAATCTATTTTTCAGAAAATGTTTCAAAAATTTAAACTGGGGTTACTTTCTAAACTCTTCCAAGGATTTCATCAAAAATTCTCACAACAATTTCCAATTTCTACAGAAATTCCTCTCCAGTGACTCCGGATGTTTCAGAAAGGGTTGTGTATGAATTTTTATTGATACTCCTCCAGGGATTTCTTCAGAAAATCTTTCAGAGAGGTAAATTTTTTCGAGACTTTTTTAGATATTTGTCTGAAAAATCCTTCGGGAATTCCTTAAAGCATTCTCTCAAACGGTTCCCCGAGGATTTATTTCAAAACTCTCTCCAGGGTTGGCTTTAGAAGTTGCTCCAGGGTTTTTTTTTGAATCTGAATTTCTGTCAGAAGAACTTCCTGGGATTTCTCTAGAATATTCTTCAGGGACTCTTTAAAAAGTATGAGATCCATTAGGGAACTTTCTGCAGGGATTCCTGTAGAAATTACCCTGGGGGTTCCTTCAGAAAATCTTCCGTGGATTTAATTATAAATTAGACTAATAATTTCTTCAAAAATATCTCCAGATTTTCCTTCAGAGTTTTTTTTTATAATTTTCTACATTGATTTTAATAAACTTCTACAGATTTTTCGAGAATTCTTTCATAGACCCTTGTTGAAATCCATCCTAGGACTCGTTTAAAAAATCTTTAACGAGTTCCTGAAAAAATCTTTGGAAACTGCTCATAGATTTACTTCAAAAATTCATCCAGGAAATCCCAAAGAAATTCAGTCAAAATTTTTCACAAAATCTTCTAGGGATTCCTCTATACTTTACAATGTCATATAGAAACTTCTCTAAGAACTCCTTAAGAAAGTCTTACACGGATGGATTCCATAAATGTTGCATGGGTTCGAAAAATCTTGCATAGATTGTTCTAGAAATTCATCTACGAATTTCTTTGAAAGAGATTCCTTCAGAATTTTTTCGAAGCATTCATCTAGAAAACCTTCCACGAAGTTCAAAAGTATTCCATGAACTTTTTTTTAAATATGGTTCAAATTTTGAAGAAGTTTTGAGTTTCTGTTTCTCAATGTATCAGAATCAGAAAATTAAAACTTCTTTAAAATTATCTCAGAAGTTTTCAAAAAAACTGTCTCCAATGATTGCTTTTGGAATTCTATAAGATATTATAAAGGAAAATCCCAAAATTTATTCACATGCCTTTAGATATTGCTTCAAGACATTTTTCCTCCAGAAATTGCTCCAAGGATTTTTTAAGTTAGAAATTCTTAGGAAATCTTCCAAGGACTACTTCAGAAATTTTTCTTCAGATTTTGCCGACTGCTATAGAGGATTGCTATGGAAAGGCTGGAAGACATTTATACAGAGATTCCTGCAGAAATTGACACAGAGATTTCCTCAGAAATTCCGCCGGTTATTCCTCTATATATTTTATTAGAAATATCTCCAGGATTTCCTCCAAGTGCACCTCTAAGAATTCCTCTATGAGTTTCTCAAAGACTTCATTGAAACTTTGTTTAAAATTTTTTTTGGGGGTTCCTCCAGGTTTTTTTTTAATATCTCGAGAGGTTTTGTTAGGTATTCTAGCAGTAGTTTCCAGGTATTCCTTCCGGAACTTCTTCAGAAAATCCATCTATGAATTTTAAAAATAATCCTTTTTTTCAGAAATGCTTTAAGGAGTTTATTCAGAATTTTCTTCAGATTTTTTAAAAATCTTTTTGAAATTTCTTCAGTGATACTTTCGGAGATATCTTTAGATACTTGTTTAATATTACTAGAACTACTTCAGAAATTTCGGCTGGGATTTCTTCAAAAGTTGTTCCATGTATTCTTTAAGAAGTTGTTCCAGCAGCTCACGAATTGCTCAAGCGGCTCCTTCAAAGATTCCTCCAGGAATTCATCCTTGGGAATGTGCACGTGAAGGGACGCTGAAATCGGGAAACCATGACTAACTAGATCTGAGTACTAGAAATAATTTATCACAAATCTTGTCAGTAATCATCCGAGGCATTACAATGACCTTTTTAGGGAATTTGCTATAAATTTTGGAATTCAATCAGCAAATCTACCAAAAATATCAGGTATTTAATACAATTCTCGGTGAGGAAGTCATAAGAATCGTTGAAAAAAGTTTGTTGGAAAACTTTGAGAGAAGATCTGGCGAATCAGTTTGCATGCATCCGTCAAAAATGTTGTTATTGCAAAGGGATCTATAAAAAAATATTGCCAGAAAATCACTCCATATACTCCGCTCATCGCCATCATCGACAAAGTCAGGGATATTTATAAAAAAAAATGAAGTCAGAAAGGGAAGTATGAGATTACAGTAAATATATAGAACTAAGTATGTCATGAGGTATGCATTGGCGCTAATATGGGTACTCTACAAAACAATTTATTGATATGAAGTGCTTCGCGTGTTAAAGGCTGAAAACCCCTGGTTTATAAGTCATCATGTAATAAATTGCAAGTTTTAAACTGATTGAATAGTTGAAAAAAATACCATTAAAAAAATGTACATAAAATCGAGGTAAAATGTACATAAAATCGAAGTACATAAAATCGAGGGTCTATATAATCGAGGGTCCACTAAATCGAGGTATACCTGTAGTAGGTACCTTCTGGGCGATGATTTGCACAGCTTCCTCTACATTGATGTGATGAAGTGCATAAGACGCTGTCCATAAACTAGTTTATGGAATAAACTATATACGTATACGTAGACACAATTTTGGTAATCTCAGACCCCCTCTTCCCCCTCGCAGATTTTCGTTTATACAAAATTTTCGAAATTTGTAAGGGTCGTAGACTTTGATCAGAACCCCCGGTCCCCCCTCAGAGTCTACGTAGTTTTTGGACAGGTTCTAAGATGTTTACAGTCGAGTCTCCTATTAGACGCTGCCACCCACTTTACGCCCGGGCGCCCATATCTATGTCTCACCTGTCTTGCATCCAATCCAGCTGATTTTTCGTGGTTTGTTTTGTCAAAGATGAAAACGACAGAACGAGTTATAATTTTCAAACGCTTTTAAATTCAAATTTCGCGTAAATGTTTGAAATAGATTGTCACATCGGTTTCTCGAATGAGAATACCGAGAATACTACCCAAATTAACGTAACATTTTGGGGTGTGCCTAAACTAAATTCTCGGTCAAAACATTCAAGCGTGTATCATCTTGGGTGGTGCGACTTGCACGCAATAAATTCTAACAAAATTCTACACCGAAAATTATTTCTACTCAGATGGCTACGAAAACTATTTCTACCAGAGGCTATGAAGGGTAATTATAATTTTAGGGCATTTTCGACACACTGTTAAATGCTAGGTTACGAGTATATTTTTTGGAAATTTACCGCAAAGCGTATGCATGGAAGCGTCCATAAGATTTTTCTATCGCTGCAAAATTGAAACAAAATCGAAGTCAAAATTTATTACAGTGTGATGAATGCAATCATTTCGTAACGCTAATAACGCTAGTTTGTTGAAAGCAACAGTTAAAATAATCTACTCAGAGATGTATTCCCTCACGTGGGAATTGTGATGATTTCTTGTTTAGTTTGATGCAGTTTGAGTAAAACTTTGGATCACTTGAATATTTAATCAGCGGTTCACGCTGTTTAGTGAATACCCTTGTTGCATTATTCATTTCGTGTATATTCAACAACACAGTGACTCAAAGATTTGCTCAAACAGTTTCAACTATTTATTAGGCTGACACTAATTTTGATTTTCTCTTATGGCATCTCTTCAAAAATTGTTGGTTACGTTTTGAAAGGGAACAAAAAAAGTTTATTCAAAATTTTCAAAGAATTTAAGGTCAGATCTGAGTTACCCGCATTAGAGTGTAATGAATGCAATCATTTTGTAACGCTCGTTTTTGGTGACAACGATAAATATAATTCACACACTGTTGTAAAATTAATTCAATTAATTTTCATTTTTTTTATTTTTCAAATAAAATTTTTTTTGAATATGTGGCATTATGCAGATCATCCTACGTTCGTTGAAGGCTATGTTAACCAAAATGATTCAAAACTGGTATTCACTACCCAATATTTGTCGTGATGTCAGTTTACATTCTCGCAAATATCTTTGGCAATCAAATTCCACATGAAACAGAATAACAGTTAACAGTTAATGAACCACTCAATATAATTAACACATTAAATTTTATTATATATATCAGGCCAAACATTTCAATAGGTCCTATCTGAATAGGCTAGAGGAACTGGTTCACTTTGCGTGAATGAGGATGAAGCATCTGTCAAAGAAAAAGTAGATCTTCATATAAAAAAAAATGCTAAAAGTGGCAGATGCTTCATCCTCATTCACGCAAAGTGAACCAGTTCCTCTAGCCTATTTGAGAGGCTCTCCTTGTTCACTTTCTCTTTCATTTATTGCAATGTAATGTTACACTTTTCAACTTTTTTTCGGTAAAAATCATAAAACGATTGTTTTGACCATCGTTCTATGCAAGGAAACAATCATAATACAAATAAACAGCTGAGATATTAACGAAAGAGAGCTTCTCTTCTGCAGATAGGACCTTTAGACATGTTTGGTTTCATAAGTTATCTTATGATTTTCATAAAAGCCTTTTTATGAGATTTTTCATAAGACCGCTCTAATGAATTTCTTAAGAAATTTTTGTCTCAGTGAGCAATTTTTAATGACTACATAATAAACTCGGTGTGTCAAATAATTTAAGCGTGCACAGAAAATGAACACTTGCATGTGATCGATATCATTTCAGCGCATGCGTTCAGGGTACTAATTTTAAATATGTCTCTGAGCACCCACCTCATCATCAGCCTCTTTAGCTCAGTGGTAGAGCGCTGGTCTCGTAAACCAGCGGTCGTGAGTTCAATCCTCACAGGAGGCATCTAACTATTTTGCTGACAGCGGATTTTTTACGAATCAATAATTATCCTAGAAATTGTTATATGTGTATGCACTTATTTTTTTTTTTAGGTGTACGGAGAAGAATTTGGCTTGATTCCCATGGCGTTCACCCACGTTACAGAATCAGGGAAGAGCAGTGGTCGGCGAGATCGATCCAAACAAGGCCGGAAGGTATCCGATCAAAGCTCTTCGCAAACATCACCATCACGTAGAAAAGACAGTATCTCTAAACGCGACAGGTAAATTTTCATAATTTGTATTTGATAGAATCAAATGTTAAAATATTTTATAAATTTATGTCATTCAGAATCATTCAAGACGATTCAGAGCCAAATACGTCACAGTATTCACAGCGCACTGATGAGAGCAAGAAATCTCAAGAATCCCCATTGATTATGAAGTACATAAAAAATCACGTGCGAGATATGTTCCATGTGCCAATAGCAACCCTTGTGAAGGGAGCTTCCGTACTGACCGAGGAACAATTCATAGAAGTTATACCGGTAGCGTGGGAACTTTTACTCGAATCCAACCAAGAAGTATCGGCAGCCTCGGCCGCTTTGTTCATCTTGGCCTCGGTCAAAGCACCTACCACAGCATCCGAACTGATGCAGCGTGCCATGAAGCATAAGAATCCGAACGTACGCGTGGAAGCCATGCTTAGATATCATGTACTGTGGAAAAATCGCTTCCAAGTGTGGCCCCGAATGGAGGAAGGAGCTCATCTATCTTTCAAAGTGCCGCCACCCGGCATCGAGTTTACACTTCCTTCGCCTAAGATTGGCATTGAGAGTTTGCCCGTGGTCGATCCGCCTTGGAGTCCTCGCCAACAAAATAAGGACATGGAAGTGACGCTAAACCAGGAGAGACATGTAAGCCAATCAAAAAAGATAAATCAATCGAAAAAAACTGCGCTGCATTTTGCTATTATGAGATAATACTACCTAATCATTATTATACCTTTTCAATTCCCAGCGATCCCTAGTCACGGCGACCAAAACTCGCAAAAAGCAACAAACGGAAGCGATACGGCACGCCATCCAGCAGCAAGAAGATAAGCAACGCTCCGAGCGGCAAAGTTTCCTCATCACCACTATCCCAATCACACAGCAGGCAGCATACGAGCCAGGTCTCGATCATGGCCCTGGCGAGGATCACATAGAAGAGGAAGAGGATGGCGCCCGATCAGCGATCCACATGCATGCCGCCCACTCTGTCTTCCCCTCGTGTTTGTGTTCTTCGGTAATGCAAATCGTGGCCTGTCTCGATGATGCCGCTGTCAATGCAGACGGTCAAGCCGTCTACGAGACAGCCTACCAAGTCATTTGGATATGTCTGGTGGAGGATTCGGCCCTATTTTTGCGATACGTGCTCGAAAGGCTTACCAGAGACCACCAGGATCAGATGTTCAAATTGCTGCGACATTTGATTCGTTTCGTGCCCAGACTGCCACAGCAAGCAGCGTTTGCACTGTATAACTACATCATAGGATATGTTATGTTCTATGTTCGATCCACACACGAGTGCAGTCAACAGGTAAGGATAGAAAAAAAGAAAGCTACTCTCAGCCTAGCGTAGTGGGGCGCGAGAGAGCTAATGAGAGGGGGGACACGATTGTCGGTTCGAATCTCGTTAAACTTGTGTCCCATTTTAATCACATTAATGATTGACATATTACGATTGTCGATCATTATCAAAAAATGGGTAGAAAATAACAGTGGTATAAGGGTGAGAAAGATCATTCCACGCCTGAATATCATTCTCAATTTACTACTGGACATTTTTTGGAGCGTATGACGTGTACGATTAGGCACAGTCAGGATTCGTGTTTTTTTATACATGGTACCACCCAGATTACGCCCCACCGCAATTTCTCGGTTGTCTCAACCAATTCAGTTAATTAATTAACTATAATTGTCATTGAACAATATTATGATGTCGCCCACCAACAAGCCCAAACCAAGGAACCAAAAATTTTGTTAGATATCAAAAAGTGATTTGTTCGTATCATTGTTATTTTTAGTGCAATTTTAGTTCATTTTGGCTTCTTTAAAATAATAAATAATGCACTAAACTTACGTCATATGTCATTATAGTTTGTCCGTAAATAAACTCAATGCTCAAAAGGACATCCTATTTTTCACAAAGAGAAAATCTATTTTAGGAATATGTATTAATATGTTGACCACCAATAAAATCTGGCGTTCGATTTGAATAGGTCGAATGTGCATAGGAATCACTGCAAACATACCATCTATTCAAATGTAACGCCTGAAATATGCAATAACACAATTCGAAAGAATAGTATGGTACAAAAAAAAATGAATAAATCGCAAATCTCAGCAGACCTGATTGATATTTTCGTAGCAGTAAAACTCAAAATTAAAATAAAAAAAAATCGCAAAGATTTTGGACTTAAGTCTTCTTGGTTCATTTTAAACATAATAGGGGTACTTACTAAACAGATTAAATTGCTGCGTAAGCCATGATTTTCTGCTTATTTGAAATGTTTCATGATTTTTCTAATGAAATAATCGAAGATTGCCATGGTGATCGCGACGTTTAATCAGTTTAATCAGTTTACGCTGTTAAATGAATCCCCCTGAAACTTAGAAAAATACACGCAATATCATAATTCATTTTTACTGACTTTTCTCGGTGAACTTAATACTACTAAAAAAGTAGGGAGTAACGAAAGTAATGAAAGAAACGGTGGGTAGAGCCGCAAGTGTGTGATGAGAGAAATTGAATAGCCTGTCTAGGGCTAGTAGTAATCATCGAACTACTACTCCCTAGCCGTTCAAAAGCAGGACGTCATTGTGATTGTTTTATTCAATTATGGCCCTCTGTTAATTTCAACTTCTATCAAATTTCTCTCGTCACACACCTGCGACTCTATCCACCGTTTCTTTTATTACTTTCGTTCCTTCCTCCTTCTTTGAGTAGTATTAAGTTCACCGAGAAAAGCCAATAGAAATTAATTATCATGAAGTCATGCGGTAATCAAACCTAGAAAATGAATGCAATATTTTAGAAGTGGTGAAAAGCGTTATTTAACTTCAAATAACATTTTGAGGAATAAGTTACACTAAAGCTGTTTTATGTGAGTTTAGTTTACTATCTTTGAAATGAGCCAAGAAGAACTAAAATTGAACAAAAATATGAACAAATAACTTTTCCGTGTCCTATGAATTTTTTGGCGGATACATTCCTTTCTACAAGTGTAGAGCTGAAGGCCTTTATTTCAGAATATTTGGGATTACCTGAGGTATCACTAAAAGTTGGTACATGGATATGATCTCTCATTTTTTTTTTTTTTCACTGCTCGGATCGGAACTTAAATCATACCACCTATAGTTGATCCATTGTGGTATACATACCCGAGTAGATGGGAAAATCTGGTGAACAGGATATTAAGTTATTACTGATTGAATTACTGAAGAACGAAAACTGATATAAGTTTGATTGATATAAGAGGTAAAAGATCAGAAATAATATCAAAATCTAGTATGGAAAATTTCTCGTTAAGATATTACAAGACCAAAACAATAGCAGATAAGATTTGTCGATCTTTTTTTTTTGAAGACCTAAATGTGTTCTTATGTAGAAATTTTCAGATATTTCGACAAAAAGTGAAATTGATATCATATCACTTTGAGTTATTCGTGCGGTATTTGAATAACATATCAAAATCACATCGAGCAGTTACTCAAATCTGGGTTAGCGATGTATATACAGGGTGTTAGGTTCGTGAGTGCAAACTTTTTGAAGGGTGATAGAGGACCATAAATGGTGAAAATTTTGTTCTACGCATATGGTCAAATCTCAACCGTTACGTAGTTATTGAACTTCCCATGTTTTTGACTCTTATAGCCTTAACTGGCTTTAACTTAAAAATGGTCAAACTTATCGCAATTTTTTAACCCTTATTCGAAAGATTATTGAATTTTCTATCATATGGCATCTTTGAATCGATTGGTCTAGTTAATTAACTAAGTTTTCTAGAGCAAAATAGCTAAAAATAGTGCGTTTTAATTTGTTTTTGTCACTTATCTTTGAAACATGCGTAATAAATTCAAATTCTTTGTTTGGCAAAGTTGTGGCCCCTGTTCAACTCTACAATTCGTTCTTTGACACCAAACTTCTAGCTCTTATCGTTTTCTTGCAATTTCGATTTAAATGTGCGGCACAGTGAGCAAAAACGTGCTTACCTTGACAGTTGCGAATTTTTGACCTGAAATGCGATGTTTAAATCGAAATTGCAAGAAAACGATAAGAGATAGACGTTTGATGTCAAAGAACGAGTTGTAGAGTAGAACAGGAGCCACAACTTTGCCAAACAAAGAATTTGAATTTATTACGCATGTTTCAAAGATAATTGACAAAAACAAATTAAAACACACTATTTTGAGCTAGTTTGCTCTAGAAAACTTAGTTATTTAACTAAACCAATCGATTCAAAGATGCCATTTGATAGAAATTTCAATAATCTTTCGAATAAGGGTAAAAAACTGCGATAAGTCTGACCATTTTCAAGTTATAGCCAGTTAAGGCAATGAGAGTAAAAAACATGGAAAGCTCAATAACTACGTAACGGTTGAGATTTGACCATATGCGTAGAACATTTTTTTTCACCATTTATGGTCCTCTATCACCCTTTAAAAAGTTTGCACTCAGGAACCTAACACCCTGTATATGTACTGTTACCGATGTTTATACTTATTAGGGGTTGGCAGTGATGATTGAAACATTTTGGCTTGAATACTTTCTGTTCTTACTTTTAAAATTTGTCATTGTTTTACTATTTTTATTTCATATTGACCAATTCGAATCCTCTTACTTTAAAATTCCATACAATCGTCACTTTTCAGTTGGTAGGATCAGCTTTATCAGTGTTGTGGATGGTGGTGCACAGCGTACATGGCATAATGTTCAAAGACTTAAAACAGATCTTAAGGAAAGAGCAGTGTGATGCATCTATTCTTTTGACTGCCAACGTACCGTCTGCCAAAAAGATTATCGTTCATGGACCAGAAGGTACGTATTACGTCATTTTCCAATAACGTTTTTATGCAACCGCTCATTCGAGATTCTTTCACTTCTCTACAGATGAAGGAGGTATACCATCTCAGTTCCCAGTTCAGGAGGATACCCAATTTACTCAGCTGCTGACAGAGTCGCTAGATTACTTCGGTATCGACGAAAAGAAGCTCAACCAATTCGTACTGGTGGACTACAAAACGCAACAGATATTGAATCCCAACTGGTACGTGCGAGATTGGTACTTCTTTAAACGGTCACAATATCCACAGCTAAAGTTAATCGAAATGAAACCAGAAGAAGCTTTCAATGCACTACAGAAACAAGAATTGTACAAAAAGTTTGTGGAAATCGGGAAAGTGCATTTGACCTGGGCAATTTTGAAGAACGTCGACATGGTCGTACAGCGAGTGGTATTCCTACACGAGGAACTCATGAAGTTACCATCGTTTCCGAGAAAGGCTTTGGAGGTGGATTTGGACCTTCACCAAGGAGGAGAGTTCGGGAAAGAATTGCTTGGACTGGACGTGCTGCACAAATTCATGTGGGTGCGGCTTATTGCCAGAATGTTCGAAGCAATGGCTGGTAACTTTGCATATTCTGCGGATATTCAGTTGTTCTTGAATGTGCTTTCTGGCGCTGCATTGTTGCATTCAGAAGATTCGTGCATCATGCGATATGTCACTGCAACTTTCATCAACGCAGCCTTTAATTTTAAGAACATTTTCTCCACAAACGGATATTTTATGATAATGCCTACATTGCTGCAAGTCTATTCACTACACCAAACGAACAAATTGGTAACGACCACGATAGAATACGCCGTAAAACAGTTCTACCTGCTTAATCGGAAACCCTTCATTCTGCAAATGTTCGGTTCGGTATCGGCTATTCTCGATACGGATGAAGATGGTATTTATGGTGAAGCCCACAAGGTGCAGTCCAGTTGCCTGTTCAACCTGTTGCTGAGCTTGGAGACACCTTCGCCAGATCCCTTGAACATTGCTGAGTTGGTCAAAGAACCCAAACCTTTGAAGGCTATTGATTTCTGCTATCACGACGAAGACGAGATGGTAACTGTGTTGGACTGCATAACTCTATGTGTCATGGTTGTGTCGTATTCAGCCGAGAGTACCAGAGGTTATCAGATGCTGGTGGGTTATGGCAGTAAATTGTTTGGAAACGACATTATTAGGTGTATTTTTTTAGATAATTTTGGAAGCAATTCTACCTTGCTATATGCAACAGATCCAATCGCCAAGCTATGTTCCGCTTGAGGGAAAATGTGAAAGAGACATAATCTTACAGTTGGCTGTTGCGATTAGAACCATGGTACACAATTGCGAAGGACTTTCAAAGTATGATCCTTGATTCACTGAACAAATAACAGTTTTACAGGTTTATTTTATATTGCAGGAGCTACAACGGACCGTTCCGCAACAGCCCGGAACACAAAGGATCCAGTCAGAGAAACTGTTCCCGAGGACCACCTTGCTCACCTGGTCTCGATTTCGAGGAAGACTCACACTCCAAATATGTCAGTGATGTTGGCCGAACCAAGATTCTGAACGAGTCCGTCGAAGACTCGGAAACCATTAGAGCAGAGTACCGTAGACCCCGCGATGTACTGCTGTCCGTAGTGGGCGAGTTTATAACTCGTTCCACCACTCGGTTGAATGAACTTTCACGGAAGCAAGGAGAGAGCAAACCGGTGGAACTCCTGGATGTCAAATGCCATGTACGCTTGGCGGAAATAGCTCATTCCTTGCTAAAAGTTTCCCCGTACGATCCAGAATCGATGGCCTGCCGAGGGCTACAGCGCTATATGCTGTGTATTTTCCCCCGAGCTGAATGGGCTGATGATCATGGGATGAAGCCGACCTTGGTCACCATCTTACGCAGATTGGATAAGGTATTTCTTAAGATATCCAAGAAGACTTCAGTGAGGGTAAGTAGAACAACAGGCTTTGACGTTTAGCTAGACTTACGATATGTAACAACTTTCAGCGCAACACTGATTGGGAGGCTGCAGCCGGTCTGCTAAAAGGAGTATACGAATCCATCGTTCGCTATCCACATGTTCTGCAATGGCGGGAGATGAAGTCACTGCTGACAACCATTCAGAATCTCATCGTCAACGAACCCGGGAACTTCCCTGAAGGAGTGTCCAGCGCCGGAGCAGCTCTGATGTCCAAGAGTCCACCAGCGTTCTTCTGTTCGCAGGTCGTGCGTTTGGTTGCCCTACAGGTTGTTAGCCCAGTGGACTCTATGACGCTCGGGTTGGAACAAATTTGTGGTGGAAACGCTGAATTCCCCACTCAAGAAAAAGCCGAAGCATTTTTGATGCATCTACTGATGCCTTTATGCCTCAAAGTTTGCAGTGGACGTAGCATTTCCGATATCGGCGAACTCAAACAGTCTGATATATCATTCCTGGTTACGGCGGTTCTCAATGCTATGAGTCCCGTAGCTGGCCGAACTGCTCAGATGCCGCAAAGCAATCGAACCGGAGCAGACATCCGTGCTGGATCGCTGACCTTCACCGGAAGTCGTGATGCTAAGCGGCCTGCAAAGATTTCGAACTCTCTTTACCAGGCTACATTTTTAGCGCTGCGTGTTCTGTGTATTTGCTTCGAATCTAGACTCTCGCATGAATGGCCCCGTATTGTTCGGGTTATGCGAGACTTGGGGCGACGCAACGAGGCTGCTCCGGAGCTGTGGAGTTTCTTAGAGTTCGTTGTAACCCAGAGAACCCCACTGTATATTGTTCTGATGCCCTTCATATTACACAAGGTGAGACGGTGACGCATATGAAAATAATAAAAAAAATATCCACGTGTCATTTCCAGATTTCCCAACCTCCAATTGGAGATCATGAGCGGCATATGCAATTTTTAATTAGAGAGCGAATGAGAGGTATGGCAGCACCTGGAGGAGTAAAGTCAAGAGGTGCCATTTTATTGGAGTTGGCCAGAGAAATCAGGGACCTGCGTGAAGAATTGGAGGAAAAACGATACGGTAAGTAAGATCAATAAAGGTCAAGCAAAAGATGAATAGAATGTTTACTTTTTAACAGATCGAGATCCAGTGCCACAGGAAGCACCACGGCGCGAAACTTCGAACGTTCCAATTCCTCAAGAGCTACCGAAGCACCAGCAGCGTCCATCACTTATTTCCATGTTTACTGGAGGCCCACAAGCGCCGAGTTTCTCGTCGTTCCAACAAGATTCTCGCAGTGGAACCGGGGTGTGTACCCCAAGCGATACACTGTCCCAGCAAACGTTACATGCACCTAGAGGTGAATCGCTATCCAGCTCCACAACTACCACCAATAAGGATATCATGATGGCAGACAATCAAAGCGGTGATGGAATCACGCTAACACCTGTGAATGTCCCGGAAGGATCAGTGATTCGTCAGGTTCCTTTATCGAGCATTCTTACAGAAGGTGGAGCTCCCTTGCTTTCTCACTCAATATCCATGCAACCATCCAGTAAAGTTCAGCCTCCTAAACTCCGGTTTGTATCTTCGGTTGAGTTCAAAACTTCCTCAGGTGAAACTTCTACAACGCCGCTCTCACCGGATAGTTTGGCAGATGAAAGTTCGGGGGATAACCAGAAACACCGTCTACAACGCTCCCGTGCTCAAAGCCGCAAAACATTCCGCTGTCGCCGAGGAACAACCCGCGGTAATAATCATGGAACAGAACCTCATCAGCCTCCACCGGTGTCATCAGTGGTAGGCAGTCATGCTCCGCCCACTGTTCCCAGTGAATCACATGAAATCATAAACAAAAACATAACCGCGATTGGGGATCTTTCTTGGGACTCCGTATCACAAACGTCGTCCACTTCGGGATACCGTGACAACTATAGTCTACAAACAGGGCTACTTTCACCGGACGGTTCACTGACCGGGACCGCCCTCGGTGGTCGCTCGTCCTCACAGCACTCGTTGTTGATGCTGTTCGAAACGCAGGACGAAGATACGTTGATTTAAAACATTTTATATACATATTACCAACGTTGTGTATGTTTTTAAACGATTTTAATGCAGATTTTAACCCTTTTCACCGTTAGTTGTTATAGTATTGTCAGATTTCTTGAAACGTAAACACCGCGCGGTCGTTGAAATGTTTCAAAAAGGGGCTTTGCACAAAAGTTCACGCGGTCTATCGTTTTCGAAAGGAACAGCCGCGCCGTAGGAAACGCCGCAATGTTATTTCCCATAAGCATGAAGTAAACAGGGGGTGAAAACCGCGGTTGTACCTTTCGGAAACGATAGGCCGCGTGCACTTTTGTGCAAATCCCTCAATAGTGCGCGTACCAGATGTGCGACAGAAAGGATATTGCGTGACAGTGTTTTTGCATCTGCGAATTGATCCACACAACATAACAAAATCTCCAACAAATTTCAAACCCATCCTCTGAAACCACGCAACTTGGCTAGAATACAGAGGATACTCAAAATAACTGGGACAGGTAAAATTTTCACTTTTCAAAAAATGTTCAACTCGCTGTAACTTTTCAAAAAGGGCATCAAATATTCTCAAATTTTTACTGTAAGTTCATCAACTAGTTGTGTATCAGTGGTCAAAATTTGGAAAAGATCGGGCTATTTTACACGAAGTTATAAAGGTTCTAGAAAAAGGTATAATTATTCGATAACCAACTTTGAGCTGTTATATCTCCGGATTCAATGAACCGAATGCAATGAAATTTTGATCATTTATGTCTTATATAATGAGCTACTAAAAACATTTGACTAAACTTAAAATTCTTTACACGAAAGAAAATTATAACGTTTAGATAATTTTTCTAATATAACACCAATTTATCCAAAACTTTATCATCGTTTCAAAATTCAAAATAGTAATTATAGTTCATTTAAATTTCCTCTAATTGACTTGCATATATTTATGTTTCAAAGGAAAGCAACCAAATAGCCGATATTAAATTGAAAAAGTAATGGCATGCATATGAAAAATAGATAAATTTGCTAAAAAACATAGAATAAATGAAATTGCTATAACTTTTTTTCTTATTAATAATTTTAAATTAGGTCTGTTTTTAAAGTTCATTATATAAGTCATAAATAATCAAAATTGCATTGCATTCGGTTTATTGAATCCGGAGATATAACAGCTCAAAGTTAGCTATCGGATAATTATACCTTTTTCTAGAACCTTTATAACTTCGTGTAAAATGGACCGATCTTTTCCAAATTTGAACCACTGATACACAACTAGTTGATGAACTTACAGTAAAAATTTGAGAAGATTTGATGCCCTTTACGAAAAGAGTCAGAGGGTTGACCATTTTTTTTTGAAAAATGAAAATTTTACCTGTCCCTGTTATTTTGAGTATCCCCTGATGTCTCTGGTTCCAACCATGTATACTCTGTATACATGTATAATTTCTTGTCATCCAATGCTGCACGTATCAGCCTTCTCAGTTTCGTTGGAAAAACATGTTATGAAACTATTATATGTCATTGATCGTTTGTCTTCTAGGAATAATTCGCAAACGGAAATCACTGGATGCGTGTTTTAAGCCACACAAACAATTAACGCTAACCAAACTAGAACGCAAATAGCAGATATTTAATGTCGTTGAACGCTTTCAGTGTGTGATGCGGAAAATATAATCAAAGCCATTTAAGTTAACACAGGAGGAAGAAGGCATATTTTAACAGCAATTGAAACGAACAATTATTTTAGACACACATTGTTTTTAACAGAAATACACGAAGCGTGTACATAGTACAACCATTTTCTTACCGGTCTTATGAGTGAAACAGTATAGCGCACAAACACTCAAAAACAAGTGTGTGTCAAACAGCAGCGGTAGAAACCAATCAGTATTGATTATACTAATTAGGAAACAGTAAATTCCGCGAAAACGAAAGTTGCCAAATGAACAAACAACTCAATCAACATTTACCAAGGACTATAATTTTTGATAACCCACGTAAACGATACGAACCCATCCCACACGAGAGAAAACAGTATTTTTATTCGATATTTATTTTCGATTAGTGAAATATGGTTTGTTATTTTGTATGAGATTATAGTAAAGATTTGAAATGGAGGACAGACTTAGTAAGGATTTTTAGGAACCAGTATTTAGCAACAAATGAAATATATAGTTAACTGTTATGACGATAGAACATTGTTGTGAACTTTGTTTAGTAACTTTGTATTAACACACCATTAGAACGTGGGTAGGAATGTTATGTATTTTACTAGTGCGATGTACGACCCTAACTGTATCACCAGCGTGTGTACATGTTTTTTCCAATACCAGTGTCACAGTGAGAAAATAAAAACTAGGGTGATAGGAAACAATATGAGTAGGTACACGCAAAACAAAGCACTGAATTTCAATGTTAACAAAATGCCAAACACTAACTGATCCGCATTGCAAATGTTTAGAGTCCAAATATGATGCAACAAGCAAACAAAGCCAAACTAGAAGTAAAATGTAAAACCATCGAAGTGCACACAATACACCGAACGACGCATTAGAGTTAATCATGGAACTGTTAGTATTCATATATGTGACTGTTTAAAAGTGTATTTTTTTGTAGCCTGTGTATGAAAACAGGCAAAACTAGTATTTAAACAAATTTTATTATTATTGATATAAATGTATAGCTATTTGCACCTCTACAGTTACAGGATTACGGTCAGGATTCGGTAGTAAGTCATTTATTTCATACTATATCTAAATTACCAGTAGGTATCCTGAATAAGTTATATCTTTGGCGTAGTAACCAAGAGGCGAATATGCAAAAAAGTTCTTACAAAAATTCCAGACGACATTTGAATGTTTTTTTTTCCAAATTTTTATCTTTTACTTACTTTAGTTCAAATCAAAGAAATTATACTTTTTTTAACTATTTCTGTACAATTTTATGGCATCAATTCTTTCAAAAAATGGGCCACAAATCTCAACTTCAGCTACATACTAAGAATTTACACAAGTAAAAACAATAAAATCTTATTGCAAGTAATTAATGATAGCTCCACCAAAATTACTTTATTGTTTAGAAATCTAGCCATAAATATTTTAGGCTTGCGTAAAAACAAGTGATTCTTTCAGTCCAGAGCGCAAATAGTAGTGCAGGTGACCTGTCTTAAAATTTCTAGGTAAAAATTCTGTCGACTTCCTGTTATTTCTTTTTTGAGTCTCGCCACCATGAGCCTCTTGGCCTCTACCTCTGCTTCGATGTCCTGCTGATTCACAATCTAACGCTTGCTTGCAGATTTCGTTTCCGCCCCTGTTTAGGGTGTGGCCGACCCAGTTTCACTTTTACTCCCGAATTTCTGTCGCTATAGGCTTTTGATGACATTGACGATGGAGCTCCACGTTGGAACTCCAATTGTGAGGCCACCATGCACGAATTATATACCGCAGGCATCTATTGATGAAGACCTGCAACCATTGAGTGTTTCCTACTGATACACACAAAGTTTCACTGGCGTACAGCAGCATAGATTTCACGTTTGAGTTGAAAAATCAGATTTTTGTGCATCGACTAATCTGGAATTTATTGATTTGCTCCAGCATGATACGGAACGTGACAATATGGTCCACACAGGATCGACCGGCAAAGAATCCTGTTTGCTGTCACCGGAGAGTTGCGTCAATCTTCTCCTGTATCCGGCTTAGGATCACTTTGCAGAGGACTTTGAGAACGATACACAGTAATATGATGCCCCGTCAATTATCGCATACAGCCAGGTCATCCTTTTTGGATTCCTTTAGAAATCACAAGAATATCGCCTATAGCAAATCTGAGAGAAATTCTGGAAGGATCTCCTGGGGAAGTCCCAAAAGAACACCGGAAGGAATCGCGTAAAATCTTCAAGAGGATTCTGAAGAGAAATTCTGCGACAACTTCTACGATTTATCCCGATAGAAATTCTCATAGAGAATTAAGGATAAATTCTGGTAAAAATCCTACGAAAATTTCTTTCAGCAAAACGCAGAAGGAACTTCGAGAAAATCCCACGTGGGGTTGTGGGAGCAATTCCGGGAAGAAATTGTGGAGCATCCCCTGAAAAACTCCATAAGAAATCGGTCGGAATCCAGGAATACTGAAAAAAAAATCCTGGAAGGAATCCGGAAGTATACCTAGACGGGAAAAATAAAAAATAAATACAAAGAAAAATGGCGTGAAAAATACGGAAGGGATTTTAAGAAAAATCATGGGAGGCATTTCATGAACTATTTCTAAAGAAGTTCCAGAAAGAAACTACTTGTATTGGAATTTCTTAATGGATTTTAACTCCCTCGTTAATCCAAGGGCGTAGCCAGTTTTTCGGTCAGGGGGGAGGGGGGAGTGGGGGTTTAGCAAATTTGTACTTACTAGCTCTAATAACTAAGCGCAATACGATGAAATTGAATACAATATCATATTCTAAAAGCATTATTTAACCCTTCAGCAGTCACGCTGTGGAATATTATACAATAGAGTAATGCGGGGCAAAAGTTCGCAGTGGGTCTTTTTCTGTGCACGAGCTAACAACCCAAACAAATCTGTATGGGTTCGACACATAATCAGGTCAGTTACTCGTCAATAAAAATTGGAACGATTTCGTTATGGTTTGGCAGAGTTATGCGAAAAAATGTGTTTCTAGGTGTTTTGATAGAATTTTTGGACCTTTTGGAATAAGAATTTGTAGTAACAGGAAGAAGAAGGATCTCATAATCTCTTGATATCGGAGAATCGTTATTCCATAGTAGTTCAAGAGGTGCACTCGAATAAACAATGTACTACTAGTGCTTCTTGCAGAAAGGGACATTGTTAAATCCTCGACAGTGGGGCAAAAGTTCGCACTAGATTTCTGAATCTAGTACATCAATATAATTACAGTATTGTAGTATGCACCCTGAAATTGTTCCGGCAGAGGGTTTGAACTTAGTTTTGTAAGAAGTTCCATTGTAAGGCAAACATTATGTTCACCTATTTAAATCAAGAAATTAAAAATGGCTTAAAAACATTTAAAAACATTATCTTAGTCATCCTCGTCGTGTCTTTCCGTATGTTTCTGAAGTTCTTATGTTCATCTACTTTACCGGAATCTTTCATAGCTTAGTTTGTAAATTGACAGCTATAACTCATTGCCATACTGACGGGGATAAGATTCGATTACGGTCCCGTTCAACAGTTTTGCTGCATATTTGTTTGTTTTTTTTTTCATTTATTTTGTTCAACACGTATCTCTATGATTACCCCACAATGTATTTTTACAGCTTCAGTAACGCTGGAAAGGACAGCTTTTAGTTAATAGTTGTGGAAGTCTTCATAAAACACATTTTATACATAAGCTGAACACCAGGTCGTATTCCAGATGGGCCGTAATGCTAAGAACAGAAAGAAACATATTTCATGGCTAGAGTGAAAAGATGAACATGAATTGACAAGGAATAAATAAACATCACACCAATAAACAACCCTGTACAGTAGACGTTCGCTCGGTGCAAACGGTTTAACTACAATGCTTTTTAACTGCAAGTCCGCTAAGTGCAACAATTTTGCAGTTATCGCACCGCTATCTGTCAAAAAAAACGTCAACAGAGTTGCGATGTTTTTCGGATGCACTATTCTTCATTACACCAACGAACCTAACCTCAAAATGACTGACAATTCTCACGTCATTTTGACAGATGTAACATGAGCATGAAAAGGACGGCAACAATATCGATATAGTAGAATATATGATCCGTCTTTTTCGTGCATGTGTGTGGTCTGTCAAAATGACGTGAGAATTGTCAAACATTTTCATGGCTAGCTTTGTTGGTGTAATGAAGAATAGCTGCATTGCGATGTTTTTGAATGCATTCTGGCTGCGTCCAACAGCATTTGACAACTGTTTGACGGCTGTCAGTCGTTGCAGTTAGCGAATTAAATTCGGTAACTGAAACGTAAACATGTTGCACTTATCGAACGTCTACTGTACTAGGTGCGAACTTTTGCCCCGCATAATGCGAACTTTTGCCCCCACTATGGGGCAAAAGTTCGCATTGGAGTACTTGTATTAAAAATTGTATTACTAAAACCACAAAATGAACGCGAAAAAATCTAGCACTACAAATTGATATTGTTTTCTTTTCATTTATTAGTTATTTTGTGAAGTCTGTTAGGTGCGAACTTTTGCCCCGCATTACTCTACTTTAAAAAAAGCTCGTCTGATCTACATAAGTCAACATGGTGCTAGTAGCGGTGAACAATTTCTGGAAGATTAAGGATTTTTATTCACTCGTGCATTATTTTACCCAGATTTTTTTTTTTGATGATGTCTAAAAAACATTCATAAGAAATTATAGCTAAACTCTTTTGGAAATTACGAACTCTACTGAGAACTAACCTAGAATGTTCTGGTTCTTGTATAAGTCCTTTGAAAAATATCTTCCAATACTATTCGCTGGAGAAATTATTCCAGAAATTCTTGAAATAATAAAAAAAAAAATCATCAGGTAATCCTGGAGAAGTATACTGGGTACATCCCTGAAAATGAATCCCAGCAGCAATTCCTACAGGAATGCCTGGTGGAAGCCCTGTAGAATCCCTGATGGAGTTCCCGGAGCACTTCCTGGAAGAATTTCTGAAAGTCTACCTGGAGGAATTCCTGTATAAATTATGGGAGGAATACCTAAAGAAATATCTGAAGACATCTCATGAGGAAATCCTAGAAGAAATCCTAGATAAATTTCTGGAGGATTCCTTGGAGAATATACTGGAGAAATTCTGAGAGGAATTCCTAGAAAAAATTCAGAAGAAATCTCTTGAAGAAATCTTATAGAAATTTAAAAAAAAAATCTTGGAGGAATTCTTGGAGAAATCCCTGAAGGAATTGCTGGAGGAATCCCTGAAGCAATTACTGGGATAATCATTAGAGAATCCAGAAGAAACTTCTGAACAAATTCCTGGAAGAATTCTTGAATGAGACCCGGCACGGATTCCTGGAAAAAATTCTTGGATGATTTGTTGAAGCAATCCCTGGAAAAATTCCTGGAGGAATTCCTGAAGAAATCTCCAGAGGAATTCTGGGAGGAATTGCTGGAGAAATAATCTGTAATGTAAAAAATCTCTAGAGAAATTCCAGGAAGAATTCCTGCAAGAACCTTTGGAGGAAATTCTGGAGAATTCCCTGGAATATCCCTGGAGAAATTCGTAGAGAAATCACTGGAAGAATCCCTGGAGAAATTCCTGGACGAATCTCTGGAGGAATTCCTGGAGGAGTGTCTGGAAGAATCCCTGAAAAATTTCTGATTGTATTCCTGGAGAATTTCCTGGAAGAATCTCTGAAGAAATTCATATAGAGGATTTCCTGGAGGAATTGCTGACATAGTATCTGTAGGATGTCCAGGAGCAATTTCTGGAGAAGTTCCTGGAGGAATTCCTGAAAAAAAAATCCTGGACAAATCCCTGGATAAAATCCTGGGGGAATTCCTAGAGGTATTCCTGAGTAAATTGCTGGAAGAACCTTTAGAGGGATTCTCGAAAGAATTACTGGATGAACTTCTAGAGGAATCTCCAGAGGAATTCTATTTCTATCTGTTTTTTTTTTCTGAAAAATCCCTTGAGAAATTCTTGGAGGAATTTCTGGAGAAATTCCTGAAGGAATCCTTGGGGAATTCCTCGACGAGATTCGTGGAGAAATTCCTGGATCAAATCCTGGAGGAATTCCTAGAAGTATCCATGTGGGAATTGCTGGAGGAAGCCATGATGAAATTCCTGGAGGAATTCTTGAAATAATTACTGGATAAATTTCTAGAGAAATCTCTAGAGGAATTCTGGGAGATTTCTATTATTTTTCTATCTCTAAAAAATCCCTTGAGAACATCTGAAGGAATTTGTAGCGGAATTTCTGGAGGAATTCCTGGAGAAATCCTCGAAGGAATTTCTGAAAGAATCCCTGGAGGAATCCTTGAAGAAATTTGTGAAGAAATCCCTGGAGGAATCTCCAGAGGAATACCTGGAGGAATTCCTGAAAAAATTGCTAAATGTATTCCTGGAGAATTTCCTGGAAGAATTCCTTGGAGGATTTGCTGGAAAAATCCTTAGAGGAACTTGTGGAGCAATCCCTGGAGAAATTCGAGGAGAAATCTCTGGAGGAATCCTTGAAGCAATTAATGAAGGAATCTCAGGTAAAATTTCTGGAGAAATGCCTGGAGGAATCTCTGAAAAAATCCTGAAAGTATTCCTGGGGAATTTCCTGCAAGAATTTATGAAAAAATCCCCAGAAAATCCTGGAGAAACTGCTGACATAATTTCTGAAGGAGGTTCAGGAGAAATTCCTTGATAAATTTCTAGAGAAATTGCTGGAGGAATTCCAGAAGAACTTCTTGGGGTAACTACTGGAGAATTTCCTGGAGGTGTTCCTCTGGGAATTGCTGGAGGAATCCTTGAATTAATTCCTGGAGGAATCTTTGGAGGATGCTTGCAACAATTACTGGATGAATTTCTGGGGGAATCTCTAGAGAAACTCTGTTAGAAATTTCTGAAAAATCCCCTGAGAAATTACCGAAGGAATTTCTACAGAAATTTCTGATGGAATTTCTACAGAAATTTCTGGTGGAATTTCTACAGAAATTTCTGGTGGAATTCTTGGAGAAATCCTCGAAGGAATTTCTGAAGGAATCCTTAGGGGAATCCTTGGAGAAATCAAATCCCTGAAGAATTTTTAGCAGTATTCCTAATGGAATCCCTGCAGCAGTTCCTGGAGGAAAATCTGGAAAAATTCTTGGAGGAATTCCTGAAAAAATCTAGTGATAATCCTAGAAGAACTTTTGAAGAGTTTCCTGGAGAAATTCCTGGAAAACTCGCTGACATAATTTATGATAGAATTTTTTGATTAATTCCTGGTGAAATTCCTGGAGAAATCCTTGAAGAAATTCCTGGAGGAATTCCTCGACGAAATTCCTGGATGAAATCCTGGAGGAATTCCCAGGAAGAATTCCTGAAGCAATCCCAAGAGAAACTCCTGGAGGAGTCCCAGAAGCAATTTCTGGAGGAATCTCTGCAAGAATCCATGGAGGAATCCCTGGAAGAATGCCAGAAAATTTTCCTGTAAGAGGAGAAAACCTAGGAGAACTCCTGGTGGAATTTTTGGAGGATTCCCTGAAGTAATCCCTGGAAAATTCTTTGTGGGAATTCTTGTAGGAGTCTCTGAAAAAATCCCTTGAAGATTTCCTAGATAAATTTATGTAGGAATTCGCAGTGGAATTCTTGGAAGAATCCTGGAAGCAATTGGAGGAATCTCTGGAGGAAGTCCTGAAACAATTATTGTAGAAATTCTTGCAGGGATCCCTGGAAGATATACTGTAGGAATTACCAAAGGAATCTCCAGAGGAACTCCTGGGGAAATCCTTAGAGGAATTTCTAGAGGAATTTCTATAATAATTTCTGACGGAATTTTCAGAGAAATCCCTGGAAAAATTCCTAGAGGAATTAACAGTCCCTGGGAAGTACTGAATTCATTCCTGAAGGAGTTCCTTAAAGAATACAACGAGGAATTGCTGGAGAAATCCTAAGAAGAGTTTCTGGGAGGACCTTTGGAGGATTTTTTAAAATAAATTGTTCCAGAAAAAACACAGAAGAAATGCCCTAATTATGCGCTGAAGAAACTCTTGGAGGAATCCATGGAGGAATCCCTGAAGGATATCCAAGAGAAATGCCTGTAGGGATTAACGGAGGAATCTCTAGAAACACTTCTGGAGGAGTCTCTCGAAGAATTCTTGGAGGAATATCTGGAGGATTCTCTAAAGGAATTCCTGGAATAATTGTTGGAGCTCGTGGAGGAATCTCTGTAGCAGTTCCTGAAGGAATCCCGGAAACAGTTCCTAGAGGCACTCCTAAGGAAATCCCTAATCAGTCCCTGGAGCAAGAACTGAATTAATTTCTGGAAGGATTCCTGAAAAAAATCCAAGCGGAACTCCTGAAGGAATTCTAAAAAGTCTTCCTGGAGGAACTCTTGAAGGAATTTTTAAAATAATCCCTAGATTTGTTCCTGAAAGAAACACAGAAGAAATTTCCGGGTGAAACCTTGGGTGCACGGCAAATCCGATGAGTTTGATGATTTTGTCTAATTGTTTTGGTAATTTTTCATCAAATACTTTTATTATTTATCATCCCCCCCTAGACAAATCATCGAGTGAAGTGACAAAAGAAGAACAGGAGATTTGTTCCGGCCTTAGGTACATGAATATAATGTAATATTTTGTAGAATATAATTGTAATCTCATTAGGTAAACCCAACTGCCAACTACTTGTTTCAATAGTGAAACTATTGATAAACAATCAAAATACTATTGATTTACTCAAACCTTTTTTGTTGATTTCGAACAATTTGGCCAATTTGCAATAAACTTTCACACTCAGTTTTATTACACGAGCTCGGCTGTGCCAATGGTCCACTGCACGAATTTATTCTGGCCTGCTTACTCTCACGCGAAATTTGACGTTTGAGCGGTGTCGGCACCGCTCAAACGTCAAATTTCGCGTGAGAGTAAGCAGGCCAGCATAAATTCGTGCAGTGGACCATCTCGGTTTCTGAATTTTAACCGAGACTCAGCAAACAAGATCGTAGGTTGCTTAGCAACGAGCTTAGCAACAAGAAGTGTTAAACTGATTTTCGCACCCGTCTGCAATGACGTCATTCATAGGAATCCAATCACGTATCTGACAGCCCTATACTACCCCTATTGAACTGACAGGATCCCAGATATCGTGTATCCAAGATGGCTTCTTGATTGTGTATCAAGTTGTGTATCCAAGATGGAATCCAAAGAGAGGCCCAACATTTGAACAGAGCTTATGTTGAAAAATGGAATTTGTTTTTATTTTTGCCTATTTTAATGCAAAATGACTGAAACATCATTGTAAAGCACATTTCCAGTTATTTTACTATAGAATGATGCATTTCATAGCTATGAGAAGTGTTTTCCTTCATAAAAGTGCATTTGGTTTTTGATTTGCAAAATATGCTTTTATGGAATGAGATATTTTCGAAAGTAGCGCTTCGTAATTAAAACAAATGTAAACATTCTGCAGTTTAAGATATTGGATTCCTATGAATGACGTCATTGCAGACGGGTGAATCCAATATCCTTAACTGCAGAATGTTTACATTTGTTTTAATTACGAAGCGCTACTTTCGAAAATATCTCATTCCATAAAAGCATATTTTGCAAATCAAAAACCAAATGCACTTTTATGAAGGAAAACACTTCTCATAGCTATGAAATGCATCATTCTATAGTAAAATAACTGGAAATGTGCTTTACAATGATGTTTCAGTCATTTTGCATTAAAATAGGCAAAAATAAAAACAAATTCCATTTTTCAACATATTGTCGGGCCGCCACCAAACCGGACTTCGCACAATCAAGTCGCGACGCGACCCAACTCGCGACGTTTTTTAATCATGTCAAATGTAGAGCGCATCCTTCCCGTTGTTGTCAGCAACACAGCGCACTAGATGCGAAACAGTTGCGACACTTGTGGACCAAGTAAATTGCAATTTTAGATTGAATGTCGGTCTTGATTCCAACCGGATAGACAATAAGCTCTGTTCAAATGTTGGGCCTCTCTTTGGATTCCATCTTGGATACACAACTTGATACACAATCAAGAAGCCATCTTGGATACACGATATCTGGGATCCTGTCAGTTCAATAGGGGTAGTATAGGGCTGTCAGATACGTGGATTTTCGGCATTTATATTTAACCGTTATGTGTCCGACAAACTTTTTGCTTTTTTCTACACCGTGCTTTTTAAATGGGCGCTGGGTACCCGGGTACCCTGTTGGCCACATAAGGGTTAAGCTGAGAACTCATGAAACCATTTAGCTGACTACTCAGCTCGGCATTCGTAAACCGAGATTCTGCATTTAGAATTAAGTGTGTTTGTTTAAGCACTTTTTTCAGAAACGCTTTCTTGGCATCAGGTATCAGGTATCAGAAGGCCGGCTCCAGAGGCACGTTATCCTCCATTTGGGACATTTGTGCCATCGCCAAAATAACAGCCTATTTCATCATCTACCTGAGGGAAAAGGAAGGAAAAAGGATTTGGATGGGGATAGGGACAGGTAGGGAAATAGGAAAAATACCCTGGAAGAGGGTATTAACGCACAAGCGTACCACAATGGGTTCAAACAGCGCCCTGAAAAGGGCACTGTAATAACGCATAAAGCGAAAGAGAGCCTATAGCTCTTTACCACAGCGGGTTAAGAACAACAGAATGTCCTGAAGATTCAGGTTTCTGAAGTCAGTTTCACTTAATAAGTGTTTACCGAATACTCGGAAACGCAGTTGCGCGAAAACTGGACAGTTACATATCAAATGATACGAAGTTCCATAATCGGATTCACAGCTATCACAGGCAAATGAATCAGCTTGCTGAATATTCGCCATGTGATAGCTGAGTCGGCAGTGGCCAGTCAATGCTTTGACCAGCATGCTGCAATTCTGCTTAGACAGATTAGTTAGATACTTCGCCACCCGTAGAGATGGCTCAGCACTATACAATTTGGTTTGACGACATGACTCCAAACTATTCCAGTATTGTTTGTGCTGAGTGGCAGCCCAGATGTCAATCTGAAGCTTTACCCAACACTTGGATACCGGAATAGCTGGCTCAGGGCCAATGAAGTCATGTGATGCTCCAGTGCGAGCTAACTCATCAGCCAATTCATTTCCAGCGATGGAAGAATGGCCAGGTACCCATACAAGGTGAACAGCGTTTGCTGAATTCAGCTCCTCGATTTGAGTTCGACAAGCGATAACTATCTTCGACCTGGAGTTGGCCGAAGCAAGTGCTTTAATAGCAGCCTGGCTATCTGAACAGAAGTATATTACTTTGCCCATTACGTGCTGCTGAAGTGCTGATTGCACTCCGCACATAAGAGCAAAGATTTCGGCCTGAAAAACGGTGCAGTGTCTACCAAGTGAGTAAGACTGATACAGCCTTAGCTCACGAGAATAAACACCAGCACCTGCTCGACCTTCGAGAAGGGAGCCATCAGTGTAACATACGATGCCGTCTGAAATACTTCTTTCCAGATAACCAGATGTCCACTCTTCCCGGGAAGGGAATTTCGTGGAAAATGTCCTATATGGAAAATTACAAGCAATTGTAAGATCACTTGGAGCAAGGACAATTTTGTCCCAATTCACTAAAAGTGGAAACAACGAGGTGTGTGTTGATGTGCGGTTCACAGGAGTTTCCTCTAGTAGACCGAGTACCCGTAACCGGTAAGTGCAAGAAAGGGCTTCTTGTTTGAGATGAATGTGTAGTGGGGCAACGTCAAAGAGAACTTCGAGCGCTGCCGTAGGAGTTGAAGAGAACGCTCCAGACATCGCCATTAAGCACATCCTTTGGAGATGGCCTAATTTTGATTGGACCGTTCTCACTTCACCCTTTTGCCACCACACAAGACATCCATAAGCCAATATTGGCCGAACCACAGTTGTGAAGATCCATTTGATATACTTGGGTTTTAGACCCCAAGTTGTACCAAAAGTACGCCGGCATTGCCCGAAGGCCATACAAGCTTTCTTGATTCTGAACTCAATGTGAGGTGTCCAGGAAAGCTTGGAATCAAGAATGACTCCAACGTACTTTACCTGTTCAGTCACATCGATTTCAGAATCAAAGAGACGCAAAGGTCGAACGCCATTACGGTTTCGCCTTTCCGTGAAAAGAACAATAGATGTTTTACTCGGATTAACCGAAAGGCCATATTGGCGACACCAACCCTCAACTACCTGAAGGGCGTTTTGCATCAGGTCGAAAAGGGTGCTGATGCACATACCAACTAACAATGTTAGGTAGTCGTCGGCAAAACCATAAGTAGGAAAACCGCTATTATTGAGTTGCCTCAATAGCGTATCTGCTACGAGATTCCACAAAAGCGGTGATAAGACTCCCCCTTGGGGGCATCCACAGACACTCAATTTCCTAATCCCTGCTAGACGCAATGTCGAGAAGAGATATCGGTTTTTGAGCATTTGGTGAATCCAATTGGAAATCATTGGAGATATACCATGACTCCGTGCGGCTTCCAATATGGCATCGAAAGGCACGTTGTCAAAGGCACCCTCGATATCTAAGAAAACACCCAAACAAGATTGCTTTTGAGCGAATGCTTTCTCGATATCGTAAACAACCTTGTGTAAAAGAGTCACAGTGGACTTACCAGATTGGTAGGCATGTTGGTTCACATGAAGAGGCACGTTGGCCAGATGAACATCACGGATGTGATGATCCACAATGCGTTCTAAGCATTTCAGAAGAAAAGAGGTCAAACTGATAGGTCTGAAACTCTTTGCTTCTTCATACGACGCACGACCCACTTTCGGAATAAACTTTACAGTAATATCCCTCCAGGATTTGGGAATATACCCTGTAGCAAAACTGCAAACAAGTAGTTTTTTCAAAACATGTTTGAAATAATCAAATCCCTTCTGAAGCAAAATAGGATAAATCCCATCTGCCCCAGGAGATTTGAAAGGAGCAAAGCTATTAAGAGCCCACTCAATCGATTCTATAGTTATAATACTCCGAGCCGAAGCTAAAGAATCATAACTACAAGAAAAGACATCAGGATCATCCGAAGATGTAATATCTACACATCCAGGGAAGTGTGTGCTGAATAAGCATTCCAGAACTTCCTCATCAGAGGAAGTCCGATCGCCATTTGGCAAACGAAGTTCGTTCACCCGGAAATCCTTAGATTTCGCAAGGATTTTGTTTAACCGACTGACTTCACTCAAGCTGGAAACATTTGTACAAAGGTTTTTCCAGCCGGATCGTTCAGCAGACCGGAGAGCTTTCCTGTAGGCCATGCGAGCCGACCTGAAAGCCTCCGAACCAGCCGAACGTCGTCTGTTCCAACTCTTTCTACATTGTTTCCTGAGTTTCGCCAGATCAGAGTTCCACCAAGGGGTTCCTCTTGTGATCTTCACAGACCGTAGAGGGCATGCTTCTTCAAAAGCTTCCATGATGAAGGTCGTTGTAGTATCAACGGCATCATCTAAATCACTTGGAGTGTCAATGGATGGTGAATATCCATGAAATTTGGCTGCAACCAAATCAGTATAAAGATCCCAGTTTGTTGACCGAGGATTCCTGAAACGCAATGTTTGCGAAGTAACATTTAAATGTTCAAAAAAGATGTAGCGATGGTCAGATAAAGATTCTTCATCTGACACATGCCAATTGGTCAGCTCGTGACTAATTCTGCTAGAGCAAAGCGTTATATCTAACACTTCCTCTCTAGCAGATACCATGAAGGTTGGGCGGTTGCCTATGTTAAGTAATGCAAGATCTGTACTACTTAAGTACTCCATCAAACTGGAGCCTCTCAAGTTAATGTCTGAGCTGCCCCAGATGATATGGTGAGCATTAGCATCACTGCCAACAATTAGCGGAAGGCCTTTTGAAGTGCAGTATGCGATGACTTGTTTGAAAGCATCCGTAGGGGATGGTTCATCATGCGGTAAATACACAGAACAATAGACGTATTTCCTGTTGAGGTTTCCAACAGATACATCAATTGTGATAGCACATACATCTCTGGTGGTTAGTTCAGAGATGAGTGTAGCAACTATTGCGTTGTTGACAAGCACACAGGCTCGAGGCATGACACGCGAGTTTGCCATTTCATGTTTACTGAAAGTGGCAAACACCGGGTTCACAAGGTTTCCTAGATAGAAATTTCCCTTACGAAAGTAAGGTTCTTGTACTAAGGCCACTTGGGCTGTACCATTTTGCATAAGTCTGCAAAGATTGATCGTTGCTGTTCTTTTATGCTGAAGATTGATCTGAGCTATCTTAACCGTAGCCACTACCCAAACTAGGTAAGATTAAACTCTTCGCAACAACAGCACAACAAAGAACAGCAACAATAAAACCAAATCGGTATCGATTGGAAAACGCCAAAGGCGAGGATACACAGAATACACTGTGTAAATCGCATAATGCGAAACCATATAGGTGAAAATTTAAACTAATTAACAACATCTTCATAATCCCGCCCTTATTTAGCCTCAAGTGAGACTAAAGAAGGGCAGCTGATTGTCTCGGAGAAACACAAGGTCCACTGCACCATTGCTCCGGTTAGCGCAGTAAGGGCTACATACTGTGGAGGGCGCCCTGGTACTCCACAGGCTCCGTTAGCGGTTAGGTTTTTATTAGACCCCCCTAGCCATTCATTCCTAGGCACGGTAAGCATAAAGCCGCATCACACCATGAATTAGGGGTCACCTGTTGGTGGATTCTTACCACCGGAACAGGCGGTCCGTAGTGTTATTCTTAGCCAATTGAGACAATCGCTACCGACACTACACAGCTATCTAGGCTGATCGAGAAAAGAAGTTAATATTGATGATCAACTTCATACGGACTCGAACAGCCGATCAACCAAGTGTGTTTGTTTAAGCACTTTTTTCAGAAACGCTTTCTTGGCATATAAATAGTCGTTCAAAGTCATGGGAAGGAAAGGACTAAACATTAAACAGAAATTTATGAAAACCTAAATGTGGGGGTATCCCCCTGCAGACCGTCGAAAGTTTGTATTTTGTTCATAATGAATGTTTTTATCGACGTGTGTGTGAAAAAAAGGTTCACGCCAATGGTAGTAACTTACATGAATTGTCATATTTCCCACATTTTGTTTCATTTATCACGTTCAAAAGAACATATTGAGTATAAGTTATAGCTTTTATATACAACAGCATGACATTTTTCGAAAAAGCCAAAAAATTACCATTTTTTTCCCAGTTTTCGTTTTTCGTGTTATATCAAAATGCTTCATTTATCGGTAAAACAGAACTCCCAAAATAAACGCAATCACGTAACGCATCGTAACGCACGATGGATGAACATGACATTTTTGGCTGCGTACCATTTCTGACGAAGGGTAAAGTCGTGTACTGTGGCCGTGCTTATTGAATTTTATCGTCAGCGTGAGAACACGCGTGTTAATTTGCCTAATCTAGGAATAACGGTTTTAGAAGAAACTGAACAGCACAGGCGTGCTAGCGGAAGTTAAATATACTAAAATAAGAAAATCACAACCTGAAACACAATAATAATCCCATAGCATAACATCATAATAGTCTGAATTAAATGTGATAGAGCAGAACATTACATAATAACCGTTGTTGATGTTTGTTAAGTTATGCACAATAGTGAGAATAGAGGCAAATGAGTAATCAGTATTTGTTCGTGTGAGTGTTCAATACATAATGTTATATAGACCATGCTTTTTCTGTAATTTGGCATAATAAAAAATATGGGTGTTTAATGTTGATCTGGAGGCTTTTCATTACTTTGTATGATGACAAAGGCCATTAATTCAATCAGATATAATTAAGTAATCTTTAAAGCTTTTTGGGCGTTCTTTCAGTTATAAAGAATCAATAACTGCCACCAGATACTTAATTATAGTGCTGTAGCAAGAATGCAGTGGTTTTATTAAACCTTAGGCAGTACACAACTACGCACCTCCACTGGAAGAGATCATGCCGAGCAGTGAACTGTTTTTGTTCAAACTCTTGATCCGGAAGTCTTTGATCTTTTTACGCCACTCGAGCCATTTACTCACATCGGGATTCTGCGGATTGCCCCTATCCTCCAGCTGCTGGTAGTAAGCCTCCCGTAGAATTTTGAACGCCTGTTTGTTCCGGTACGGTAGCTGTGTGACCGGGTCGAAGTATCTCGCCGGAAGTCGAGTGATGGCGCAAATCTGGCTACGTCGTTCCCGTTTCGCAACTTTCGGGAAGTAGCTGTCAAACAGGCGATCATCGATGTCGTTATCGAATGTGACGAAAGTACGCTCGCATTTTCCCTTCACTTCCACCCTCGGCGAAGTCTTTTTCGATTTCCTCTGCTTACTAATTTGAAAAAAAAAAATAAAAAATAATTGACATGATTAGAAAATGAGCCACCACCACACCAATATGGAGCACTTACCTTCTTTCCTTCGCTTCCTCCGCATCGTCGACATCCATTTTGGTCAGAGATTCTGACGAGACGCTCTTGTTCGGTGAAACTTCCTCTACCAGCGGCATGGTAAATGATTGATACTTCACAATGGGTCCGGTGAATACCCGTTTGGTCGGACGGGTTTTCTTCTTCTCCAGCTCCATTTTGCGGAATTTTTCTAAAATGTGAAAAAGTTCGGGATGCATAAAAGAATGACTTGGGGTTTTCAAATTAACTTGTAGTCTTACAGAGTAGGTACTTACCAAGTGACTTAAGATTCTCCTTCTCGGTGATTTCGGCCTCCTCCAGCAACTCCTCCTGTGTGGGAATATACTCTTCCGCTTTGACCACCTTGGGTTTACGCTTCTCGGCCTCAACCCGTTGCTTGATGCGGCTCTGGGTGGCGGCCGTTTTGGCCGCGGTCGATTTCCGGAAGGACTTTCGACCGGAATCCAAAACCGTAAAGGTGCTCTTCTCCTTCTTCTTGGGCGATTTTTGCCGCTCGGATTTATGTTTCGCTTCCTTGGCTACTTTTACGGGAGATTTTTTCTTGGCCGGTTCCTTGTACGCTTTGGTGACAACTTTTTTCTTCCGCTTGGGTGCTTCCTCCTCCTGGTCTGAGACGGGTTCATCATTTTCATCGATACTGAAGTCCGAATCAACGATGTCTTCCTCGTCGTCGTTCTTTTGACTGAAAAGAAAACGCAAATACTACTTTCCCCGCACTCACAAACGCAACTCCAAATCCTTACACATAATCTCGATCATCCACAGTTTCGCTAAATCCGCCGTATGAGGTTTTGTAGAACTCGTCCTCTTCCTCCTCGTCCAGTAGTTTAGCAATGCGATTCCCTGCATTCGAACGGCGTTCTCGGGTGGCTGCCATGGAGAACTTCTTCTGAATACTCAAAAAATCATTAAATTTGCTAGAAAACACTAATTTAATAACCGGAATAATTTAGGGGAAACAGGAAATAAACCTAAGAACCAGCACGGCAGACCGGGCAGACGCAGACCGAATCTCACTGAAAGCAGAACAACAAAGCCGACGGCGTTGTTTTGATTTCTACTGTCAAATTTATACACTGAATCAAATCGTAGAACCAGACTACAGTCTGTTTATAACACAGTCCCGCAAAGAGTGAAACTAGAGACTGTATATATAGAGACACGCAAAGACAACTTCTTTTGAGTGTTGTTCTTCTTCTTCGCCCGACTTTGTTTTCACAATTTTGCTGGCGTGCTCGATAGGTAGCCGATTTGACAGTTCGATAGGTAGATTTGGTTTCACTCTTTGCGGGACTGTGTTATAAACAGACTGTAAGTGAAACCAAATCTACCTATCGAACTGTCAAATCGGCTACCTATCGAGCACGCCAGCAAAATTGTGAAAACAAAGTCGGGCGAAGAAGAAGAACAACACTCAAAAGAAGTTGTCTTTGCGTGTCTCTATATATACAGTCTCTAAACCAGACTATAGTCTTTCTTCGAGAAACAAAATATTAGTGTAACCGATGCTGAACGTATACACGTTTTCGACCGAGGGGTGCGACACATCCAGATTTGTGCGCACGCTGCACTCAGAGTCGCATATTTTTCATGCAAAATGCAGGTTCAACTGGGTTCATGCATTTGTGGATTTACCGGCTACTTTACTTGTATTCTACCGGTTACTTAAGTAGCCGTTACAAAGTAGCCGTTTTCATATAAAAACCAACTTGATTATCTAAAAATGATTGTCGCTGAGTAGCTAGTGGCAACGAGGAATAGCGCATACAATAAAAATGTTTAAAATCATTTTTAAGTTACTCTTTTTATAAAACGGCTACTTTGGAGGCCATATTGAAGCGACCGGTAGAATACAAGTAGCCGGTAAATCCACAATAAATACTAAATAACAAATAAGTTTCTGAAAATTAAATCATGTTTAGTATACCAATGCTAGCATTTTTGTAGTTTTAACAGTTGCTGTTAGGGAAGATTCAAATATTACGTCCATCAATTTTTGGGATTTCTAGACCCCCCCTCTCCCCTCTGACCCGCATTTTCCCTATACCTAATACACGTAGTGTCACACTTTTGTAGACCCCCCCCCTCCCCCAAAAGTTGGACGTAATTTTTGAACGTTCCCTTCATGAATATTTTTTATGCATTCAATGCATAATTTTAAGTAACTCTCAGAATTCTAGACCTTCAACTAGAGGCAAGATACTATGCAAATGAGAGCAACTCTGAGGAATTCGGATCTAGGGGCAAGACAGATCTAACGAGAGAAAATCTGTGTTCAAAGTGTTGCTCAGACTTCCTCACCGTTCTTCAGATTTTCTCCTAGTAATATTGTGGATTTAGCGGCTACTTGTGATCCGAGCGGTTGCGGTTGCTTGCATCACATGATGTTCTTTCGCGCAGCTGTGTGCTGCTGGAATCGCGCACCTCAGCAGGCTGTGGCTGAAGGTGCACGGTGAAAATTATTTATTCGTGGCGATCGGCCCGAACAAGTGGTGTCTATTGTAAAAATATGGTTTTAAATAGTACTGATACAATACAACGTTCGGTTTTTCTACTGTATTTTTTATTCGGGTAGTGGCAACGAGGAATAGCGCATACAATAAAAATGTTTAAAATCATTTTTAAGTTACTCGTTTTATTGTCGCGCTTATCTTAGATTCTCAGCAAGCTGCGTTCGAAACGCGCAGCCTTAGAACGCGCCAGACCGCGCACGTATGAATCGTACACGGTGTGTACCTTGGCTAAAACTGTTTTGCAGCCGCCGGGTGGAGATGTCAGCCGCCGTGTACAAATCAAACGGGCGCAATCTTATGCGGCTGACACAGATCAGCAGGATCTGAGTGATTAAGCTAGGATGCACAATATAAAGCGACCGGTAGAATGCAAGTAGCCGGTAAATCCACAATACCAAAGTGTGAACTGACACCAAGGTCAAACCTACACTCAGAAATAAAAGTATACACGGAATTACTATTATTTATGCATTTTGTATCCGCATCTCTCTCACTCTCTTTCTGTTTTGATGCTATCTGGTGCTTCGCCTGGGTTGACGAAACACTTCTCTTCAACCCAGGCTAAACGGCAGATAGCATGAAAACAGAAAGAGAATGAGAGAGATGCGGATACAAAATGCATAAATAATAGTAATTCCGTGTATTGATTGATGCACCAAGCGAAAAGAAGAAGAAGTTTTGACATCCAAGCGGTGTGCCGTCGATGAGATCCTCATCCCTGATTGGTCGATGGATGTAAACGGCACACCGCTTGGATGTCAAAACTGCTTCTTCTTATCGCTTGGTGCATCAATCAATACTTTTATTTCTGAGTGTAGGAGCAAGACACTATGAGCACAGACAAACAGACGTGTCACTTGGAAGAAAATGCGATAAAAATCATCGTCACGCAAACATAATCGCCCAATGCTAATTATGCTGTGGTACGCAAACCTACTGAGTAGATGGCGGTAGTGAGCAAACGTCAAACAGGAGCAAAAACGATGCGAGCGCCATGAGCGAGCGATTTGCGAACTACGGAATATTTGAATAATCCGTTAAAAAGTGAAACGATGGGAAGTGAGTAGAGTGAGACGTCTGTTTGTCTGTGCTATGAGCCTAGGGGTAAGACACTGTGCAAACGAGAGCAACTCTGAGGAATTCGGAGTTACACTTTTCATCGATGATCGACAAAATTTGTTGAAAGACATCCCCAAAACTGCAATTTTCATTCAGCACACTTCGCAGTTTGACATTGGTGTCAGATCACACTTTGGTATAAGTGGGAGGAAATCTGAGGAACTGTGAGGAATTCTGAACAACATTTCGAGCATAGATTCGCTCTCGTTGGATCTGTCTTGCCCCTAGCTATGTGCATATGAGAGCAACTCTGAGGAATTCGGACTAACTCTTTTTGTCGATGATCGACGAAATTTGTTTAAAGACATCCCGAAAACTGTAATTTTCATTCAGCATACGCAACACTTTGCAGTTTGACATTGGTGTCAGATCACACTTTGGTATAACTAGGAGAAAATCTGAGGAACTGTGAGGAATTCTGAGCACCAGATTTTCTCCTGTTAGATCTGTCTTGCTCCTAGATTTTACAATGTGTTTCAGTACTTTTCCCTTAGTTTGTGGGTTCCTTCACTGTTGGTATTGTCTATCCGGTTGGAATCAAGACCAACATTCAATCAAAAATTGCCATTTTCTTGGTCCACAAGTGTCGCAACTGTTTCGCATCTAGTGCGCTGTGTTGCTGACAACAACGGGAAGGATGCGCACTACATTTGACATGATTAAAAAACGTCGCGAGTTGGGTCGCGTCGCGACTTGATTGTGCAAAGTCCGGTTTGGTGGCGGCCCGACAATATTGGCCTAGGTGTCATGTCGGCACAGAATTTTACCTAAAATATCGAGTCCACGCTAGAGCCCATGGTTACAAAAGCAAGTAATATTGTCTATTGTAGTCCTCCTAATAGGGTCATAAAATTCCAGACAAAATCTTGCTTTTAATGAAAAATACGATCAAGCATTTTCAGGCCTGCTATTAACGTTTGCAAAAACAGTGTTATTGCATTTTAACCCAAGCTTTATCGATGTTAATCGCCTACGATTTTACTGATATTTTATCGCCTACATTTTGGTCGCTATTTTCTCCAACCGGACTGACGAACAAACTGATTTGTGTATGTACAAGGTTACAGTACAAAACGAGGTACATATAAACGATGCTTTTTCAAGTGTATCTTTTGACCGCTCATCGAGTGGGCGTAGCCTGAGTATGTTTTATTATCTCTATTATCAGATCTGTCAAATAATCTCACGTTGTAACCATTTCCATCCCTTTATGCAATGTCTAAGGAGTTATCTTCCTTTTCTACTAAAGTAGCGGCTATCGCCTGATTTTCTACGTATTGCAGCAGAGCCGTAGCGTAGTCCCATGGCGCCCTTGGCAAGCATACCGATTGGCGCCCCACGACAATTGGAGATTGTGTTTTTTTTAAAGGTTGTAGATATTCATTTTTTTTCCAAAATTTTTAAAAGTTGGGTTTTGGTGTTTCGAAAAAACAAATTGTCCCTCGATTTTTTTTTATTCTCTGACGGTACTTTTTATGTGTTTTTTTTGAAATTCAATGGATGTTACCCAAATATTTTCCAAAATTCATTTCTCTTGTACGAATATAAGGGCAACATTTCAAGAATTTCACTAAGACCAACACAATAATAAGAAATGACATAAATGATGAATGCATTCCTTCAAGATATTTATCTAACGGATTTTTATTCTTTTCTAGGTTTTTTTGTTCTACTGAATGTTGCTTTAAAAATTACTTAACCAGAGGATTCTTTTCCAATTTAATGACAGTATTTCCCAGAAGATCTCTGAGAAACTTTTCGGTAATCATTAGACCAGCTATAGTCTGGATAACCCAACAAACATTTTTGCTGTACTAGGGTGCAATATACCACTCTTAAGCAATGTTTAGCTTAATAAACTGCTATTCAGCTGATTCTGCTCTCAAGGAATTCCCGAAGAAATTTCTATATGAGTTTTTGTTGGAATCTGTGGAAGAATTCCTGCTGGAATTACAGAACAAAATTATGCAGGAATCTCTGAAGGAATTCTGCTGGAATATCCGGTTCATATGAAAATCCAGGAGACATGTTAGCAAGAATTTCCCATGGAATTCATGTAATAATTCTTACAGGAATTTCTGTAGTAGTTTGTGAAATAATAAATACATGAAGGAATTTGTGAAGAACCCCTGGAAGAACTTCTGAAAGACTGCTGAAATTTTTGAAGGAATCCCTGTAAAAGTTTCTTAAAGAATCTCTTGAGGATTTTCTAAAAAAAAATCCGTAGAAAATTTTATGAAGAAACTCCAGAGAAATTTTTGAAAGAATCCATGGAAGGCTTTCAATCGAATTCTTTAAAGAAATTTTGTTACAAATCAATGGTAGATTTTCCAATTTATTTATTATATTATTTATTATGTTATTCATAAAATGTTTTCTATAGAAATTCTTGCAGAAATGTATGCATCTCTAGTAAACATGGAGCAATTTCTGAATATTTTCCAAGCTTTAATATCGTCGTTTTTTTTTCTTTCTAAATGAATCTTAAGAACACTTTCTGAAAGAGTATTTGGTCAAATTATTTACTAAAGAAATCTGGAATCTCTGCAGGATTTTCTATAGGAATTACTGAAGAGTTTCAAAGTTATCATTATAGATATTTTTGCAGGAATCTTCTGTAGGAAGATTTCTGGAAAATTTCTAAAGAACAGGAGGAATCGTTTGACTAATTTCTGAAAAACATTCTAGATAACTTATTGAATTTCTAAAGGAATAAAATAAATACTTCAATGAATGCAAAGAAAATCCTCGGAAGTAATCTCAACACATCCCCAGTGAAAATGTTTAGGAATTTTTAGAAAGAAACTTGAATTTTAAAAATGGTTTCTGGAAATAAAATAGTAGATAAACTCCCTGCTAATATCATGGTAAATGCTCAGCATAAACTAGAGGAATCTTATTTTTTGAGAATACTGAAAAATGAAACAAACATATTATTAATCTCAAATATAATAAATAGTGAAATCTTGATAACATTCCAGAAAACATAAGCATCATCCGATTTGAACACGAATGTCAACTCATCTGGTAAAGTGTTCTTTACAAAACATAATATTTATAATTAGCATCATCCAGCTTCCTTCTAGCCTTAGGCCTTTTCGGCGCCCCTCTGAGGTTGGCGCCCTTGGCAGGGGCCAACCTGGCCAACCCCACGCTACGGCTCTGATTGCAGCGGCTATCACCTGAAATTATCACCATGCCTCTTTTTTTCTGCTTTTTGGCAGCGGTTGAAACCTGAAGGACTTCTGGAAGAACTTAAAAGCTCCTGGAGAAGCCTTTGTAGAAACTCCTTGAAAGCAATTCTGAAAAACTTTTTGAATGAATTTCTTGAAATTTTTAAAATAACTTCTTGAGGTTTTTCCTTGATTAATTCCTTAAGGAATTTCATAATACATCTTTGAGCGAAAGTATGAAGTATTCGTTTGAGTACACGATCGTCTACACGACATGGAGAATCGATGATCAACGTCAGAATCGGTAAATTGAATCAGATATATAATATTGAAATTCCAAGAGTAGGTATCTAAGTTGGGGACACTGTTCTGAAACTCCTTGGATACTTTCTAACAAATTTTCTAATGCAAGAGTCTTGGCGAAATCCAGGAAGTATTTAGGTGTTACAGAATCACTAGACAAATTGTCCTTCAAAATCCATTATGAATGGGTTTTTGAAGGAATAATTGAAATCACAATACTGAGAATTCTAAGAGAAATTCAAACGAAATAATAGCGCTGATTAGTAACTACTCAATAAATATTTTTTGTCGAGGTTATTTGTGCTATTCGGAATATATGTGGGTGGACTGAGGGCCTAGGGGTGAACTTGCGAACCACAGAAAATTTTTGAAAAAGTGACCAAACCTCAAAAGGATGAATAAAACAAGCAGCTTGAGAATAAATATATTTAATGATGATTATTCAACATTTACATTTCTACATGGTTTTTAAAGCTACCAGTCAAGTCTTTCTCCTGGGCCTACTTGTGTATTTCTCTCTTAAATTTGCTTTGAAATTTTCGTAATCTTTTGAGGATTCTATTTTCTTACTATATTCGAAAATAACCCTTTCCAGTGCTTCTTTGGTATTGGAATTTGTCTTCAGCTCATCTTCCAAGTGCTCTTCCAGATCCTCTGCAAACTCTTCCAGTTCGTCGGAATCGGTATCGATGTCCATTTCTAGGTACTTTTTCGCTCTTTGAATGTTTGCGATATCTCTGTGCGTTATGGAATTAGCTGGAATAAACTTCTTGAACATATCGACTGCGGCTTCATCACTCAGAAAACCGTGAATTCTTTTGCACAGTATCTCTTTGATGCGATCTCGCGACAGCTCGTTGCAACCGCAGATGCATTTGATGCACTCGACCACCTGGAAAGAATATTACGAATAGTTATTATTGATGCATATACATATGACTGTTACATGTACAAGTAAGCCTTTTAATATAACATTATTTGATTATGTAATAATTTTAATCTAGCAGCAGAGGAATCTGGAAATTAATCATCCCAACTTGGGATTCCCAAGTAACATTTTTCAGTCAAATAGACTATAAGAGGTTCTTGAAACCATCATAAAGCCAAAATAAAAGATGTATGGTCTTATGACGGTTTTGAAAACCTCTACAAGACTCATTGGCAATCAAAATGTTACTTGGGATTTATCATTTCTCCATTTTGCTATATGAATGAAGTAGAAGAGTTTAACACTAATTAGAACTCGAGTTAGACATTTCAACAATAGAATTTTCAAAAATAACTCTATTTTACCCTAGATTATACCTGTACAAGTTTACAAAATACGTTCAATCAAATTGTTAAAAATAATGTTTGCAGTTAAAAATAACAATACGGTGCTAACATTTGAAAAGGTAGTAACCAGTGCGGAAAATGCAATTTCGACACATCTAGATATCTAGATTCAATAACCTACAGCTCATTTTAAAAGTTGAATCTGAAAATATGGTGCATGAAAAACTTTTGCGGGTAGACCAGTTCTACAAGAAAATCACGGAAACCGCTCTCACTTTTATATTTAAGGTCGATGTCATCGACTACCTTCGAAAAGTACCAATTGATAATCAATATGAATATATCATATTGGTTTTAGAGCCTTTGATATGCTCCCTAGGATTTAATGATTACTAAGGGGCCGTCCATATACCACGTGGACAGCTTGGAGGGGGGAGGGGGTTAGCGAAAAGTCCACGCTTGTCCACGGAGAGGGGGTGGGGGTTCGTCAAATGTCCACGTGGACAACATTGACATATAAATTAGGAAACAAGAATCTACAAGCGAAACAAATTGTGTCACATTATTGATGAGATTCTCTTCAACAGTTGTTCTTTCATATATTTTATTTTATTATACATTGTCTTTCAGTTGTAAATTATATGTTCAAGAAAAAAGTCATGGAATTGATTCACAGACTAATTTATTTTAAATTGTTAGAATGTCTAATTACTTAGTTTTCTACATCGAGGAATATTCTGGAGATTTAAAATGGAGTGTAGACCATGCAAATGTAGGTGTTTCAGCCAGAAAATTTTCATTGAAGTTCTGTATGGATTTTTCGAAGTTTCATATCAAATTTTTAAACTACTTCAAAGTTTCAAAATACATGTAGGGGTTTGTAATCTCATCTCAAAAACTTTGTTTTGCAGGTTCTTTCAAAATTGAAGATGTTTCTAATGGATATTAAAGTCTAAACCTCATCAATACAATTTAGTTGTTGTAAATCTTGTTTTTTGAAAGAATCTAAGAAATATAATCTTATCTCAACAAAAATCTAAAATTTAAAATTATCTTATCTCAACAAAACAATCAGACAATCATAGATTGAACAAACATTCTAAAAAACACCGTCTTCAACCAGAGGCTGTACAGACTAAACATTGAACAATCACTAACACTAGGCGATGGACATTATACGAAAAACACCCAATGAAGAATTTTCCGTTTGACGAAAATTTTTCATCAATTGGAGCAAGAATCGAACTCACACTCTCACAAACATTAAACTGAATTAAAAACAATGTTGAAAACTTGTAGATACCTATTTTGTGCTGCTTGTTTGTATTTTAAGTAAATCTATAGTATATTTGTATGTCATAAAGTTTTCAATTGTATTTCAGACATTGTTTACGAAGAAAAAAAAACAGTATTTAAAAAAAAGTTTTCAAAACCACTTTTTACATTTATTTTAGAAATATGAAAAAAAAACTTTTTTTCGGATGTCCACGTGGACATTGGGGGAGGGAGGTAGGGGTCAATGAAAAGTCCACGCTTGTCCACGGGGAGGGGGGAGGGGGTCTAAAACCATGAATTTTCTGTCCACGTGGTATATGGACGGCCCCTAATTTTAGACTGAGTCTAGATCTTGGTCTAGATATCTTCCTCATACAAATTATAGTCAAGTTGCATGGTTTAAAACTACGGGCAAGACAGATCTAACGAGAGAAAATCTGTGTTCGAAGTGTTGCTCAGAATTCCTCACAGTTTCGCCGATTTTCTCCCATTTAGGCCAAAGTGTGACTTCCCTACTAACATAAAACATCGGCTTATTTTTCCCAAATTTTCAATAGTTTGCTGTTGAAAATCAATGATTTTGATTATTTGTCATAAATGGTACGTACACATTTCCAATCGATTAATATGAAATATTTGAAAATAATACTATTGATGGCTGAGTTATTAGCGTGCAAAATCTGACATAATTTCGTGACCGTCGTAAAATTTTAGATTTCCAGTGCCGTGGTAGCGTAAGCACCCCACTTCATGCAATTACCGCACTCGCGTAGTAGATGGTTTTAAAATGTCGGCATTTGCATGTCTTCACTTAATTCGGAATCAACTCTTGCAGAAAATAAGGGCTGTTTAAATTTAATTGCTTACTAAAGGTGAAATTCGGAAGTTATGATTGCAACATCCAGAACGGCGACGGTGGCGTTGACTCCGATGGTGGATTTGCGAGGCGATGCTGTGCAAAACGTGACGATGCGAAAGCGGACGCACTCGCGCGCAACCGCCTTCGACCATCGCGATCTGCTTACCAAAGCATACTGAAGGAAGTGAAGTGAGCGCTCCGCTGATGCGTTCCCGTCAAAGAGTTGGCAAAGAATAAGAGAAAATGGGAAGAAGCAGTTTGCCTTTATACGGCAAGGCGGTTCGTTTTCCCCTCTCGAACGTGATTGGTTCGATGAGAGAGGGGTAAGAATCAGTGATGCCATAGGATTTATTTGCAATATTGGTTTGATTAATGTTCATCAAATTCATTTTAATATGCAAATCATACTTTTGCAAATTGGTAGACTAGATTTATTAAATGTTTAATACTTATAAATAATAATTTAATATCATGGTCAAGTATTGCACATTTGAAACGGTTAAAGTACTTATTCAATCAAATTTGGCAACACTGTTTAACAATGCTCATTTTCTTCATCAAAGTAACCATTTTTCTAAGTTGAAGAAATTGAACAAACTTTCAATCAAGTCGTACAAATTTTGCTGATTTTGTTCCTTCCATTTATAACAGCCATCTCATAGTAATGGATCACTAAAATAACTAACAGGCCGCTATGAAAAAAACAGGTAGCGCCACCGTAGCCTTGTGTATTTGACGTAACTCGACTGCTGTCACTGAGTTACGGTGGCGCTTTTGTTTTGATGCGGTGAGTAGCGGAAAAGTTGGCTACAATGATCCATTTCACTTGAAACCTGGAAAATTATCCGTTCTCTCTTGTGGGACAGTTTTATAGCCCTCAGAAGGGCTGTTTTAATGTACATCATTTCCATCCGACGATGAAAAGTCCTCATTCGGCTGGCTGCTCCAATGTTACCTCCGCACGTCGCGCACAAAAATCGACAGCCACCATGACCACGCTGCGCATGTCGGAGAATACTGAGCGAACATGCAAACGGAGAAACTGCTCTGTGCTCCAACTCTGATGTGGTCGTCAGGTCCACTCGTGCTGCCGCGCACTCCGATGCGAAGGCGCACGCACAACGACAACCGCCGACGCCGACAGCTACCACCGCGCTCGGAATGACTATGGCTGTTCCCCTCCAATGCGTTCCCCTCTGGACTGGTCAACAGCTCCAGTTGTACTGCATCAGGCCAGACACGACGACACGACGACGCGCGACCGTCGGCAACCACCGTGCTCGGCATGTGGAAGTATACTGAACAGCGAAAATGCAAACGGGAGGTACTGGGCTGTTCTCCTCCGATGCGTTCCCCTCGAGGAGTCGATGCAGAATGGAGGAAGATGGGAAGAAGCAGTAATCTTTTACACTGGGTGGTGCTCGACGAAAAATTGCAAACTTGTGCTCGCACGTGATTGGCTGGATAAAACATGGGTCCACTTTTCCCAAATTTTCAATAGTTTGCTGTTGAAAATCAATAGTTAGCTATAATTATTTCAACGCGTAGATAAATTTGTGATCTATCGGTGCAAAAATTTTGAAAATCGGTCGTAAAACGGCTGGGTTATTAGCGCTCAAAACCTATCAATTTTTCGTGACGGTCGCAAAATTTTAGATTTTCATTTTGCACCCAGTACTTCCCGTAAGACGTAGTTTACGTCAAAACACAGACAGTGCGACGTTTGCCGGGACAGCTAGTACAAAATAAATATATTTAATACGAATAATGCAACATAAATTTAATTAAGTGTAAGAAGAATTATAAAATATATGTTCACCTTAGGTGGAGTAAATCAGATTTTAAGGTTCATATGTGTTCCATTTACATATTCAATAAACAAGAGGCACTAGTAAGCATTAGAGATGGTCGGGTTTCAGATTTTACAGACCCGAACCCGACCCGTACCCGAACAATTTTCAATTTCAAAACCCGGACCCGACCCGTACCCGAGAATTTTTTTGTTCCGTCAAACCCGGACCCGACCCGAACCCGAAACATTTTCGTCGATCAAACCCGAACCCGACCCGAACCCGAAAAAAATATTTGCCAATAAACCCGACCGAAACCCGAGTTAAATAATAATCATTAAATGTATCGGATACAACAAATAAAGCATTTTTCTAAATACTGATTTATCTACATTGGTACCAAACCCGACTTGAACCCGACATTATTTAAACCCGACCCGACCCGTACCCGAAAATTTTGAAATTGTTTAAACCCGGACCCGACCCGTACCCGAGATTTTTTCAAATTTCCAAGCCCGAACCCGACCCGTACCCGTCGGGTTCGGGTTCGGGTCGGGTTTCGGGTTTGAAAACCCGAAACCCGACCATCTCTAGTAAGCATTCGAATGATTTATTTGGAAAACAAATTTGGAAAAGTAATAAAAAATAAAACACTTTCAAATGCTCCAAAAATACGCTCAAAATATAAAGTGATCCATCTTGCCCCGTAGTCGTTTATATGGAGGTTATATAGAATGTATCAGATAAAGTAAGAAACGGGGCCAAAAACCATTTATTTTTTCATGATTAAAGAGAGTGAATATTTTTTTTGTAAATACCCTTAACATTAATTCTAATCACCTAACAAAATTGTCCACATCTAGGTCCACATACATATTCAAAACATAACTATGTAATGCGCTCGAAAACGGCACTGACACATCTTGCCCCGTCCCTCCCTAATTCCGTATTTCAGTAATCAATCAGGAACAATTGTACGATGTCCCTTCAAAGACTATCGGTGTCGTCCAATATGAACAAAAGTCCAAAAGTATGACCACCACCAAAATACCAAAACAAACCAATGGACACACTTTGACCCCTTAATTGCTCACGACTGTCATGCTTCGCATTACCCACTTCTTTGCGGTGATCGTTGGCAGCCAAATGTGGCAGGGTAATGATCTATGATCGTGAATTTCAATCATTACCTACTACAAGTTGCCGCGCAGATAATGCGTATCAGAGAGGCTTACAAAACGCGTAGTGGGACCAGAAGCGGAATGCGGGACGTACTTAATGCGTTTTGATGTCTTTTATGGTCATCGTGATTGAAGCTTTAGGCTGCCAGCAATAAAAGCATGACTTCGGTAATTTTGTACATTATTGTGGCCGGCAAGGTAGAAGTGTGTTATCGTATTGCTTCGATCGCTATGTGATGTATGATTGAAATTATAAAAAGTGCGTGAGCATTTAGAGACGAATTGATTTATTGGCTCAAGTCTAGGGGCAAGACAGATCTAACGAGAGTAAATCTGTGTTCGATGTGTTGCTCAGAATTCCTCACCATTTCTCAGATTTTCTCCTAGTTATACCAAATTATGAAACTGCAAAGTGTTGCGTGTGCTGAATGAAAATTATAGTTTTGGGGATGTCTTCAACAAATTTCCTCGATCATTGACAAAAAGAGTTACTCAGAATTCCTCAGAGTTGCTCTCATATGCACAGTGTCTTGCCCCTAGGCTCAAGTTTACTGTTGTTTCTCAAAAATAATGATCAAGGCTTGGATCAAGGGCATGGCCAATATTGAAGTGATGGGATAAATTATCTTTAATAAATTGTGTAAATATTGGAATAGATCCTCCGTTTTTCTATAATGCTCAAACTATAGCTCATTCAAAGGCGGATGGGGTATAAGAGGATTAATTACATTAACATTAAAATAATTAATAATGAAGCCAAAATGATTTGACCTTTATGAAATAGCTGACTCAACCTTTTCTTACAATCAATCATAACTTTTAAATCAGTCTGGACCTAACTGAAGCAATCATGCTGTCACCGGACAAAAACCCTCAAATCCTCACTTTGCCGCATGATAAATGATTTTTCCCGAGAAAACAGTTCACTGGTTCAACTCACCTCATTCATAGCTTTCGGCGCGAGGTAAAGACCCAACCAAGGTGGGGTCTGTGGACTAGTTACGAAGGAATTCGTAGGCGATGGGATAAAATTTACGCAGTTTTCGCTTTCTGCGGTAGTACCGAACACCTCCTAGCAGTAAATGGGTTTCCGTAAGGCCCAATTCGATGTGATGCTTGGCTTATTTTTTTTTGTACTAGGCAGGCACAAGATGTACCACCTATGTTTGCGGTGTGGCTCGACGCTACCGACGTGCCGTTGATGATGCACACTGTTGTATGTGATGAGGCGATGTCTGGAAAGGAAAATAAATATTATAGCTGAGTTTAGAAGAGGGCACTAAAAGCAAACTACATGGTCGAATGATAATTGTGGGAACTTTTGTGTTTACTCGTATTTGTTTCATACGTGAAGCTTGCGAACTCTAGTAAAGCCGTAACGTTATTCTTCACTCAGTGCTTCCCCAAGCTGGCTGAAAAAGAGCCTCTAGATCAAGGTGAGGTGCGTGAAGACGGTTCAAGTTTGGAAGCCAAAACACACATGGTCGATTACGTAACTAAGCAGGATGGGAGGAAATTTTATAGGCATCATTGCATTATGCTCTGTACATCAAGTAAGATCATTTTACTTGTGTTTTACAAAATGCAACATTGTGGAAGATTTAAAAAAATATGTTTTCAATGCTAATAGTGGTGTAAGGAATGTACTCAAACTTTTCCAGCATGCGACCCACTTATGATTATTACAGAATTTGGCGCTCCCAAATCTTTCCATAACATAGGGCATTTTAAAAAATTAGGATTGACTTTTTGAACAAACACATTTTATCACCTGCATACTTCCGTTCTACGCATAATTGTCCCATGTTATTTACATTAGATTCCCTTAAAACATGGGACAATTGGGCGTAGAACGGCAGCATCGGTTTTTAAGGCGTTACGCTTATGTAGCACTTAGTCTTACAAATTTTGAAGTTTTTTTATTTTTGTTTTTTTTTTTGTTGGAAATGGTCAAAATAAGGTTCTTTTCTTAAACATTTGAGATGAGTTTGAAAGTTTCTAATACAAATAAAACCAACATTAAAGGGAATGATATCATAATTTTGTATCGTGCTATGTCATGAAAAAATGTTAAATTCTTCAAAACAGACCGGATTAAAAATGCTGTCTTGTTGAAATACTAGTTGAAATACACACTTATTTCATTTGAAAGGCCCAGATTCAAAGGGGTGTAAGTGATCATTTAGTCGATTTTCAGCTGAGCATATCATAAAATTCTTCAGATTTCAGGCTTTCAGGAACTTTTTCAAGATTGTTTCTACGATGATTGTGGAAATTACAATAAATCGGAGAAAATGAGTTGATTTTGAAACTCCATACATTTCTAGATTGAGTTTAAATAAGGGCGAAACTAACATGAGAGAGTTCTCTTCATCGACTCTCTCTTCTTCAAGTTAAAGTGACAAGAGTTAGAATATCTGTATCAACAATGATAAATTGAAACACTTTTCAAAAGTTTACCAAGAAATTTATTCGACAAGCATTGATTTCTTAACAAAAGAGTTTAACAAAACATTTGTCTGCATCTTATTGTCGGGCCGCCACCAAACCGGACTTCGCACAATCAAGTCGCGACGTTTTTTAATCATGTCAAAAGTAGTGCGCATCCTTCCCGTTGTCGTCAGCAACACAGCGCACTAGATGCGAAACAGTTGCGACACTTGTTGACCGAGAAAATTGCAATTTTTGATTGAATGTCGGTCTTGATTTCAACCGGATAGACAATATTAAGCTGATGTACCGATAAGCATATGCTCCTGAACAATGTGCTTTTCACTTGTCAAATAAACACCTTCAGCCCGGTATAGTTTGACTCGGAACTTTGTTCGGATTATGGGACAAATCATGGCTAAAACTTTATAGACAACCAAGTTATTAAAAAATCAATATTTTAAACGAATCACATAAAATAAAACAGAATAGTATTATGTAGTTTAACATTGAGTGTCAAGAGACGTAATCAACGTGAAAATGAGGCATTTATTTATTATTATTAGTCTGTAACAAGATATCTTGTACCTTGATTATTATATTTTTTATCTTCCGCAGCAGTTCGATTGTACGAGACGCTGTCGTGTTTACTGAATATTGTTCCCACAGTCACCCAGATAACCAAACGGCATTCAGAAATAGACACATTTCAAGCATCCCTAAATATCCTTATGCACTATTTATTGAACATAATATCAAGATTACATGACAAAAGCATAATTAAAAAAATGCTTAACGGATCTTCGACTGAGCACGAGTAGATTACCTAAACAGATGTTGTGAATGCACCATGTCCAAGACCATACCGCACCACATATTGTCATACATTTTTAAAGATCGATATTTAATAATAAAAATAAAAACATATTCATATCGCAATTAGTACGTCTGGAAACAATATCTTCAATAAGGACCAACACTTTTTGGCTGCATTCGATACAAGTTTTCTCACCGTGCGATAAAAATACTAACAGCGAAATCAGAATGGAAAACACGTGTTTTTGGTTGAACAGCCGTTGAAGTATAAGGTATTGTTCAGTTGCTTACCACGTGCTGTGCTAATTCACCACTGCTGAACACAAGTTCAGGAGTGATCATTATTTAGTCATGGGAAGAGTATGTTTTGCTTTGGGTGCTGCATCTCACCATCACTAGGATGGTGCAGATAGGAAGGCATACGGCTGGCAATCGACAGGTCTCGAGTTCTAATCCGGATTTAGGTAATTTTATATGTAATTCTTATTTCATAATAGGTGTTCTCAACATGAGAGCTAATAATTACTCTCGTGAGAGTTCAACATTTTTGCATTTTATTTATTTTCTGTCATTTTTGCCAAAGCTTAATAATAACTTTCTTGCACATTTGTAAAACGCTTTGAACAACAAAAAATTAAGTTGGTGCACAACATGATGCTTTATAACTTCTCCAAATTTGTGTGAACAATACCCGAACATAGGTTGTACGTGAAAATAATTCAAATGTTATTCGACATTATGCTGAATTAATTCGTCATAATGGTGCCTGTTAAATGAGTGATTGTTAGTTGGGCTGTCGTTATTGAAATTGAGACGTCATGCTCGTTTGGCTACACGAACTGACAGTTCGTTTGGCTACAGTTGTCTACGCCTCCGCGAGTCTATGGAATCTATAGTGTCTATAGATCAAACGCGTCGTTCGCATTCTGTTTGATACGACGGATAACTACGTAGATGTAGATGCTCGAAAACGACTCACTCAAAGTGCAAATTTTCGGTAATACCAATCCGTGTTGTTCAATTTTGAATTTCAAACCTAGTTTCAAACAACTCAACGCATACAATTTCAAACAATAAACAAATCGCTTTCGCTCTTCATACATAAGGTACACCGGGGCAAGATGAAACAGTGGGTTAACATGATGTTATCCAATGATGGCAAACAGCTTGAATACCACAACACAAAGTTTTTGGTTTAAACAATCTTTTGGCGAAAAAATAAATTCCAAATTATATTGAAATCTATTTCAAAACTTCGCGTTTCATCTTACCCCACCCGTTTCAACTTGCCCCGGTGTACCTTATGTACAACAGAGATGGCTATATTTGCGGTTTAGGGGAAGATGATATAGATCAATGAGATTAGAATTGAACCTTATGACAACTAAGTTGCCGGGTCATTAATTGGCTCTGTAGCTTAAATAGTTGACGACAGCCCAACTAACAATCACTCATTTAACAGGCACCATTATGACGAATTAATTCAGCATAATGTCGAATAACATTTGAATTATTTTCACGTACAACCTATGTTCGGGTATTGTTCACACAAATTTGGAGAAGTTATAAAGCATCATGTTGTGCACCAACTTAATTTTTTGTTGTTCAAAGCGTTTTACAAATGTGCAAGAAAGTTATTATTAAGCTTTGGCAAAAATGACAGAAAATAAATAAAATGCAAAAATGTTGAACTCTCACGAGAGTAATTATTAGCTCTCATGTTGAGAACACCTATTATGAAATAAGAATTACATATAAAATTACCTAAATCCGGATTAGAACTCGAGACCTGTCGATTGCCAGCCGTATGCCTTCCTATCTGCACTATCCTAGTGATGGTGAGATGCAGCACCCAAAGCAAAACATACTCTTCCCATGACTCAATAATGATCACTCCTGAACTTGTGTTCAGCAGTGGTGAATTAGCACAACACGTGGCAAGCAACTGAACAACACCTTATACTTCAACGGCTGTTCAACCAAAAACACGTGTTTTCCATTCTGATTTCGCTGTTAGTATTTTTATCGCACGGTGAGAAAACTTGTATCGAATGCAGCCAAAAAGTGTTGGTCCTTATTGAAGATATTGTTTCCAGACGTACTAATTGCGATATGAATATGTTTTTATTTTTATTATTAAATATCGATCTTTAAAAATGTATGACAATATGTGGTGCGGTATGGTCTTGGACATGGTGCATTCACAACATCTGTTTAGGTAATCTACTCGTGCTCAGTCGAAGATCCGTTAAGCATTTTTTTAATTATGCTTTTGTCATGTAATCTTGATATTATGTTCAATAAATAGTGCATAAGGATATTTAGGGATGCTTGAAATGTGTCTATTTCTGAATGCCGTTTGGTTATCTGGGTGATTGTGGGAACAATATTTAGTAAACACGACAGCGTCTCGTACAATCGAACTGCTGCGGAAGATAAAAAATATAATAATCAAGGTACAAGATATCTTGTTACAGACTAATAATAATAAATAAATGCCTCATTTTCACGTTGATTACGTCTCTTGGCACTCAATGTTAAACTACATAATACTATTCTGTTTTATTTTATGTGATTCGTTTAAAATATTGAAATATTGATAACTTGGTTGTCTATAAAGTTTTAGCCATGATTTGTCCCATAATCCGAACAAAGTTCCGAGTCAAACTATACCGGGCTGAAGGTGTTTATTTGACAAGTGAAAAGCACATTGTTCAGGAGCATATGCTTATCGGTACATCAGCTTAATATTGTCTATCCGGTTGGAATCAAGACCGACATTCAATCAAAAATTGCAATTTTCTCGGTCAACAAGTGTCGCAACTGTTTCGCATCTAGTGCGCTGTGTTGCTGACGACAACGGGAAGGATGCGCACTACTTTTGACATGATTAAAAAACATCGCGAGTTGGGTCGCGTCGCGACTTGATTGTGCGAAGTCCGGTTTGGTGGCGGCCCGACAATAAGATGCAGACAAATGTTTTGTTAAACACTTTTGTTAAGAAATCAATGCTTGTCGAATAAATTTCTTGGTAAACTTTTGAAAAGTGTTTCAATTTATCATTGTTGATACCGATGAGGAAAGTCGAACATTGACTACTTTCTCAATTGAAAACTCATTTAAACAGTAATGTGTAGAGCATAATTTTAGTTCAGCTATCATTACCATTATTAAGCAACAATTCAGCAAGCGTGCTTGTTTGTGACTCGCAATTGTTAGTTGGGAGTGGATTGCGTGACGTCATATTCGCTCGGTACACTCTAAATTCACGGCAAAACACACTAAAATCGTATTGCTCAACCATGTCTCCGCGAGTCTATGGAATCTATAGTGTCTATAGTTTGATCGCCTTCCAGGTAGCAATTGGCTTCTTTAGCGGTGTTGAAATAATCCCATATTCTGAATCTGCACGCTAAACTGAGCCGAAATACAAATTTTCATGAATTTTGGTGCCCGGGAACCTATTAAAAATCAATTTGAAGCTTGCGATTTGTCGAATCACCCCTTGTCGCATTTTGTACTGGGCGGAGCTGTCAAACAGTTGCCCAGCTGTCAAGAGGTGATTTCAAAAAAACTTAATGAAATTGATTTTAGATACCAAAATAAAGTTCTAAAAATCTGAAAAAAAAATATAGTGGCTCAGAAAAAGGTGCTTCTTCGGATAAAATCAAAAAATCGATACATTTTTTTTTATTTAAAAACCCAATTGTTCTTCCTCTACAAGTTGTTGAGGAAGCAGTGCCTGTATGATAGGCATACAGTTTCAAACAATGAACAAATCGCTTTCGCTCTTCGTACATATGTACAACAGAGATGGTTATATTTGCGGTTTAGGGGAAGATGATGTAGATCTATGAAATTAGAATTGAACCTTATGACAACTAGGTTGCCAGGTCATTTATTGGCTCGGTATCTTAGTTGGTAAAGCATTTGTCTAGCGAATAAGGGGCGTGAGTTCAAATTTCACCTGAGCTGTGGATTTTTTCCCAATTTAACCAATAATTTACCCATCTGTACATATTTACGTTGAGTTATTTGAAATTCATACTGTTAACAAAATTTATTCTATATCGACCGGAATCTCACTGATAACTGCACAATTCATTATATGTAAACAATAGACTATAAGGAGAAACTGTGCAAAATTTGGTTGATTTTGGTGAAGTAGGCAAGAAGTTACGTTAGTTTGGAAATGGCACAATAATTATCGACTCACCCTTTATGATAATCTTGTTTATAATGCAATCAAAATAAGTTGCATAATTATCAATAATACAACTGATTTGCAATCACTACAAGCATTCAATAAAATGATCATTGTATGTACCGCTACGTCAACGATAGTGGTGTTTTTCATAATTGCTAAAATAAAACATGTAAAAACACAGTTTTGGAAAATATTGAATTTAACCCAAGACAGAAATAACAACCATAATAACCGTCTGATTTATTCTGGAGTGTCTCAAAAACATAAAAAAATAGATTTTGCAGTGATTTCAACATGCATATATTATGCCTCTCAAGAAAAATCAGAATATGGCGATTATCTGCCTCTGGCTTCTGATATTAGCGCGACAGTCACTAATCATAACAGCGTCACCAGATTTAAAAGTATATAATTCCACTATATGGGGTTTGACAGCAAGAACACTCATTCCACTGAGCTACTCTTGCCGTTCGTCACAAATACATTCAAAAACATCTGTCACTTCGCGAAACCCACGTGATTTTGTTTTTGGCGGGATCACTTTTTCTTTTGTTTTGCCTTGCGACTGTCATGCGGCGGTATGCCTTGCGAGCGTACGACCGCCGCAGGACTCTAATAAAAGATAAGCGCGACAATATATCTGGTGATATTCGCATTCCCCACCCCACTGGACCCCTTTCGCAGTTAGTATCAGTGCGGGATCGTGAATAAAACTGCGATTTTGTATCGAGTCGTGTCGGTGTCTTCTGCGCACTTAGGGAACGTTCAAAAATTACGTCCAACATTTGGGGGAGGGGGGGGGGGTCTACAAAAGTGTGACACTACGTGTATTAGGTATAGGGAAAATGCGTGACAGAGGGGGGAGGGGGGGTCTAGAAATCCCAAAAATTGATGGACGTAATATTTGAATCTTCCCTTATGCATTACAAGGTGTTGAATAAGTGCGCGAAGACACCGAAACGATTCGATGCAATATCGCAGTTTTCTTCACTATCCCGAAATTATATTAGCTGCGAAAGGGATCCAGTGGGGTGGGAAATGCGCAATATGCAATATGTCAAACATATCTGATACCGGTTACCTACGAAAAGCTGAAACGCAAAAATCCAAATTCCAAAAGGCTGACTAACGACAGGATGAATATACAAAAAGGATGAAAATATCAAAAGGTTGAAATGACACAAGACTGACATAGTTATTTTGAATGGCGTCAGCTTAATTATGCCATTAAGACTATGTCAATACCAACCACACATACAACAGACGTAACACTCAAACTATTCCTATCACATTTTCTGCCTAAAATCAAACCAGCCCACACTGGTTCCAGTCCCATGTGAGGGCGATCATAAATATGATTTTCTTGAGTTTTTTATTAAACCGCTTTGATGCATATTTAAAATTTGTTTTTGTATTGTTTATTAAAAATAGGCTCAAACGAGTTTTTGGCATTACGGAGCCGAAATTCATTATTTTGCAGTTTTGTTTACCAACTGATTTGGATATACTAATATTAGCTTAGGCGGTCCACGGTAGTCAAAACTGCTCAAGAATAGTGAAACACACATACTGTAATGGATAAAGTTAGTGAAAGTTGGGAAAAAGTGTTCCCTGGCAATGCAATGCGGGAGGTCTTGATAGTTTTCGAGTAAATTGAAGGTACGACACTTAAGTGATTACCCCCAATCTGGTCGCAAACGGTCGCAGCTAAATTCGCCAGTACATCATTGTTTATGATTATAGGAAAGTTTTATAGAAGAACGTACGAAGAGGTCGGAAGGGGAAACATTTTTCCGGCTTGTTGAAAATTTTCTAAGTATCTAATTCAGTCACACTTATTCAAATAAAATGATAAAGAATGACATACGAATTTGTGATAAACATCAATTTCAACTATGTAAGAGTCGAACACAATCAACCAAATACATGTCGAATGGATGAGACTTTTCAATAGAGTGATGAATGCATAATACTGAAATTAGAAAAAATCAAATAAAATATCTATTTAAGAACATCTACTATCATGACCTTTGCAGAAAAGTTTCGGCATACACTCCCGTTCAAAAGTTTGGGGTCACCCCCTCAAAAACATGTAATTTTTTTAGGCCCATATCTCCGCCAATTTGCGTCCGATTTCAAAACCCTAGGTTTCATTCAAAAGATAATAAGTCAAAGAAACTTTGAACATGATTTAAAAGAAACTTTTTCAAAAAATTTTGTATGTTAACTTAACCCAAAGTTGCCAAATTTTCTAAAAAATGAATATAAACTTACGGCAGTGTAGCTGGAAGTTGGGTCTACCAAATTTTAAGACGAGAGCGGTAATATGACCCATTTTCTATTAGCTTTCAACTGCTTTTTACAGAACTTAGCTAAAAAATCTAGAAAAAAAGTTATTAAGTAAAATAATCCTTGATGTCATCGACCAAAAGTTTGGGGTCACCCCTCAAAATGCTGTATCGGCCAAAAGTTTGGGGTCACTATCGTAAAACATGGAAAAGTGATTTGTTGATATCTTTGTCATCTTTCATCCAATTTTAATTCTTCTTGGCTTATTTGAAACAAAATGAATGATACTTACTGCATAGACATTGAACCACACATATTTGTTGAAATTTACATACTAAAACTTAACGTAAAGTTGCCTCATTTTTTGAAGCGTGGTAAAATGTGTTAACTTTACATAACATTTTTATATACAAAAATCGTTAAATACGTTAAGTTGAAGACATCAAACGTAAATTTAGTTAATTATCTTTGAAATGAGCAAAAAAATAATTAAAATTAAACTATAGATGACGAAGATATCACCAAATCACTTTTCCATGTTTTACGAAAGTGACCCCAAACTTTTGGCCGATACATCATATTGAGGGGTGACCCCAAACTTTTGGTCGATGACATCAAGGATTATTTTACTTAATAACTTTTTTTCTAGATTTTTTAGCTAAGTTCTGTAAAAAGCAGTTGAAAGCTAATAGAAAATGGGTCATATTACCGCTCTCGTCTTAAAATTTGGTCAACCCAACTTCCAGCGACACTGCCGTAAGTTTATATTCATTTTTTTAGAAAATTTGGCAACTTTGGGTAAAGTTTACATACAATTTTTTTTTGAAAAAGTTTCTTTTAAATCATGTTCAAAGTTTCTTTGACTTATTATCTTTTGAATGAAACCTAGGGTTTTGGAGCGGACCTGGTGTGATGGTTAGAACACTTGACTATCACGCCGAGGACCTGGGATCAAATCCCACTCCCGACAAACTCACAAAATGTGAGTTCTTCCTTCGGAAGGGAAGTAAAGCGTGGGTCCCGAGATGAACTAGCCTAGGGCTAAAAATCTCGTTAATACAGACAAAAAAAAAAAAAAAAAACCTAGGGTTTTGAAATCGGACGCAAATTGGCGGAGATATGGGCCTAAAAAAATTATATTTTTTTGAGAGGGTGACCCCAAACTTTTGAACGGGAGTGTATATACCGCATTTAGTTCACCACTGGACTGCGCACTGAGTTTTAATAAGTGCGAAAACGTATATAAAACTGCGCGATTGCATCAAATCAAATTGATGTCTTCGGCGCACTATTTCTTCGACGTATACTGAATAAGTGCTCTGAAGACACCAAGTTGATTGGATGCAATCGCGCACTTTTATTTGCGTTTTCGCACTCGTGAAAACTAGTGCGATAGTCCAGTGGTGAACTAAATGCGCTATATTTGATAAAAGTAATGATTGACCCTATTTCTTAAAGCATTAAACTTTATGTTATTGCAATGATAGCACAGTATCATTGAGGTCAAATTTTTAATTATGTAATGGCCTATGGCGGAACCACTGTGCAGCCCAACATTTTCAATGAAATTTTAAACAGCCTACAAACATGTTCTGTCGTCGTGCGTGTTATGAATTTTGAAATCAATACATAATTCTGACAACGTATTTCGCCTTTATCTTCGTCAAATATCGCACGACTGTGGAACACTCCTTAAAAACCATAAAAGCCTGGCCGCAGCGGAGCAGTGTGGTGGCGATAAGTACACTGAAATAAATTTTGTTGTCGTTTCCACCGAATCCATGGTAAAATTAAGAACTGTACCAACAATTTTCAACCGAATGCAAAATTCTGTTAATTGTACTGAAACATTGTCAATATTACCATGCGTGAAGTACCATTGACTAAAAACATTCTTGATGTTACTATTTTGACATTGTATTTTTGACCATGTTTATCTAAGACGCGCAACATTCAAGTCTACATGGTCGAAATGGCAATGCCCAAATAGTAGAACCAAGAATGTTTTTAGTCAACAGTAATACACGCATGGTAATATTGACAATGTTTCAGTACAATTAACAGAATTTTGCATTCGGTTGAAAATTGTTGGTACAGTTCTTAATTCTACCATGGATTCGGTGGAAACGACAACAAAATTTATTTCAGTGTAGGTATTGATCCAGCAACGACCATTCGAAGTCTGTTTCGCAAAAATGACCGAGTGCCATTGTTTCCGTTTTCTTAGTCACGCATGATAGCTTTTGTCACACCTGCATCAACTGTCGACTTCGTCGTCGTCGCCCGCTGGTTATGATGGGAGTATAATGAAGTACGTACGTATAGACTTATTTCTCTGCTTATTTCCATACTGAAGGGCGGTCGACCGAGCATTTCGTTTCATCCAATGAACCACAGAAATAAGTTCGACAGGAATAAAAGCACACTGTGTAAAACACTAAGGGAGCTGTAGGGGAAAGGTAGTCAGCAGTGAGAGAACGTTTGTTCGATATTTTGTACATTTACTTCATTTATGCAATTCAGTATCATAATTACAATTTTACTTAACTCATTTTGGTGCCAACTTTTCCGCACTGGTTCATTATGCAACTGAAATGAGTTGCATAATGAAAAATAGTTGCATTATGTTCATAATGCAACTCATTTGAGTTGCATTATGAACATTATGCAACCCAAATGGGTTGTATAATGAAAAAATCATTGCATAAAATTTTGTATGGAACTCGTTGCAAAACTCGATTTTTTCAGCACTCTTCGTATTTATCGGCAAGCCTCGTTGGATAAATGTACGACTCGTGCTGAAAAAATCAACTTTTTGCACCTCGTTACATAAATAACTATTATGGACACTGTAGGGTAATTCATGTATTTTGGACAGGCTGAGGACAACGTTAGAAAAATCGTCCTCTAGCTTCCTTAGAAAGGAATTGATTATTTTGCAAAGTTACTATTACGCTTATAATATGATTGTACTTTGCGTTCCTGGTGATAAAAAGCTTAACGAACGCATTTTAGCCTGAGAAAATCACAATTTCCAATCGTCTGTTAGAATTGCATTTTGGACACCGAATATATGTTTTGGACACCCTCAGGTATATATAATTTGGACTGGGCAATTATCTCCATGTTTAGCCATGAATACTGCTTTATCATGAAAGTACGTTAAATTAACAAATATTTTCTTGTAAATAATCAAATTTCTCCGCTTAACAGGCATCTATTTTGATAACAATTACGGTTTTTGTTAAAATCGAGGAAATATCGCCAGAACCACATAATACGCCTTCAAGTATGCAATCGCACAGCATCCCCATGTAGTTCGTCAGATGACCAAAATATATTTACAGTATAAAACTTGTAATGTATTTTGGACACCACCTATTTTAGGCGTTCTAGATGAATGTTAAGAGATTGGCTGCCCAATACTTCTTTGTTGAACAGTTTTCATTGCAATAAGGCTTTTATTAAACTTCTTACAATTATTAATTCAACGATTTTGAGGTGAATATTGTATGTGACTGTGTAGCGTATGTCGTCTTGCATACCTGTGCATTTGAGGGGATTTAGTGAAACATTTTACATTTTCGATAATTTTGAAGTAAATTCTTAATTGTTAAGCGTATTTTCAACGTAAGTCATCAGAATAGGGTCTGTTTGATCCAATAATCGATATTCAGAAGTATCAACTTCTATTGGCTCTTCGGAACAAGGCAAACATCGCCGTGCATGTCCAAATTATATACACGTCCAAATTATATTTTTTACCCTACCTATAAGTAAAAGCATTCGTTCGGTCTAGTAGCCGTTCTCGTAATACTGTCAAGTGAATAGTTAAGAAATAAAAGTCAATGAATTTATTAAAAACTAGCTGTCCCGGCAAACGTCGTACTGCCTGCCTACTATGTTTCTTGACATGCAGATCTGGAGAGAAATGGCCCGCAAAATGGAATCTTAAATTTTCCCGTTTTTGTTACTTTCCCGGTCGATTTTTGCAATTATTTTTCCGTACGAACACGTCGGAGCCCTACACGAAAACAATGGTGAAAGAATTTTGTCGATCTGTTGACCCGTTCCCGAGCCTATTCGTGACATACAAACATTATTCCATTTTTATTTATATAGATAGACTAGACCATAGGTCCCCAAATAGTGGGTCGCGACACCCAAAGGGGATTGGCACCTGTCATCCAGGGGGTGCGAAGAAAACTCTTGTTCAAATCGTTTGGTCCTGGTTTCCAAATATTTTCTAGCTAATTAACAGCGAAACAATTACGTAGACCGTTGACCCTTCCTCGAATTATTCTCGAAAACCGAATTATTCTGAAAAATGGAACGCATTCATCCTGGCATTCATCATATAGCATACAGTAAAGGGGGCAAGATGGGTCACCTAAGAAATGGATTCCTATAACTTTCTAAATATAAATGGCATTTCTCTGTTTTCTACCACGACTTGCAGATACACCAGTCATCTATTATATAAGATTATAGAAAGGTCATAAGGTTTGAGACCTGGTTCTTGACAAGCAATTTTCAAAACATGACCCATCTTGCCCCAACTTTTTTTTACGGGGGCAAGATGGGTCAGGTAACACAAAATTGGATTTTTCTACAACAAAAGATACTACATTTTCAATTTTATTTATACATCCAAGCGTCACACTCGTACAGATTACATGAAAGCAGTGATGAAACACTTTAGGTAGTAGTTGGTTCTAAGAACTAAAGATTTCTGTTCAGGCAGCCATAAACGGACTTCAAAAACCTATGTTTTTTCACAAAAAATAATAAATTCAAGTACACAAATCTTCAGCTCTCAAATCGCTTCGATAACTTAGGTCACGGAATAGGCTTTCAATAAAAAATAAAACATTTTAAAAAACTATGCCAACATGCTGAAAACTTAGGGTGACCCATCTTGCCCCGCCTACACAATACACGTAGTTTTATGGGATGTATAGCATAAGCAGAATAACGAAAACATATTTTTTTTCTGTGCAAGGAATGAATTTTCAAATAAATATATCACTTTTCCTGTGTGGAGCGGACCTGGTGTGATGGTTAGAACACTCAACTATCACGCCGAGGACTTGGGATCGAATCCCACTCCCGACAAACTCGCAAAATGTGAGTTCTTCCTTTCGGAAGGGAAGTAAAGTTTGGGTCCCGAGATAAACTAGCCTAGTGGCCCACACTTATATGCAAAACAACAATTTTGAAAAAAAAATCCAAGTGTTTCCTCCGGTATCGGCTGTTTTTGATTTCCAGAAGCTACGTTCAAAATTTGAGCAAAATCGGTCAAGTGGAAGGTTTTTTTAATTTCTTTTTATTTGTGAATTTTAACTTAAGCTAATTCTTCACAAAGTGGAAGGGTCCGCTTTTCAGGTTTGAAGTTTGAGGGGGCTTTTGAAACCTGTTTTTCAGAATAAGAATGAGACTCCTCGGGTTATGTGGGTTGCGACCTAGGGGCAAAACAGATCTAACGAGAGAAAATCTGTGTTCGAAGTGTTGTTCAGAATTCCTCACAGTTCCTCAGATTTTCTCCCATTTATACCAAATTTGTTGGAGCGACGGCAATCTCCTCTTGATCAACCCTATTCAGCGAAAGCGGCGAGATAATCGAAACCCCCTACTTCATCGGGCACCACCTTTTCGCCGCACTCATCACCCGTCTACCGACACAGAAGTTACGGGACTTTTTTCATTACTGTTTTGCATTGTATTCGAACAAGACGTGTTTTTCATTAAAGATCATTTTCCTTGTAAAACCGCGTTCTAATTACTCGTCCGAAAGGTGTTCCCACTGTCCGCTCTAACAGGTGATGGGCCCAGTGGATGATCGGAAAACGCAGAAGTGATTCGGTTTTCGCAGTAAAGTGTTTTTCTCGGTCGGGGTAATTTCGTCGGCGGTTTTCGGCACGCGTGTGCGAGACAAGTGGATACAATATGGCGGACATTTCGAAACTTTCTTTCATACGACTGAATAACAGTAACTGGCAGTCGTGGAACTTCCGAATGCAGATGCTGCTCATTCGGGAGGAACTTTGGCATGTGATAAGCGGTGCAAAGCCAGAGCAGCCGGACGACGATTGGATTCGCGATGATCAACGTGCTTTGGCAACAATCGGGTTGTGCTTGGAAGAATCGCAGTATAGTTTGGTGAAGAAGAAAGAAAGTGCAAAAGAGGCGTGGAACTCGCTAAAGGCGTACCACGAAAAACCAAATATGTCGTCGCGAGTGTCACTTTTAAAACGGTTGTGCTCCATTAACCTTTCCGAAGGCGGTGATATGGAAAGTCACCTCGTCGCTCTGGATGAGCTGTTCGAGCGGCTTGAGAACGTCGGGCAGAAACTCGACGAGTTGTTAAAAGTGGCGATGATTCTTCGCAGTTTACCGAGTTCGTTTGACAGTTTAGTGATGGCTTTGGAAAGCCGACCGGACGCGGACGTAACACTCGATCTCGTAAAATCCAAACTGTTGGACGCGTACCAACGGAGTGCGGATCGGTCGAACGGTAAATCGGTTGGTGAAAAGGCGATGAAATCGAACACAAAACGCGACGATGAGAAAGTGTGCTTCTTCTGTAAAAAGCCGGGGCATTATAAGAAGAATTGCCGGAAGTTTTTAGCGCTGCAGAAGAGCAGCGGGAATGATTCGAAACAGGAGGGCAAGTCGGCACCTCCTAAGGCCAAACAAGTGCAGAAAAACAGTGAGCCGTTGTGTTTTATTGCGGGGCATACAGTGAAGAATGTGTGGATCATGGACAGCGGTGCATCATGTCACATGACAAGTGACAGAAGCTTCTTTACGTCGCTGACTGAGCGTGCCGGAGCAGATGTTGTTCTGGCCGATGGCAACAAAACCAAAACGGCTGGTTTGGGTGAAGGTGTTATTCGCGGAATCGGCGGTGACGGGAAACCGATTGACATTCGCATTAGTGAAGTGTTGTTTGTGCCGGGATTGGATGGAAGCCTCCTGTCGATCGGAAAGATGGCAAGCAAAGGACTCGAAGTGCGTTTCAATGATGACGGTTGTGACATCGTGAACAGTTCCGGGAATGTCGTTGCGATCGGCGAGCGATTCGGGAACTTGTATAAACTGAGTGAAGTGGAACGCGCGATGCAGTCGGTCGGTGACAGCCACAGTGAGAAGTGTCGTCACTTGTGGCACCGGCGATTCGGCCATCGGGACATGGACGCGATCGATAAAGTGAATCGGGAAAACCTCGGCGGCGGAGTGAAAATGACGGAATGTCGAAGAGAAGAAGTTTGTGAAATCTGCCTTGAGGGGAAGCTCACCCGGAAGCCTTTCCCTAGTGTTATGGACAAGAAGTCGGAGGATATTTTGGATCTGGTCCACACTGACCTGTGCGGACCATTTAACAACGTGACACCGAGCGGTAATCGGTACTTTATGAGTCTGATAGATGACCATAGCCGGTTCACCGTTGTATACTTGCTGCGCGAAAAGTCGGAGGCGAAGGAGAAGGTAAAGGACTACGTGTCGTTCTGTCAGAACTACTTCGGGAGGAAGCCCAAGATCATCCGATCGGACGGCGGCGGTGAGTACATAAACAAAGATTTACAACATTTTTATGCAAAAGAGGGCATCGTTGCCCAATGTACTACCGCGTACTCGCCTCAATCCAATGGAGTGGCGGAGCGGAAGAACCGCTCCCTCCAGGAGATGGCTTCATGCATGCTCCTGGATGCCGGCATGGAGAAACGGTACTGGGGCGAGGCCATCCGTACAGCAGCGTATCTACAGAATCGGCTTCCCTCCCGAGCTGTCGACGGTACACCGTACGAACGGTGGTACGGCAGAAAGCCGGTACTGGATCATTTGCGAGTCTTCGGGAGCGATGCGTATGTCCATATACCTGACGTGAAACGGAGCAAATTGGACCCTCGGTCGCGGAAGCTGACATTCGTCGGATATGCGGAGGATCGGAAGGGATACCGATTTTTGGATCGTACGACAGACACAATAACAGTGAGCAGAGACGCTAGCTTCGTCGAATGGGACAACGGTTCGTCGCAAGTGGAGCTGAACAGTCGGAAGAAGGCCAGTTCGAATTTGCCGAAGCAGGGACATGAAGAACCGAAGTCGGCGAGGGATTCTGGATCATACGGCGACGAGTGCTCTGACGGAAGCGATGCGGGAGGTTTTGAAAGTTTTGATGAGGATCATCCGGTTCAGGAGGAGCGAAATACCGGAGAACAAATCAAGCAGTTGCCGAACAGGAAGACCAGAGGAGTGATGCCGAGCAAATTGTCGGATTACGTCGTCGGCATTGCTAAGCGTGCCGTGGTGGAACCGACGACCTTTCGTGAAGCCATGGAGTCGCCGGAGAAGAGATTCTGGGTCAGCGCTATGGAGGACGAGATGCATTCTCATGGTAAGAACGGCACGTGGACGCTTGTGGAGGCCCCGCAGAACCGGAAGATCGTTGGGAGCCGGTGGGTCTTCAAGGTGAAGCAAAATGAACACGGCGACATCGTGAAATACAAGGCGCGTGTTGTAGCCCAGGGTTACACACAAAAATTCGGTGTAGACTATGACCAAGTATACGCTCCTGTGGTCAGTTACACGACATTGCGGACGCTGCTTGCTGTGGCGGGACGAAACAACTTCGTTCTGAGGAATTTTGATATTAAAACAGCCTACCTGTATGGTACCTTACACGAAGAAGTCTACATGAGACAGCCGCCTGGTTTTGAGGTACCGGGGAAAGAAAACCATGTCTGCCGGCTCCGGCGCAGTATTTATGGATTGAAGCAGTCTGCACGCTGCTGGAGCGAGAAGCTTTCAGAGGTGCTTTCGAAGCTAGAATTCCAGCGAAGTTCAACAGATCAGTGTCTTTTCTTCAAGGCGGTTCCGGATGGAAGAAGGATATATGTGTTAGTTTATGTAGATGACATGTTGGTCGCTGCGTCAGACCAAGCAATGATCGACGATGTCTTCCATGGATTACAGCAGTTCTTCGACATTTGTGATCTTGGAGAAACCCGCTACTTTCTAGGGATGGAGGTGGCAAAGGACGATGGAATCTACTCTATCAGTTTGCGAAGCTACATTGTGAGGACGATTGCGAAGTTTGGAATGGGAAATGCGAAGCCGAGCCGTACGCCGATGAATGTTGGATACCCTCAGGATACGGAACCCAGTGAGCCGCTGCAGGATGGGGAGCACTACCGAAGTTTGGTAGGTGCTCTTCTATATATCGCTGTTACAGCTCGGCCGGACATTGCGAATACAGTTGGAATTCTGGGCAGGAAAGTGAGCAGCCCTTACGAATCCGATTGGACGGCAGCTAAGAGAATCCTCAGATACCTAAAGGGAACGCAGGAATGGAAATTGATGTTGGGACGATCGCAAGCCGCTGGGACATGTCTGGTAGCATACTCCGATGCTGACTGGGCGGGAGATGTCTCCAGCCGCAAATCAACGACAGGTTCAGTGATTTTCTTCAACGGTGGCGCCATTAGTTGGATCAGCAGGAAACAAACCTCGGTAACCTTGTCGTCAATGGAAGCCGAGTACTGTGCTTTGAGTGAAACCTGCCAAGAGGTTGTCTGGATACGTCGATTACTGAAAGACTTCAACGAAGAACAGAATCAACCAACCACTGTTTTCGAGGACAATCAGAGTTGTCTCAGCTTTGTCAGCTCTGATCGCCTGAGCAAGCGCTCGAAGCACATAGAAACGCGTCAACATTTCGTCCGGGACCTCTGCGAACGCCAGGAGATATGTTTGGAGTACTGTCCTACAAACATGATGACCGCGGACATCCTAACGAAGCCCCTTGCCGCAATCAAACATAACCGTTTCTCGGAAATGCTGGGGCTCACGGATGGTTCCATCGGAGATTGAGGAGGAGTGTTGGAGCGACGGCAATCTCCTCTTGATCAACCCTATTCAGCGAAAGCGGCGAGATAATCGAAACCCCCTACTTCATCGGGCACCACCTTTTCGCCGCACTCATCACCCGTCTACCGACACAGAAGTTACGGGACTTTTTTCATTACTGTTTTGCATTGTATTCGAACAAGACGTGTTTTTCATTAAAGATCATTTTCCTTGTAAAACCGCGTTCTAATTACTCGTCCGAAAGGTGTTCCCACTGTCCGCTCTAACAAAATTTCTCAGAATTTCTCAGAGTTGCTCTCGTTGAAACAGTGTCTTGCGCCTAGGTTGCGACCCACTAAAAAATCTGCCCTCTCTTGCTTACCTTCGCGGCACGACCGTTAGGGATGACAAAGGGGGGAACGTACATGAGTACCTAGGGGCAAGCCAGATCTAATGGGAGAAAATCTGTGCTCGAATTGTCGCTCAGAATTCCTCACAGTTACTTAGATTTTCTCCTAGTTATACCAAAGTGTGATCTGGCACCAATGTCAAACTGCAAAGTATTGCGTGTGCTGAATGAAAATTGCAGTTTTGGGGATGTCTTGCAACTAATTTCGTCGATCATCGATAAAAAGAGTTACTCCGAATTCCTCAAAGTTGCTCTCATTTGCACAGTGTCTTGCTCCTAGGTCAGACGTCAAACTCGTTTTGGCATCGATTTTGACACTGACAGTGCTTTTTAGTTGCGTTTTGCCCCAACCAGTGAACATCCAACCATCGAGACGACGCCCATCTAACGAGCCGCCAAAGAAACGAATCGGGACTGTACTTTGTATTGGTTAGCGTTTCACCAGCTATCGCCTTAGGGTACGGCCAGAGTGGATGCGTCACGCGGCGCGGCGCGGAAATTTGCACGCAAATGAATAACAATCAATAATAAGGAGCTGTCAAATCCGCGTCGCGTCGCTCGACGCGTCCACTCTAGCCGTACCCCTAAGTTGTTCTATCTCTCCTGGAAGCTTGGGTCCTGGCTGGTACTATAGACTATCCGTTGAACTCAAGCTCCTGGATTGGGAGGAGGCCAACTCAACTTGCTGTTAGTCGGCCCGCCATTTTTTCTGTTAAAGTACGATTTGGGGGACAGTGGAAGTAACGGAATCCCACTTATCCGTCTTCGTACACATCCTTCTAATAATGCTGTATGGAGTGATATCAGCGGCGTCATGGTCGCATTTTTTTCCGCATTCAAGTTCGCAAATTGTGAACAATCCTCGGTACCCAATTACGTAATTTTTGTTTAATCCTTTACTGTCAGATCGGAGTGACATGCTAAATATATATTCAAACAAAAGGCAATTTACACGTATAAAAAATACACGGTTATCAATATTTTTGGGTACCGGACTGGAAACACAAAATTTAATGGTTTCCTTTGGTACATCGAGGTCTTGATATTAGTCTATGGTTATATCTCTACCGCATATCTCCTGCATACTCGATTTTTGCTCCACGAAGCGTGGGCATTCAAAGAGCATATGGTCCGTGGTCTCGTCGCAGTCTGCGCATTCTGGACATGCGGGGGAGCCTGCAAGTTTGAATTTGCGCAGATCTAGGGGTAAGACAGATCTTACGACAGAAAACAAGCTCGTAGTGTTGCTCAGAATTTCACACAATTCCTCAGATTATTTATATAAAGTGTAACGTGATATCAGGCGCAAAGGCGCAAACGCTAAACCACAGACAAACAGACGTAACACTTGCGAAATTTCCATCGACCACGCTTTTAACGATCATTTTAATTTTTCATAGTTGGGGCTTTCACAACGAGAGGCGCGCGCATCGTTTTTCTATGTGTTTGACGTTTCACACTAGCGCCTTCTATTGACGATATGGCACAACACAGTGATTCGTGCAACTTTTCCACCAGGTGATGGTAGTGTGTACTGGGCGATGGATTTCCATGAAAATCGTTCAAGGTGTTACGTCTGTTTGTCTGTGGCTAAACTGTCATTTTCATAGGAGAACTGTCAAAGGCCCTCAAAATCAGCTGATTTTAAACGTCTTCTGATTAGACCTATTTCTCAGACTTTCTCTCATGGTTTCTCCCGTTTGGACAGTGTCTTGCCCCAAAGGTGTAGATACCACCTAAAGCACCCATGGCCTGACAGAAATTTTGTCAAGTGAAAGTTCACCTCGCCATGGTGCCTACTCGAAGCACTTTTCGGCCTTTGCCACCACTATAGTGCTATGGGCATCTTGTCCGCTAGCACGCATACCGCGTCCTTTGAGACCTTGTGGTTTGCGCTGACCACCCTAAGCAACATCAGCCTGTGGGTCGCTTCACGTTGCGATTCACCACTAGCGCATTCGACCATGCAGGGGCGCCATACCGCCGCTTATTCCAGACTATTGCCAAGCTATTTGACATTATCTTTGACAACGCCACTATCGCCATGCTTGCCCTTTTGCCTTTTTCCACGTGGCTTCCTAATTTCAGCTTATCGTCGATCATGACCTTCAATTGATTCAAGGACCGCTTAGAGTTGATCGGGCACCCGTCTGTGGTGCGCACTGCCTGTAGTTCAGAATTGCGGTTGTTTACCACTACCACCTCCGGTTTGTGGTGCACGAGCCAGCTGTTTCGACTTCATCCAGTCCTCCTCTATGCCAATTGCGTGCGTTGCTGTCAGCTCCACTTCCTTTATCGACTCGCTACCACGAGGGTAATATCGTAGGAAAAGCCGGCCAGCTTTACGCCCAGTGGAAGTTATATCTCCAACCCATCAAAAGATAAGGGTGGATAAAAATCAATAGATTAGTTGGGTGGAATAATAGCACAGCACTTTTAAAACTGGTCAAGAAATGTTCCGAAATCCAAATCGCAGAACAAATACTTTTATCGGATGGATAACAGGAGTTTTTATGTCTGAACTTACGGATTTGTGACCTTTCTTTGGTGGGTCGCATGAAGCTCATTGGGGCGTCACGCGCTCATCAGGGGAGTCACGCGCTGAAAAGTTTAGGACTATGCCCAAGTAACCAGTAAGTACTCCTTCAGCATTATAGTTGTCTTTACGGCAAGGCTTTTAATGCTAATTAGCCGCTTATAGCACTACTTCACCGCATTTTTTGGCAAAATAACGGACTGTCTTAGCGCTACAGCCTAGGCTACATCTTCAGGAACGTCGTCAAAAAATTGTCAGAGAAGCGTAACGCCTCGTCGTTCAAAACAAAACTAAAATAGATTTACGTCTGCTTCTTGTTTTCTCGGCCCGCTTCCTCGTCCTTCCACACTACAGCTTGTGCTAGGTACAGTCACTATATATATATAGTGATTGTAGTGCTAGGTGGTACTTTTTATTCTCTTTTTCTCTTTCGAATAATCTTATAATCCTTTCGCTTAATCGGCACACGTTTCCCGACGAAACGAGAATTATTAACTTTTTGATGCCCAATTCCCCAATACAAATTAGCGGCAGCAATGTTTGCTGGTGAGCCCAGATGAGGAAGGGAAAACGAAGAAGCTAATAGGCTGCACAAATATGTAAACAGAAGCTTAGGCCCTGTAAGAGGGAGACAACATGTGCTGTGAAACGCATATCTCCCATCCCCTTTGCTTTGCTTTTAACTCTGAAGCTAGTATGACACTCTTTGCAAAGATGGTCTAACCTGGTCTAACCATCTTTGCTCTTTGACCAATGCCAATTATTTGGCCACTTCTGACAGTTAAATTTTGACCAAGGTGTACCTGGCAAACAAAAATATTTGTCACTCTCGAAAATCGAATAGGGACAAACAGAGCCAAACAACCTGCCAAAATTTATCTGTCAAAAGTGGTCAAATATTTGGCGTCTGGGCAAAGAGTGCGTGTACCAGCACCCTTAACGAGCAGTTGAGAACTAGGGGCAAGACACTGTGCAAACGAGAGCTTTGGCTACACGAACTGACAGTTCGTTTGGCTACAGTTGCCTTCACCTCCGCGAGTCTATGGAATCTATAGTGACTATAGTTTAAATGTCAATTAACAGCCAAAAGTTATTGAGCACTACTACTGCTATTTCAATGCAGTTATGCATTCGAACTGCTTATGTAGGGCAGTTCAAATACATAAACCCCGTATGAACGGCTTATTCAAATGCTTAGTGGTTACCTGGGGAGTCATGCATGTGAAGTTGGAAATTGTTGTACTGGACAAAAACGATGTATCACAAAGAGGGCTTCAAATTTCATTTCAAAAGGTCGAGATCCTGCAATGTCCACTAGGCATTTCATAGCGTAGAAATTCTGATTCTGAGTTGAACAATCAAATAATTTTTGCTCACCGTTACTGGTGTCTCACTGGTCACTATACTCCCCTACACTTACGTCTGGTTTCAATTTTCCTTCCAGCGACTTTTCATCAAAAGTATACCGACTGTTCAAAGGAATAATATTGGCTTTTATTAACTCTCCGCAGTGGTTATATTTATGCACCCCACGATTTACGAAAAACAGATCACGTGTAAACACATGGTGGAAGATGAGGAAACAAACAATTTTCTTACACTGGCGATTTTCGGTTCAGACTCGGTGTTGGTTGTTTTCCCGATGCTTCTTCATTCATCACCTTCTACTGCCGAGAATGCTACGATGCTACACTTGTGTGCACCGTTGATGATGTGCTCTTATCTCTTCAAAAATGATACTGATTAGCACTTAAGCATTGTTACAATGTGACTCATACAATTATTCACTGCAATTCAGGACGCTCAGCTAAGCAAGGAAATTATCACATATCCATTAGCAAGTCGATCCGAGTCGTAGTCACTTTTATCGATCCACATTTCTTTCACTGTTTAGCACCAGACATGGCGAGTTTACCATAACTCTATCCGTAACACGGCATGATTGTAATCACTTCATGCCAGAAAACGATGCCTTGCTGGTGAGATTTATTTATAGCCATCGAATCACGAAACTGTAGAACCACTACGTCACTACAAACAAGAACGATTTACCCGGTGCAGATCTACGCGAAGTTTGATTTTCCTCTTTTCCTTACGACGTAACAGTAGGAGAAGCCAGCTATGGGATGAGGAATCGGTTTATTTCAACCATTCACCGGCGCGCGGCACTGATGCAGAGCTAAGGGGCGAACACGTGCGAACGACCGCGAATGCGGAATACAACTGAGAGCAAGCAAATGCTTTTTGGGGGAGATGATGAGAAATCCGCGAGGTAGGGAAAAGAGACAATGAATGCAACGGTAAGGTTGCGGGCTATCAGGCTATGCACATATAAATACTTACCTTAATCATTTGAGATATTTAAGATATTTTTGGTTTGAGTTTTGGTTGGATTACTTAGGTTTAGGTAGTTCAGTCACTCATATTTAAGTGCGACACTAGGTTCGACAGTGATATTGCTAGCCTAGTTTTTAGCGATACTCGATTTAAAAGCAATAATCGGGCTCATATTTTTATATGCAGATCCTTGGAAGAGTTGATTTCGCTTACAAATGTTGTGCACAGTTGGATGTCTTGCAGTTTAAAAGGAATTTCTCAGCCTATCCATCCAAGTACGTAGATAGTTCTTTCTTTATTTTATTTTTTCAAGAAAACGTTTGTCTTTGATCGCAGCAAACAGTTGTGAAGAAATAGCAGTACAAATTTCCCTTAAAGAGATTAGGCCAGATCGCCTAATAAACTGATTTTCTTCGTTCGCAATACGCATTTGGGAAGAAATGACAATTTAAATGGCAACCACTGTAGAAAGTATCTTCCAGAAATCTTGCGCGTTGCGCGGTTCCCTTCGAACACGAAACTGGATTTTACTGTAGAATGTTTCTGCCATGGATTTACCAAGAAATTTAGTGACCAATTCATAGCACACTCCTCGCATCAAGATAGGCCGAGAATCAAATCAAATCGTTCCATATAAGCCGAAGTAGAATTTCTCAATCGATACGTTTTGTTTTACATACAAAAATTCCAATACGTTTAATTTTAAAACAAGCTCAATTTAAATTGGAAGAATGTTTTTTAGTATGTACATATATCTAAAGTTTGGTGTTAATAGCTATACATGAAAAAGTAATTTTATAAATAACTTACATATAAAGAAATATGACATACTTGTGCGATAATTGAGGGGTGAAGAAACTAGAAACTAAACAATAAACAATAAACAATAAACAATAAACAATAAACAATAAACAATAAACAATAAACAATAAACAATAAACAATAAACAATAAACAATAAACAATAAACAATAAACAATAAACAATAAACAATAAACAATAAACAATAAACAATAAACAATAAACAATAAACAATAAACAATAAACAATAAACAATAAACAATAAACAATAAACAATAAACAATAAACAATAAACAATAAACAATAAACAATAAACAATAAACAATAAACAATAAACAATAAACAATAAACAATAAACAATAAACAATAAACAATAAACAATAAACAATAAACAATAAACAATAAACAATAAACAATAAACAATAAACAATAAACAATAAACAATAAACAATAAACAATAAACAATAAACAATAAACAATAAACAATAAACAATAAACAATAAACAATAAACAATAAACAATAAACAATAAACAATAAACAATAAACAATAAACAATAAACAATAAACAATAAACAATAAACAATAAACAATAAACAATAAACAATAAACAATAAACAATAAACAATAAACAATAAACAATAAACAATAAACAATAAACAATAAACAATAAACAATAAACAATAAACAATAAACAATAAACAATAAACAATAAACAATAAACAATAAACAATAAACAATAAACAATAAACAATAAACAATAAACAATAAACAATAAACAATAAACAATAAACAATAAACAATAAACAATAAACAATAAACAATAAACAATAAACAATAAACAATAAACAATAAACAATAAACAATAAACAATAAACAATAAACAATAAACAATAAACAATAAACAATAAACAATAAACAATAAACAATAAACAATAAACAATAAACAATAAACAATAAACAATAAACAATAAACAATAAACAATAAACAATAAACAATAAACAATAAACAATAAACAATAAACAATAAACAATAAACAATAAACAATAAACAATAAACAATAAACAATAAACAATAAACAATAAACAATAAACAATAAACAATAAACAATAAACAATAAACAATAAACAATAAACAATAAACAATAAACAATAAACAATAAACAATAAACAATAAACAATAAACAATAAACAATAAACAATAAACAATAAACAATAAACAATAAACAATAAACAATAAACAATAAACAATAAACAATAAACAATAAACAATAAACAATAAACAATAAACAATAAACAATAAACAATAAACAATAAACAATAAACAATAAACAATAAACAATAAACAATAAACAATAAACAATAAACAATAAACAATAAACAATAAACAATAAACAATAAACAATAAACAATAAACAATAAACAATAAACAATAAACAATAAACAATAAACAATAAACAATAAACAATAAACAATAAACAATAAACAATAAACAATAAACAATAAACAATAAACAATAAACAATAAACAATAAACAATAAACAATAAACAATAAACAATAAACAATAAACAATAAACAATAAACAATAAACAATAAACAATAAACAATAAACAATAAACAATAAACAATAAACAATAAACAATAAACAATAAACAATAAACAATAAACAATAAACAATAAACAATAAACAATAAACAATAAACAATAAACAATAAACAATAAACAATAAACAATAAACAATAAACAATAAACAATAAACAATAAACAATAAACAATAAACAATAAACAATAAACAATAAACAATAAACAATAAACAATAAACAATAAACAATAAACAATAAACAATAAACAATAAACAATAAACAATAAACAATAAACAATAAACAATAAACAATAAACAATAAACAATAAACAATAAACAATAAGCAATAAGCAATAAGCAATAAACAATAAACAATAAACAATAAACAATAAACAATAAACAATAAAAAAGTGCTTGGGAGTGACATACGACACTACCCTAGTAACCACACTGCTAAAGCTGTGATCCTGGCCGTGATGCATGCATATAGAACTTGCTGACGTTTATTCACCTCTCTCTTTCAAGCATGCAGGTGGGATAGGATTTGTTTTCATCGGGAAACCTTTCCTGATGACAACAAATCCTATTCCGCCTACATGTTTGAAAGAGAAAGGTGAATAAACGTCAGCAAGCTCTATTGCATAATATAATACATATTATGTACATATATCAAGCCAAACATTTCAATAGGTCCTACATATTGTCGCGCTTATCTTAGATTCTCAGCAAGCTGCGTTCGAAACGCGCAGCCTCAGATCGCGCCAGACCGCGCACGTATGATTTGCACACGGTGTGCACCTTGGCTAAAACTGTTTTGCAGCCGCCGGGTGGAGCTGTCAGCCGCCGTGTACAAATCAAACGGGCGCAACCTTATGACGGCTGACTCAGATCAGCAGGATCTGAGTGATTAAGCTAGGATGCACAATATCTGCAATTGACAGGCTCTCTTTGTTCACTTTCTCTTTCAATTATTGTAAAGTAGGTAATGGTATACCACAGACAAACAGACGTAACACTCTGATAATTCCCATCGTACACCGATTTAACGGTCTTTTTCAAAATTTGATAGTTGGCCAACTGCTCATTCGTGGCGCTCGCATCGTTTTTGTTCGAGTTTGAAGTTTGCTCACTACCGCCACCTAGTTGGTGGTCGGCCAAACATAGTCCTTTTAGCATTGGGCGAATATGTTTCCGTGACTATGATTTGAATCGAAAAATGTTCGAAGTGTTACGTCTGTTTGTCTGTGGGTATACTTTTCAACTATTTTTGCAGTACAAATCAAAAGACGATTGTTTTGACCATCGTTTAATGCAAGGAGACAATCATAATACAAAGAAACAGCTGAGATATTAACGAAAGAGAGGGAAATCAAAGAGAGCCTCTCTTCTGCAGATTGGACCTTTAGACATGTTTGGCCTGAATAAGGCAATCCATGACGACTTTTCGCGATGGGGGTGACAGCCAAAAATGTAAACATAGTGTGAGTACAATTTACCAAAGTTTCGTCAAGTGTCATCGGTGCTTAACAAATTCCTTTGTGTTCAACTGTCACCTCGATCATCGTATAGAGCTTGCTGACGTTTATTCGCATCTCTCTTTCAAGCATGCAGGCGGGATAGGATTTGTTTTCATCGAGAAACCTTTCCAGATGATAACAAATCCTATTCCGCCTGCATGTTTGAAAGAGAAAGGTGAATAAACGCCAGCAAGGTCTATGTCAAAAATACATGGTAAACAAAAGAAATCAGCTGATCACATCTGTCTCATGGATAGCCTTATAGGCCTTTTCATGTGACAGATCCGTGCATGCATTTGTTTACAAAGCTTGAACAACAGCTGCTAACAAGAACGTGTCATCTTCATAGAAGAACTGTCAAACGCCCGAACAATCAGCTGATTTAAGACGTCAAATGAAAAGGCCCATTGTGCATTGCATCGTAAATACACACGTCGAAAAATTACTTCGAAAAATACATTTAAATACATCAATACTCTAAAAATAATACACAAAAAATACTTCGATTAATACAGAATACACTAAAAATACGAATAGCCCTTTATTTAATACATAATAATACAAAAATCTAGGTGCAAGACACTGTGCAAACGAAAGCACCTCTGAGAGATTCTGAGTTACTCTTTTTATCGATGATCGACGAAATCTGGAGCTCGATTTGAATAGGTCGTATGTGCTTTTGTCGATTTAAAATTCGATCAGTTGGATTCGCTTATTATAGCGAAAACAGTTGAAATTGAGCAAAGTTGATACATACAGCAGAATCCTCACAAAACAGGCTTTGGGAAGATTCAAAAATTACGTCCATCGTTTTTCGGGATTTCTAGACCCCCCCTCCCCCCTCTGTCACGCAATTTCCCTATACCCAATACACGTACTGTCACACTTTTCTAGACCCCCCCCTCCCCCAAATGTGGGACGTAATTTTTGAACGTTCCCCTTTCTGTTCCATCATTAAAAGTTTGCAAAATATCTGCCATATTGCTACAATGACTAAAATAAACTGATCGAATTTTATATCGACAAAAGCACATACGACCTATTCAAATCGAGCTCCAGAAATATGTTGAAAGACATCCCCAAAACTGCAAATTTCATTCAGCACACGCAACACTTTGCAGTTTGACATTGGTGCCAGATCACACTTTGGCAAAAACGGGAGAAATTCTGAGGAACTGTGAGGAATTCTGAACAACACCTCGAACACAGATTTGCTCTAGTTAGATCTGTCTTGCCCCTAGACAAACATACATGCAATACGCCAGCTGTCAAAACTGCAATAAATACAAAATAAACTTTTTCCATAGAGCTTGCTGACGTTTATTCACCTCTCTCTTTCAAGCATGCAGGCGGGATAATAGGATTTGTTATCATCGGGAAACCTTTCCTGATGACAACAAATCCTATTCCGCCTGCATGTTTGAAAGAGAAAGGTGAATAAACGTCAGCAAGCCCTATACGTGAAGGTGGATCCTACACTACAAAAATTCCAATGATTTTTTCTATAAGTGAGTACACATGTCTGTCTGAAAAGATTCATTCCGACATGTATAAATGGCACTTATAAGCATTCAACTATTCAAATTTTATATTTTATGTGTCGATACCACATAACCCAAATCTATATATTTTCACACACAACTCCAATCAGTAGGAAATGAACCTACGACAAGCATGAACTTTGTTGTTATTGCGCCATTTTTTCGAGGAACATTGAGCACGGCTGCGAAAAAAAAATCTTTGGAGACTTGCGGGTAAGGTTCTGTCTCATTTTATTTGCCAAAATTTTTCATTTTTTCATTCTGTTTTAGTGTCATGAAACAGTCTACGCAAATCCTTAACATTTCCACCTCAGAAATGTTAATGGTCTTCATTTGGTGCGGCTATTAGGATTTACACTTTGATGTCAGCCGGAACATGTCACGACCGAGGTCGCGGCCATCTTCGAGGTGCGGGAGGAATAGTACAGATTTGACCAGCAGCACCGAAAGCTGCACCACAACAAGAAGATGGTTTTAAACTCGAGTTTATGTCTGCAACACATCTCCTGGACATGGACCACTGAGCTTCCGCCGACGTGCTTAGCAAACATCGATATATGGAACCCGAGATGGAACCACAAGTTACCCGAGTCGACAACCCTCGGCGACTCCTCGTTTAACTTGCTAAGCTCAAGCTTGTTTGATCGATCCCGAGTTTTAACTACGAAATTTGTATTTAAGAAATAAATATTGCATGTATACAATAAGTTGTTAAATAATTTTCGAAATTTATTGTTCAAAATAAACATTGAAAAGAGTGAGTGTGAATGGAATCAATAATGCAACCCATTAAATTAAACAAATAAATACTATGATTCAGTTAAAATAAAGTGGAAATATCGTGGACATAAATGTAATAAGACCGACACATACTTTTGATTAGCTAAAGATTCATCCGGATGTATGTGTACGGCACATATTGAGTATTGTTATAATCTAATTGCAAAAATCTATGTAGTCTGACACATATAGGCAATATGGAAAATTCTCTCAGTGTAGGGGCAAGACAGATCTAACTAGAGCAAATCGGTGTTCGAGGTGTTGTTCAGAATTTCTCACAGTTCCTCAGAATTTCTCCCGTTTTTGCCAAAGTGTGATCTGGCACCAATGTCGAACTGCAAAGTGTTGCGTGTGCTGAATGAAAATTGCAAGTTTGGGGATGTCTTTCAACATATTTCGTCGATCATCGATAAAAAGAGTAACTCAGAATCTCTCAAAGGTGCTCTCGTTTGCAGTGTCTTGCCCCTAGGGTGGATCCCGAGGTGAATCCAAAATACGCACGTTTTGCCCCTAGGCTTGCAACGAGCGAACGGCCGCGCTGTAAACACTCAGAGCTAGGGGCAAGACAGATCTAACGAGAGAAAATCTGTGTTCGAAGTGTTGCTCAGAATGTGATCTGACACCAATGTCAAACTGCAAAGTGTTGCGTGTGCTGAATGAAAATTACAGTTTTGGGGATGTCTTTCAGCAAATTTCGTCGATCATCGACAAAAAGAGTTACTCAGAATTTCTCTGAGTTGCTCTCATTTGCACAGTGTCTTGCCCTCGGTCTTGCCCCTAGACTCAGAAATAGAAAAATCGTTCTGGTGAAATGTTTTTGGCGTGTAGTTTATGCGAGGTATGCACTTCAAACGGAATCGCTCAAGAAATTTTCGTTCAGTGCATTATTTTTCCGTGACCGGAATGGTCAAGAAATTTAACACAGCAAGCCCCATTTGATTTGACGTTTCGTTTCAGCTCCGTACTAGGATCCGGAATAAAGCGACGCTTTATTATTTCTTGAGCGATTCCTTGCCTAAATTTCCCACGCATCGAGATAGGGTTTATTCACAAATGTCATAACGCCAAAATTGGCCTTTTTTGACACCCACCCACCCCTTCGTAATATTGTTTATATGGGAAGAAAATTGTTTTGTTCGAGCTGTAACACCATGAAGTACACCCACCCACCCCCTCCAGCGTTATGACATTTGTGAACAAGCCCATAGGGAACGTTCAAAAATTACGTCCAACATTTTGGGGGGAGGGGGGGGTCTAAGAAAGTGTGACAGTACATGTATTAGGTATAGGAAAATAGCGTGACAGAGGGGGCAGGGGGGGTCTAGAAATCCCGAAAAACGATGGACGTAATAAATGAATCTTCCCATAGGCCAAGAAATTTCTTGCGATCAGCGTATCAAAAACTGTGTACACAGTGCTTAATGTATGGACCCTTTTTCATTTCCCGCAGTGGTGTCAAGTTGTTTGTTGACGTTCCTCAGTGCTTCTCGCGGCTCGTTCTAAAAAGGTACACGCTAACCTGAAACTACCCATCGACTGGGTCGATTCGACCCGGATTTTTATGTTGTTAGCAGTTGTCAAAATCCGGGTAACCCGAAAACCCAGATTCGCTGAATTTGGGTAAAGATCTGCACGCTAGTTTGAGAATACCCATTAATGGGTATTTTAGTACCCATTTCGAACTAAAGTGGCTTAACCCATTTAATGGGTATTTGCCGTTTACCCATTAATGGGTATTCGCGCCAAACTTCATAAAATGGGTATTTCTTACTCTTGTTTTTTGTACACAAAATGGGTAAAAATACCTCATTATTTCAAGAACGATTTTGGAGTTTGAGGTTAGGTTTATCCCTCGGTTTATTCAATGGTTTATTGAAATTAAGTTTGGAAAATAACGACGAATTTAATAATTTTCAGTAAAATAATAGTATATTTTCGTCTATTGCAGTATCAAATTTATTTTTCTGGACCGAAACGTATCTTCCAAGAACCGCTCCCATTGCTTCCAGCAAATCCAAACTTCTCTCGAGGAACTTAGCCATCTGCAATTAGAAACGTATTTTGCTGGGAATATTCACAAAAAAAATATTCACTGATGTTACTTACGGTTCGAAAAGTAATTATGAAAATGTTTCCTGTACATATTATTCACTTTTATATATTTTTTTCAATCGACGAAACCAAAAACAAAAAGTTTAAAAAACGGTAGGCTCAGAATTTTCACAACTGACATGCGTACTATTTACCCATTATTATAGTCAGAGGCGAAACTTCACAATGGGGTTAAAATACCCATTATTTGTTTTCATAAAAATACCCATCTTTTGACAGCTCAGTACTGAATCAAAAAATGGGTACGAGAAACCCATTTAATGGGTATTTTCAAACTAGCGTGTGGGTAATCGGCACTTTGTCACTTTTCGGCTTGAGAATATGACGGCGGTCAGGAGAACGCTGGAAGCTATGAATGTTTTCGCGAAAAATATGCCGATAAATGACGGGAAAACAGTGGAATTATTCCGGGGAACTGTTTTCCAGTGAATAGCACGTGGCAACTGAGAGCTTTTTAATCAAAATCTAATTTGGAAATAAATTAACAAAATCAAGGCCCCGGAGGAGCTGGGTATCGTTTACCCAGATTTTGCCACCAACATCGGTAACCCAGATTTGAGTAAAGGGGCCTTTACTCAGTTTAGAGTAACTGCATTTTTGCTCAGTCTGGGTCGCTGTGACATCAATCTGGGTAACTGAGGGTTAGCGTGTAAATAAAAAGTTTTTGTGGTGAAAAATGGCGTCTTTGGAACCGCTTCAGAATAAAACTTGGGATTTATCCCTGTACGAGCTCAACCGGACACCACAGGAAGCGATAACGGATAACACAGAGATTGCGGTTTCGCCTCGCAGCTTGCACAGTGAGTTGATGTGTCCGATTTGTCTGGATATGCTGAAGAAAACTATGACAACAAAAGAGTGTTTGCATCGGTTTTGTTCCGACTGTATCATTACGGCGCTGCGCTCGGGGAACAAGGAATGTCCTACTTGTAGGAAAAAGCTGGTGTCTAAGAGATCGCTTCGACCGGACCCTAATTTTGATTTGTTGATATCGAAGATTTATCCCAGCAGAGATGAATACGAAGCCCACCAAGAACGAGTGTTGGCCAAATTCAATCAAAGTCATTCCCAGCAAGCTTTAGTTCATTCGATTAACGAGGGAATCAAGTTGCAATCTCAAAACAGACCGAATCGCAAACAAAAAAGTGAAAATGATTTAACGGCCGCAGCAGCTGCAGCAACAAATGCGTCTCCTGCTTCTGCTGCCCCGGTTGTTGCAGCGAATGCAGCCCAACCTGCGGTGGCCAACGCGAATGGAACCGCTCCGGAGGCAGTCAATCGAGAAGGGTCATCAAACAGCCAGGCTGGCGGTGAGTCTATTCCTCCATCGTCTAATCCACCGTCGGTTAGGAGCACTCCCTCTCCAGTGCCGTCCAATGTCAGTTCGGCCAGCAAGGCCAAACGGGCTCGGTCGGTTCTGACGTCGGAAAAATCCGAAGAATCGGAAAGCAACAGCGAGATGGACGGACGGACTGAGGAAAATGATTCCAATTTGGACACGGAAGGCGAGGGAAATTCCGAGCATGGCAGCGACGAAATAGAGCTTGTATTTAAGCCACATCCGACCGAGATGGCCGGGGACAATCCGCTGCTGAAGGCGTTGAAGGAAAATTCGGTCCGCTACATTAAGACCACGTCTAATGCTACAGGTAAAGATGAATACGTTTTTGACTTTTTTCTTCTCTTTCATTAAACTTGTATAGAAAAACGCTTGAAGTTATAACATAAATTGATGATATTTTTTTGTGAAAACATAGATTTTTGTGTTTTTATATAGAAATTTTTAGCCCTAAGCTGGTTCATCTCTTGAATATTAACAATTTCCGTCCCACGACATTGAACGACTATTTCTATGCCAGAGCGTTTCCGAAAAAGTGCTGGATCAAAAGTTATTGCAATTTAAGTCAATTTTTAGAAATCTATTAAAAAAAATAGTTGGTTTTTGATTTATTTTTTTTATAGTTTCATCATTTGAAACCAGTAGTTATGATTTAGAATAACCTTATTAGGTTAAAATTGTATAATTTGTCGTCGGATGGAACTGTTCCGTTCATTCGAAATGATCTGTGACATCAAATGATTGAAATTTGTGTAAGTACTAACTAACTTAGCCAGCATCCGTAAAGTACTACATTTATAGTCCAGTATGGCAAATATTAGTGTAAGCACTTCTTTCGTTTTGTTACCCGACATAATTACTGCAATTTGACTGACTAAATTCTATAGACATGACCCCATGGATAACATTTGCATGTAAAAGCTTTGCTGATGTGACTTTCCTATTAAGTAACTCTCTCATCTCATGTTTGTCTTCAAAACCCTGTCGAGCTTAGAAAAAATATGTTAATGATTAATGCATTACAAGGTTCGAATTCCTATAGAATGACATCATTTATTCGCACTACAATACCATTGGAGATAGTATCACATTGGCTGATTGCAGTACACATGCAAGAAACCTCCCTTTTTCTGCTATCCGCAACCCGGGGACGCGCCCTGTTGGATTTCGAAAGCCTCGGAGAATATTACAAAACTTCAATGGCATTCCCACACAATGAACTACATTGCCCATTCAGGGATCTGACAGGGCCTATTACCCTCCCTCAATTTGCAATATTCTCACCAACTCACTCGGAATTATATTTTCCCGGCACCTAATGATTTTGACAAATGTTCGATACACTATGCAGCTGCATGATCAGTATGCACTACCCGTCATAAGTACGGACTCACAAAAAGTATTGCAACAATATTGCATCACCCTGAATTACCTCGATATCTCCAAAACCTGAGGACTTACAAAGATGCTGTCTTCAGGAAAGTTATTCAGAAGACCAAAAGCAACAACTTTTCTGAACACGGCATTTTTGTAGGTGTTCTGGTTTTAGAGATATCGAGGTGAGTCTGGGTGATGCAATATTGTTGCAATACTTTTTGTGAGTCCGTACTTATGACGGGTAGTGTAACTATATCAGATGACTTTAAGATCTGGTTTTTACAGAACTGTTTGCCATTGCTTATACATTCAGCTATTTTAAACATAACTGCAAAGTACATCGGCCACATGTCCGAAATTAAAGCTTCCTAGAAGATACAATCCAAGCCCAGGGCTTATCGACAAAAAGTTTAATTTTTACAAATAATTCTTAGGCTGTAGTGAGTCACTCACTCAGTGGCGTAGCTAGGAATTTGGAGGCCCGGTGCGGAACCAAATTACTGGGCCCTCATGAAAATTACAGATGTACATATTTTACTATGATAAATCTATATACATTTTACTCTCGAATGATCGCGCTGTTGTGTTTTGTACAAAACGTTGAAAGACTTTTGTACTCTGCATTAGCATTTACTGGCAGTGGTGGCCAACTAACTGACGGAAGGGTAGTCTACCTGGGATTTTATCAATGATATTCTCAATAATTCTCAAGAAATTCCAGGAAAAATTATTACAAAAAATACTCCTATGATTGTTTTTGAATCATATATTCTTCCGAGAAGTTACATCGGAATTCCGGAAGTCCTTCTTCTAGAATTTCTTTAAACATTCTTCCGTGGTTTCTTTCAGGAGATCCTCCAAATTTTGATTTCAATTTCAAGTTAAGTATTTTTCTATTGATTCTTCAAGAATTTCTCAAATATTCCCTCACATAACTCTTTTAGAGATTTCTCGAAAAAAAATAGCATTTCCTCAAGCATTCATCGTTCATCTTGGCGTGCTTTTGAAGATTTCTTCATATTTTTTTTCAAGGATTCCTTCAAACATTATTGCAACGCTTTTATTCGAAAAATTTTTGTAAAGAATTTTCAAGGAGTTTCTCTAAGGTTTTAATAAAAGATTTATTCTAGAATGCCTCCAGGAAATTTCTAAAGTGTCCATTGGATAATAATTAAAAAAACATTCTCCAAGGATTCCTACAGAAGTTTCTCTAAGAAAATGCTCAGAGGAGCTTCTGTTCTGTAGGAATCCTTTTGAAAAATCCTTCTGGAATTCCTCCAACGAATTCATTAATATTCATGCGCACTAGGAGTTCTCCCAAGGATTCTTTCAGGAATCTTAACTACACAGATCGAAAAAAGAATGTAAAATTTTGTGTAAATTATGATGCACATAATTGGAGCGTGGGATATCGTAGAAGTTTACATGACATATGATGTAAAGTTCATGAAATATCATGTAAACTTCCATTATATGTCATGTAATTCAACATGACTCTGAGAGTTTACATGACATATAACACAAATTTACATGATATGTCATGTAAATCATCATAACATTAAGTTTACATGAGTAAAATGAAGTTTACATGACGTGTAAATCTCATTATTTTTATCTGTGTAGCATTCCTCTGGAAACTCCTTTGAGGATTTCGATTTTTTGAAAGACTCCATAATTTTTGCGATTTTTCAAAAGACTCCATCAAAACTCTTTCGAGAAACCTTTTGGAAAATCATTCCATAAAGCATCTCAGTCAAGAATTTTTCAAAAATTTATTAATGATTCCTCTAGAAATTTCTCCAAAAAATCGTTAAAAAATTGAATGTGAATTCCTGGTAGGGTCAACATTCTCTTGGTAATCTTACAATCCCAAACTCATCCTATTCGAAAACAAAGCGATTACGACACCGATTGATTACGCATTTTTTGTTATAATTCGTGCCTCCTAAGACTGTTTGCCACTTTCTGCAGGAATTCTAGAATGCCTATCTATCCCTTAAGTGATTAATGCAAAGCTAAGATTTCATAGAGGATATCCATCGGGAATTTTTCAGGAATCGCTTCAAGAGTTCCTACGGGAATTTTTTCCAAGGAATTATTAATTATTTCTTCAAAAAAAGCCCTTTAAAAATTATCAAAAGATTATTTGAGAATTTCTTCAAGGATCCTGTTAGAAATTCCTTCTTGTTTAATTTATTTAATATTTTTTCAACGATTCAACGAGGATGACTTGTGGGATTTTCTCAGGGGTTGCTTTAGGATTTTTTCCAAGGTTTTATTCAAAGTTCTAAAGGGATTTCTTCAAAGAGGCTTTTAGAAATTGCTCCAGAAGATTCTAACACTATTTCCTCCAAGAAATTCTTTAGGAATTCTTTCAGAGGATGCTTTGAGTGTTTTGCAAGAAATACTAAAGAAATTTCTCCAAAAAGCCATTCAAGGATTCAGCAACTGCATCTTTAGAAATTCAAATAAACAAATATAAGAATTCTTTCAAGAATCTTTCAAGAATTCTCACAGAAGTTCCTCCAAGAAATTCTATTGAAATATCGTAAAACATTTTTAGAAATTGCTTTGTGAATTTTTGGGAAATTGTCTGTGAACTTCTCTGGTAATCACCTTATTTTTATGGAAATGCTTTAGGTATTTCCTTTGAAATTTTCTTCGTTGTAAATTCTCGTTTTTTTTTAATTCACAAGAGTATATCTCATGTAACTTTAAACATAATAACCGACGGAGTTCCGTAAGGAAGTATCAAAATAAATTTCCAGAGGAATTTCCAAAAGAATTTTCTGAGGAATTGCCAAAGAAGTTTTCAAAAAAAAATTGCCACTTAAATGTACACACAAATTGACTAAGGAACTATTGAAAGAATTGCAAAGATAATTGTCAGATATATCAGCAAAGGGACGGCCGGTGAAACTTTCAATGAACTTCCAACAATACTTATCCAGTAGGAGTTCCCTAATAAATTTTCAAAGTAATTGCATAAAGAATTTCGAAAAGTAATGCTGTAGATATTTTCAAACATAATTTCCCAAATCAATTCCAGGAAATTTACAAAAGAATTACCGAATCAAATTCCGAAGGAATCGCCGAAACAGTTTTCGAAAACATTCTTCAAAAGAAAAATAAAAATAATCGCCAGATTAATTTTCAAAGTAAATGCCAAATAAATAAACCAACCAATTCCCGTAGGAAATGGCAAAAAAGTTTCCAGAAGAGTGTGAAAGTTGTTCCCAAAGTAATTAGCAATGGATTTTTCAAGTTGCAGACGAAATTTCTGATGAAATTTCCATAGCAATAAAAATCTGAAGAATTCCGCAAAGCCATTGCTGAAGCATTTCCGAGAATTGATTAAAGAAATTTCCAAAGGAATTGCTTAACAATTTCTCAAAAGAGTTGCTGCAGAAATTTTCAATGAGACTTCTAACGGAGATTAAAAAAAAACTTTTTTTTTTACCAAATGGAATAGCGAGCTCAGTTTTCAACATAATAGCGAAGACAGTTTTCAAAAGAATTGCTGAAGAAATTTTCTATAAATAATGTAGAATGAATTCAGAAAAAAAATACATAAAAGGTATTTCCGGAGGAAATTTTCAGAATAGTTGCTGAAGGGATTTCTAAATATTTTTTTAAGTTATTCCTTAACGAATTGCTGCACTAATTTTCAAAGTAATTACTGAAAAAGATTCAAAAGAAATTTCCAATGAAAAAGTTCAGAAATTGTAATGAAAAAATGTAAAAAAAATTCCAATAATTCTCACAGAAATTCTTCCAAGAAATTCTACTGGGATACTTTCAATGAAACCTTTAGGTATTCTTCTCCAAGAATTCTATCTTGGATTTTTTTACGATTATTCTATCATTTACTTCAACGTTTTCTTAAAAGATTTCGTTCGAAATTGCTTTTCTGAAGCGATTGCTTCAGAAACTCCTCCAAGCGTTTCTGAACGAATTTCTTTAATAATGTATATTCCCAATAGTTCCATAAAAATTATCTTAAAAATTTCCACAAACGATTCTTTTAGGGCCACTCCACATAATCACTTTAGAAATTTTCCAGAGGAATCCATTAAGATTTCCATCAAAATTCCAGTGAAGATTTAAACTTTTTCTACAAGGACTTGTTCAACCTACGTTACATAGATTCGTTCAGGGATTTCTCGAAGTTTTCCTTCAGATATCCCTACAAGGATGAACACATTCATCCCCAAAGGGTTCCTACAGAAATTCCTCCAAGGAAATATATAGGAATTCTTTTAAAGATTATTTTTTAATTTGCTCCAAAGAATTCGAGAGGAATTCTTTGGGGCTTCCGCCATTGATTTTTTGAGAGATAATCTAGGTATTTTATCATAAATTCTTCTAAAAACCCGCTTGCTATCAAATTTTTTTCAGGAATCCTTTACGAAAATCCTCAAAGTATTCCTAGTATTTCAAGTACTACTTCATAGTACTGTAGTAATCCTTCAAGAATGTCATCAAAGATACCCCAAAAATCATGATTCATTCCGAATACATCTTGGAATTCATCTAGACGATTCTCCAAAGATTCCTTTCCAATTTTTTTTTCGAAAATCTCCCAAGGATCCATTCACGTATGCCTCCAAACATGATCTCCGAAATACATTCAATATATTTTCTATGCGGAACACCCACAAGATATCTTCTTGGAGAAACCTTTAAATCTAAAGGAATCCTTGGAGAAATTCCTTAAGGGTGATCTAAAGGATTCCTTGATAGACTTCATGAAACAATCCTTAATGGACTTTAAGAAGGAATTCGAAGAAATATTTCTGGAATAATGCTTGTAGAAATGCCTAAAAAAATCATAAAGCAATTCCTGAAGGATTTCTTGAAAAGTTCCTGAAGAAAAGCTTGCAGGTATCATTGTAAGTATTCCTGAATCAATGCTTAAAAGAATTTCTGATGCAATCCCTGAAAAAATTTCTGAAGTTAATCTTAGAGGAATGTTTGTAGAACTCTTTGACGTAACTGGGGATTTTTTTTTTATTACCGTACGGGTTTGGGCCGAAGAGTCTCAGATTTTCATGAAACTTTTTCCACATGCAGGGCTCATGGATATATGAGCAAAAAAAAAATTGAGGAACATTCAGGGTCGCCTATTTTCCCGGAAAACTCAGGTGATTTTTTTTTTGTTTTCCCCTGCCACTACTTACTTTAAAAAATCATAACTCAAGAACGAAGCATCGTAGAAACAAAGTTTTTTCTAGAAAATGAAAGCAAATTTTCTCAGAAATTCAAAAAATATATGAAATGGAAAAAGTTTTCCACAAATTTTTTTACCGTTGAGAAAATTCATAAAGAAAAGCCGGAAAACTATGTCCGAACTCGTGGAAAATTTTGAAAAAAAAATAATTTGAGAAAGTAATTTCATAAGCTTTGATCGCTGAAATTTTTGGAATGCACTTAATTTTCGTTCCTGAGCTATGGCAAATTTTGTGAAAAATGCCCATATAATATAGGCTTACATGGTCATTTTCACATAATTGACCATAACTCAGTAACGAGAAAAAAGTACATTCCAAAAATTCCAGCAATCAAAGCTTATAAAATTACATTCCCAAAAATATTTTTTTGAAAATTTTCCACGAGTTCGGACATAGTTTTTCCGGCTTTTCTTTATAAATTTTCTCAACGGTGGAAAATTTTGTGGAAAACTTTTTTCACCTCATATTTTTTTTGATTCCTGAGAAAATTTGCTTTCATTTTCATTAAAAACTTTTTTTCTACGATGCTTCGTTCTTGAGTTATGATTTTTCGAAGAAAAGGCTTTTATGGCACATTTGGACATTTTTCAACAAAATTGACCATAACTCAAAAACGGAAAATAGTGCATTCCAAAAATTTCAGCGATTGAAGCTTATGAAATAACCTTCTCAAAAATATTCTTTCGAAAATTTTCCACGAGTTCAGGCATAATTTTTCCGGCTTTTATTTACGAATTTTGTAACTATGTCATTATTTGTATGTTGTTCATTAAATATTTAGTTCATTATATTAAAATAGCAAATCATTTACAATTAATAGAAGCCTTAGAAACTTTGAACCAGCCTAAGCCATGTTCACCGCCAAAATGTTCATTTGTTCATCCGCCACTTTTCGTTTGCGCTAAAAACTAAATGAGTCCCCACTGCAAAATGCGCGCAATTTTACGAAAAGTGTCAGCACTATGCCTTTTTGGCTGCAGGTCACATGTGCGTGTTGGCTATAGTGGGAACTCATTTAACTGTCCGTCTTAAGAGGTGCTACTCGTGAGTTCTGATGAAAGTTCATGCAAAAGGCGATTTCAATCTTTTAGACTGGTCCAATATTTTATTAATAATTAAAGAGATTATTTTATAGAAGATTACGAAAAACACTAAATGAACAAACTACATATGTATACCCGTTACAATTTTCTCAACTGTGGAAAATTTTGTGGGAAACTTTTTCCAGTTCATATATATATATTTTTTGATTTCTGAGAAAATTTGCTTTCTTTTTAAAAAAAAACTTTGTTTCTACGATGCTTCGTTCTTGTGTTATGATTTTTCAAAGTAAGTAGTGTCAGGGGAAAACAAAAAAAATCCACCTGAGTTTTCCGGGAAACTAGGCGACCCTGAATTTTCCTCATTTTGTTTTTGCTCATATATCCATGAGCCCTGCATGTGGAAAAAGTTTCATGAAAATCTGAGACCCTTCGGCCCAATTTTTACGATAATGAAAAAAAATGCCCAACTGTTATACAAATTAGGTATAAAAGTTATTCCCGAAGGCAAGGTAAGTATTTACCTTGCCCAAAGGAATTCCCGCAGAAACCCTTCAAGGAATATTTGGAAAGAAATACTTGATGGAATACGTTGATTGCACTTGTTTTTTTATACGAGAGCAAAAATAATCGACTAACTATTGTTATTACGGGTTTGACGTGACATGTGTTCAGATCTTAATTTTCATAAATGGGGCTACTGAATTTTCTTAAGCTATGTTAACAGTTATGTTTGGTCCTGTGGTTAGGATATCAGGGACGTTTTCATAATGTTCATGAATTTTACTTCCAAATCAGTACTGAATTTCGTAAAATTCAATTGTAATTTCTAGCACATTTTTTTGTATTTTGGGCCCCTGTAGGTAAAAAGAGTAATCATCAAACTAATCAAAACTAAACTAACTAAACTACTTGAATAAAATGTTCACATTCAAAATTGTCCACAATAGGACTACAAATCAGCCATCTGTGTGATCCATTCCAAAAACTATTGATAATCACGAAGGGGCCCCTACATACCTATCAGCAGATCTACAAGTATTGAACTTATACTCATCGGAAACTATCGCTTTTTAAAAAAACTTTATTCAAACTAGTGTTAGTAACCTTCTCTGATTTGGAGGCCCTCTGAACTCGGGGGCCCGGTGCGGACCGCACCCTCCGCACCCCCCTTGCTACGCCACTGCACTCACTACACATTCGGTATTTTTGTTTCGGAACCAAATCTGGATAACTGTTGATAGTGTTTGTATAGTTCAACCCACAAATTTCCCAAATGGAGGAGAACGCGCCTCTGGAGCCGACCTACTAATAGTTCAACCCATTCAACTGGATAACATGTCATTGGAGCATCAACTATTTACATTGAGTCGAGTGCATGTGAATGCATCAGTTTTGCCGACCCATTTTGACGTAGGACTACGTTTGCCTTTTTGAGCACATATTTTTTTTGCTGTTGTTTTATTTAATCTTTTCGGTGCTATCCCTTTGAGACTATGAAGTTGGAAAGGACGGATGAAGAGAAAAAATATGGACGGGAAAGACAAGATTTGCAGGTGAAGAGAATTCATAAGCGGACCGGTGGTGAAGCACTGATGAAAATAAAGCAAACCGTGAGTTGAAGCTGGGCCGGTGATTTCCGATTTTTCAGGTGCAAAGCTCGAAACCAAGCAGCCCATTCAACGCATATTTCACATGTATCACGCCGGATTTCCGGAATGGGCGAATCAGATCCAGTACGAACAATTAATCTATGTGATTGAAGTTTAAAATACTTTAATGTTTAGTTTGTTACATTCACAATTTCAAATAGGGTATCGCGCCACTTGGGCGGTGGCTTCTATATTCGTCTGTTTTCCACTATAACTTAGTCAATTTTGAACCAATTGGCTTGAAATGTTGCACACGGGTAGATACTATACCTATCTTATGGCATTCCAAAAGTTGTGTCAATTGGTTCAAATTTGACTGAGTTATAGTGGAAAACAGACGAATATAGAAGCCACCGCCGAAGTGGCGCGATTCCCTAGTTTGTTCTGGTTCAACGTTTTGAACATGTTTTAATTATTCGCATATTTTGCATTCCAACAATTGTACATAATCTTCATTAAAGGGGGAATAACTGTAGTGGCTTTGTCCACTCGGTAAAACTGCCAAACTCTTGAAATGAATTCTCAAGTTTTCAAGTAATACAGATGATGTAAATAGAAATAAAGAACAAAGGTCAGTACTGATTTGACTATGAACGTACTCGGTCCTATGTTGTTTGCATTTGATGATTTCTATCATAAATTACCGGTTATAACAAAAATTATATTTCAAAAGTAACTGCATCATATACATCTAATTTCGTTTATCCTGAGTTCGACGAAAATCAGCGGAGCAACCATGGGGAGTAAAGGGTTTACATACAATACATAATTTTACTTATGTTTACACGATTGTATGTGATCTTTTATGTTATATTATATTATGTTTTCTGAAAAGATATAGGGTTTTTATGCCCTTTTGATTGAAATTGGTTCTTTCAAATGGGATTTTCCCCATCTTAATCCTCATTAAGAATAAAGTCAGATGAGGTATAAATAAATAAACAAATAAACTTCTGTTAACTGCATAATCTGAAAGTATACTAGCAATACGAACAGTGAAAAAATGCAAATCGGTCAACAAATTTTCAATTTGTCATCCAATTGTCATCCTTATGAAGGATGCGCGCTGTAAACTTGGTTCTAGTGCTCCATCCTTTTCCCCGGCAAAAACAGCAAGTGTATTAAATATGCAACTATAGGCAGCACACTAAGTCATAATTTATATTATTCCGTAGTATTTCAATATCACAACAATAATATTTTGCTAGAACGCAATAAAATTGACCTGCTTAAGTTTCTTGATTTTCATTACCTAGTCTTCCCTAATACCTTTTAGTTTTAAAAGTGGGCAATTTTATTGTGTTCTAGGTTTTGTCTATTTCAGATTCGCGATGCGTAATCGATTAAGTCTGTCACTACTGAGCGGGATTGATCATTTATAATTAGTAAGCTATTCAAAATAAACCAATTTTTTTTCCATGGTAAGTTACTTTTACTTATGAAACATCCTAGGAAAACTTCATATATGATTATCATTGCATGATCTTTAACGCTGCATTAATATTAGATAATTCTAAAATGCTCTTTCGATTCTTGCAGTGGACCATCTCAGCAAATACTTGGCCATGCGTCTCACACTGGACCTGGAAACCGAACTTCCCGAGGCCTACCGATTGGTGAATTTCTGCATCTACATCGCTCCCCAACCGTCGCAGCTGGTTGTTCTGAGTGGAAACCAGACGCTCTCGCAGGTTAACGAAAAATTTTGGAAGGTAAAGATGGTGTTTTCTCGGGTTTTGGAAGTTACTTTTTCTCATTCATTTTTGTTTTCTTACCTAGGTCAATAAGCCCCTCGAGATGTACTACTCCTGGAAGAAATCCTAGGGAACCGCCTAACATCCGAAGCGTAGTGGGTGATAGAGAAACACACTCGCACTCGTCGTAGAAGTGGTATAGTATTATTCGCTGCATTAAGTATTGCAATGCATTGTACCGTTGCAGAACTCCCCCGGATACAAAAGTTACATTTCTCCATTATCTTTGGGATAATTTCGTACAGTAGAAGTCGATGTGTATTGTAAATAGTACAGTTGCAAATGGGTTTTATTGAACATCATACTAGTATAGGCGCCTTCCAGGCTTTGGTACGTGTTCTTAATTAGGTTTCTTGGTAGATTATCGTGACGGTTAACAGAATTTTATTTTAGTTCGTTCTTGAAAGTTTCAAATGATAAACAATTCAATTATGTCTAAACAGTTTTATGAAGTGTAGGTAAAAAATGTAAAGAATAAATCATGATGATAGTGAAAGACATGTTGTTTTAGCAATTTGCTTTCTTTAAAAGCTACCAAATTACGGTAACTGGTATATATTCACACACTTGCCTGCTTTCCAAGAAAGTCAAATAGGGTCCTTTTTGCTGACTTTGACGCCGGTCGCTATGCTTGAAAGCCTTAGGTCTACTAAACGACCTTTGTGCAAAACAACGTACCAGATTTGAAAACTTTGACCCTTGACCAGTACGATTTTACAATGTAGCATGCTTGTGGATGTCACCTACCAAAATCTATACAATCGTCCTCATCGCGAAGCTGGGTCCAGAGAACCTGAACCTATGGAGCACAAGCACGTTTACGATCCTTTAGGCGCTGTCCATAAACTACGTAGACTCATTTTTGGCTATTTCAGACACCCCTCCCTCCTCGTAGACGCTTTTTCATACAAAATATTCGAAATTTGTATGGACCATTCAGGTAAACCTTGACCAGAACCCCCCTTCTTCCCTCCGAGTCTACGCAGTTTATGGATAGCCCTTAGTAATTAGGAAAAGTGAAAGGATATTTGCAGAGACTCAAATAACTTTGCCTGCTCTAATAATATGCCCATTTGTAGCACTTTCTTTCAGCACAGTCTTCCTTAGATAAGGTCGATAAATTACGTCACGCAAAAATTGCCCATTTTCCAACCCCCTACCCACTATGTTACACTTTTTGTATGAGACCTCAACATTTTTTGAATGGGTCGTCATACTTTTCTGAACCACCCATTCCACTTTCCTCTCGCAGCGGCTGCCATGAACGACTCAGTTGAGAGCACCGTCGGGTATTTGGAATGGAGTCGAAGTTGGTTCGACGAAAAGAGTAGAGGCATTATTCGAATGTCTCATGATGCAGCATGGTCGTCCGCGCTGCAGTATGAGACCCGACAGAACGTCGTAAGCGGAAGAGAAAGCAGCAGACCTGTCTCTTCCGGGAGAAGAATAAAAAAGCTCTCAGCTAATAACTGTGAAAGGAGGGTACTAAATATTTACTGGATGACAGATTAAAATTTTGAACACAGTGCCAAAGAAAGGAAGCCTTGCTCCGCAATAATTGTAATGCAATAACATCAAATAAACAACAAATATTGAATTTACCAGATATTGTAAGACTGTTTAACAGTGAGATAGTTCTGTCTACTAGGTATCAGTTCATGCGAACAGAAAGCCTCTTACGTTCTAAGATGCTGAGATAAGGAACCAGATAGCTGATAAAGTTTTCAGAAGGTTCTAGGTACAATCAGGAATGCGTTCTTTAGTGGGATTTTGAATTGAAATATCTCAAATATATTTGCCGCATGGTAATAGTATTTAACATATGTTGAAGTTGAGAGTTCATGTTAGTATAACAATATTCATCCTTGTTGATAAGAATGATATCAACCATATATAAAAAAGTAATGTGTTCTTCAAAAAAAAAAACTATCTCCTCATAGCTATAAAATAGAAAAATAAAGCAAAATGATCCAAGCAGCTATCAGTCTTACATACCATTCGATACCTTTTGATTTTTTTTTGCTGTCAGAGAGTACAAAGTTCGAAGATTCAAAGTAAAAATTGACATTCTCATTTTTTCATTGATTTGTGCTTCGCCACATTGATTGTCAACTGAATGCCTCTCTATTTTCATTCAATTCACTGTCATGAGTAATTTCTTGCACATTGTAAAATAATCACTTTCTGTTAACAAACGCAAAATTCGACTTGATGAACAAATGGAACAGATGGTCAGTATTCCAATTAATTACTGTATCCAAGTTTTGTGGTGATTGGAAGTTTATGGGAGTTATGGTCTAGTTTTTTTTTCTTAGTGAAAATTGTCAGTGACAGAAAAACGAATGAAGCGAAAAAAATCATTCACCATAATGAATTTTATTTTGATCCTTCAGTTGAGAATTTTCAAAATTCGCGTTAATTTCACTCATTGCAAATGAAAATTTTAAACTCTGTTGTATGTTACACATACCGTCTTTCGAAGTGACATTGTATTACGAGTCTGGGTCGAAATTTAGAGGCAAGTCAGATTTCTCGAGAGAACATCTCCACTCAAAATGTTGTTCAGTATTGCTCATAATTGCTTTATTATTTCCCATTCATGTTAAAATGTGATCTGGCAGTAGTGTTGATCCAAGACGTGTTGCGTTTTCAAAATGAAAAGGAAAACGGCTCGAATACATTCGACCGGCTGTGAGAAAATTCGTCCATATGATTTCATTAAGACAGTTTGTTTCTAGCAGTTTTCTTTGAAAGATCATAACTCAAGAACGAAGCATCTTCTTGAGTTATGGTTTTTCAAAGAAAACGGCTCATATGACACATCTGGACAATTTTTACAGAATTGGTCATAACTCAAGAACGAAAAATAAGCACATCTTCAAAATTTTACAGAATATAGGTTAAAAAAAATCCTTTCCAAAAATATTTTTTGAGAATTTTTCCGGACTTTGTAAATAATTTTTCCGACTTTTACAACCACATTTCCTCAACAGTGATAAAATTTGCTTATGATTTCACAAAATAAACTTTGTATGTACGATACTTCGTTCTTGAGTTATACCGGCTCATTTGGCAAATCTGGACTACTTCTATAACTTAGTAACGAAAAAAAAAACACATCTTGAAAGTTTTACAGAATATTTTTTGGGATTTTTTCCGCACTTCGAAAATAGTTTTTCCGACTTTTCTATCCGATTTTCTGGGGAAAACAATTTCAATACAATTTTTTTTGAATTGTTGAGAAAATTTGCGTATGGTTTCACAAAAGTCGAGTCATTGTCAAGTAGACGGGCTTAGGGGCGATTTCTTCACCCTGGCTTAAGCGTTAAACCAGGTTTAACTATATGAGTTGCGGTCTTCGGCAACATTCATCATTGAGATCTGAAGAATTCAATTTGGCTTTGACTCTATGACTTTATTCATGTGTGGAAGCTCTACAACGTGGAGAACTTTTTTTGCAAATTCTCCATAGTAATTCCCATACAAACCTGTTTTGCTCTTGGGCCACCATTAAATCACCACCGAAATGGCTGAAAATTTGACAGGACTCTAGTTTTGCACCAAGGATTGTAATAAACATATGGAAGCTTTGAGTTTTTAACATTTTTGAAGTCTGAACTACGCTAGGCTACAGTTGTCTTTGCCTCCGCGAGTCTATGGTATCTATAGTGTCTATAGTTAAGTGGCTACCGCTTGTGATACATATGCAGAAGGTCCAGGCTCGTCCTTTTCCTGCTACTTTGCATTTTTCTATCTACTCTTCTCTCCCCACTAACAAACACTTCTTCCCGTGACAATCGTGGAGAAGTAGAGGTGGTCTTAGTTACAAAATAAAAATGCAAACTTTAGACTTTTTTTTTTGAAAATTGTGTACCTATGGGCGAAAACATACTTTCATGTTTGAAGAGAACATTATTGAACAATTTTCAACTAATCTCACCTTCAACGGCTATATGTGTATTACATAATATTCTGAAAAATAATTACTGAAGAAATAATTACTTATGTGTGCTGTTCAGGTAACATAGACTCTGAAAAGAGCATAAATTCACGCAATGCAACTGAAAACAGTAAAATGAGTTATACCTAATATTCCTATAGTTTATGTTCGTTCCACACATCACAATAAGCTCAAAAGTAGAAGAATGGTCCACGCCAATGGTGAACCAAGGGCCTGCGTACATTACCTACTCAAATAGTTCTAATAGACACACAAGCTGCGACGGTACAGTGCATAATGCTCGTGAAGTTAGGTTTATATTTCACTTCTTTCGGTGTAGAATATTCGTGTGTACTAATAAATTTAAATTTAAATATTTAAAAAGTTTCCCTGAATGCTTATGTGTGTATTTTATTTATCCGAAAATAATGATTCCCATGTAAAGATTATTTCAAGAATATCCCACTGGAATTTTCCAGGCATTACTCAAAAAATTCTTGGAGTAATCTTCTAAGAATTCCTTAGAGTATCCAAAAACCAAGCTCATTTTAAAATTCGACTAAAATTTAGTAACAAGCATTGTCTTTTAAAAAATATTCAGATATCTTTCAAGATCTCGTTCCATTCGGGCTCGAATTAAGGTTTTCTCAAGGGATTTCCTTTAATATATCTATGGGTTTTTCCAGTTCCCTTTAAAAATTATCTAGGATTTCTAGAAAATTTATCTAAAATTCAATAGCCTTTGGTATTTTTCTTTTGGGATTTTGTCTGACGCGTTGGTACAGATATATCTTTAAAAACGCCTTGTGGATTGCTACAGCGACTGCGTTAGAAATTCTTCAATAAAATATTTAAAAAAAAGTTGAACCTATGCTCTGGTAAAACGTATTTAAATTTACTGGCAAAAAGCTTACAATAATCGAGATAAGTCGCGTTGATTTACGAATTAAAAGCTCTGTTTTCGCTCCGAAATCAACTAGTCCATTTCAGTTGAAAGTAACATAAATTTACCATTCTCGCGGATTTCACGCGAATTCATTTCAATAATCGCGCGGATAAAAATTTTGCGCACGTGGATTTTGCGAGGTTTTTTTTTCGCCTTTCTTGTAACACCCTGGTGGTAGTCTAAATACGCGTATCTGTCAAAGAATTTGCTAAATAGGGCGGAATTAACAGGTACAACACTAATTATAGTCAGTTTTTTTTAGTGGGGGGATAGGTACCGCATAAAAAAGACAGCTCGAAATTCGGAAAAAACGTCTCACAATTTCTCGCAATTTCATGCAAAAATAAGACGGTGACAAAAATTGCAAGGTGTTTTCATTTACGCGACCGCGTAAATAGAAACCGCGTAAAAACACTCATTCGAAGAGGGTATTCTTCTTAGAGAATTCGAAAAGACGGTACAAGATCAGATAGGTATCTTGTTAATCTGACGCAAATAAGGTGCAGAAGGCTTGAAAATCTGAAAAATCTTTATTTGCAACTGAACTCTATAAAATTTGTTCCATACTTACCGTATAAGTACCATATCGGCTGTAGAATGTAGCATGGGCGAGAATGTTGCAACACCGGAAAAGAGCGAATGAAGCGCGCTGTATACAGGCGTGTTACAGGCAGAACTCAGTATTCCGCTTGCAGACTTTTGGCCCCTGACCTCCAAGGTATTGAGGAGCAGATTGGCCGGTTGAAAAACAACAACGACCCTGGAAGCCCTGGGTCCTGACGAGCAGGGTTATCATTACGCATAGATAATGTGTACAGTGCAGCTCATTTTCATATTACAACCGTTCTCTCTTACAAATACACGGAAGAGCATGCCATCCCTGCTGGCGAGTACTATAGACTATCCGTTGGACTCTGTTGGACTCAAGCCCCGGATGGGCAGGGAAAGCCAACTCAACTTGCTGTTGAGCGGTCCGCCATTTTCTATGTAGTTCAAGTAGGATTCGGGAGACCGTGGAAGTATCGGAATCCCAGTACACATCCTTTCAACAATGTTGTCCGGAGTAATATCTCTCTCCACCATACATATATCTCATGCATCGATGAGTCGATAAGCCTGAGACACGGCCTGAGACCATTGCTTCACGAAGCGTGGGCATTGGGCATTCAAAGAGTACATGCTTTGCGGTCTCGTCGCAATCTGCGCATTCCGGACATACGGTGGAGCCTGTGTGTCCATCTACCCTTGCTGGAGGTATCCCATTCCCTCTGCCACTTCAACATAGACGATGTTCTGGCGATCCGTCTCGCGCCTCTATGCAGCGTCGCTCGAAGCACTTTTCGTCCTCTGCCACTACTAGTGCTATGTGCATTAGAGTGGGACACCGAAAGACATTTTACCACCGACGAACCGACGTGACAGCTAGAACAAATAAATTCAAATTTGTTGTCCGCGACGCCATGATGAAAAATAGCCAAACACTATCGCCACCTCAATAACGGCTCGCGATGATTTGATAGCTCGACTCCGAACCCCCGTGTGTTCATATAGGAAACGGTTCGCGTCTGCGCTGATTTGACAGAAGCGTTCGCTCGCTTCGGTGGTCGACCGTTAAATTTGGGGGGACACTTGTACACTTTTTGAGTTCCTTTTTGGTCCCATATCAACTGTGCAAAATTTTAGCTCGATCGGAGAAACTATATTTTAGCGCCAGCCATTTTAAGTTTTCATACGATTTACTATGGGGAAAATCACTTTTTCAAAGAAAAATCGCCACAGGTTGCCCCTTAACCCCTAAAAATAAATCGATGAATGATTTCAGTTGAAAATTTTACGAGGAACCATCTCTCCGAAGACCGCAAAGCAATCTAAGACATGTGGAAAAAGTTATTAACTGAAATCCGAATGGCATGTCAATGCTGTTTAACATGTAAGGAATAACAATAAATAATAAAATCTCGTCATTTTATCGATCGGGTGAGGTTTAATAACTTTTTCCACGAACGTCGCATCGGTTTGCGGTCTTCGGAGGTCTGATTCCTAGAGAAGTTTTCTACAGAAATCATTCATCGACTTATTTTTTGGGATCTAGGGGTGACTGCTAGCGATTTTTCTCTGCAGATGTAAAGTTTCCCCATAGTAAATCGTATGAAAAACTAAGAATGGCGGGCGCTAAAATACACTGCGGCCACTTTCTATAGCCGCACCCACGATTTCGCACTTCTAGCCATTTTTACAATTCAATCGATATGTGGAACGGTGTGTATCAACTAGTGTTTGTAAAATATATGATTTACATGAATAAGTATTGTAAACTATTTGTTTGTTAAGCGAAAAACACGTTATTTCCATAATTTGGGCGACCATTTTCTATAGCCGCACTACGGGTTCTTCTTCGGTAATCTGATTTTTTATAAGAAATCATTTGATCAAACTGTCTCAAATGACAAAATTAAGCAAATTGGAAATAAAACTAACGAAAAGCAATTAAAAAATCAACCAATTAGTTTTCTTAGTGCAAAAAACTAGTTAACTTTCACTATTTTTACTTAAAAGTTCTCTTTAAATCACAAAAACAATATTTTTAGTTGACAAATATATTGTACTGCTTCCTATCGGCAATATTTATACGAAACATGATTTCTTGGATGATTTCTAAAAGATTTAAGGCTGTAATACCAATTTAACAATCACTTTTCTGGAACTTTAGAATTAAATTTAGCCTAATATTCGCTTTATTTGGATGAATACGCAATATTTATGACATTATATCACTGAAAATTCAACTAAACAGTTGCTAATGATCCTCATGAATACAGATTTAAATAATCCTAATGGATGCAAGAGCTGAATTTTGCGCCAGTACTTCACTAAATTTAGCCCAATTTTACATTTTATGATATAAAATCAACCAGAACTACAGGAAGACTACAATCATAACCCCTTTCTTTTCTTTTGCCCCAAAATGAACAGGAACATCTATATTTGAAATCTTTTGATAGAAACACATCATTTTTACTTAACCAAATATCGTCAAATTGATGGAAAGTTGGATAAAAGCTGTTATTACAAATCGTCTTCATAATTTGAAATATTCATCTTATGTTTAAATGGTAGCGAAGACAATGCTGACCTTCCAAGTTGAGTTTGATGAATTCCCGAAGTATCTTCATTGTATATTGATGTTGTATACGATGTATTTTCCAAGTTTCATCAGGATTGATACACAAAAACTTATGAATTTTCCATTTAAAAGCTTAAAAAATCGATTTTTTTACAATTTAATTAGATTAATAAGGGTTATGCGCAAAAAAATTGAAACCGGAAGTATAATGCAATGATTGTTTTGAGTCAGCAGCATTTATACTTGAGATTTAATTCGATTTTTTTTTAGTTTTTTGGGATATCTTTAATAACTTATCCATGAAACACCAGTTTACCAAGTCTGTGCCCTATTTCTCGTATTAAAAGACCTTGTTACTTAAGTATTTCGTTAAACTTCTTTGGTTTGGTCTTGATATGCTTTATTTGGTCGTTTAAAGCAGTAATAATGAGCATACTTTATGATGAAGCAGCTGATCTAAGGAAAACCCGAAGTGCGGCTATAGAAAATGGTCGCCCAAATTGTCGAAAAACTGTATTTTTGATATGGAAAATATACACATGAAGAAAGTTATGCTTGCAAACATCATATTTTGCAATAACTATCAGATGCATATTGTTTTCCATATCGATTCTATCTTTGATATTGCTAGACATGTGAAACTGAGGGTGCGGCTATAGAAAGTGGTCGCAGTGTATAGTTTTTCCGATCGATCTGAAATTTTGCACAGTTGATATGGGACCAAAGAGGAACACAAAAAGTATACAGGAGTTATAGTTTTTTCCATTTTTTGTATTTTCTCATATAAACCGTGTACCAGGCTAATGTCCATGGCATGTTGCCATCTGGGATGTGTCGCCCTTCTCGTCCATCCCAACGTAATTCCAGATTTTCTTCTAGAATTTTGTTGCCACCTTTGATTCTAAGTTGTGTAAAAATCGAAAACATGTTGCCCCGTGATATGTGCCGTAGATTTTTATTCAATTTAAAATGGAGGGCTGTGTGGGCGTAAACTACTGCATTTAATTTAATTATCAGTATGTGTGGTAAATTCATACCATGTATAAAATCTATATCGTTTTCATAGAAGGTTTTCAAGCCCATAAACACGAGAGGAAACGGAACTCTTATGGGTAAGCCTCAAACGGTATGGTATATACGTTGTGTTTAATCTGACCACACAGATAACGACTAACGAGACGCGGCATTGTGGTCTATGACACACGATACACATCAAATGTTTCACGGATGGGCGGCTTAACAGCGAAGCTACAAGCAGGGGTGGTCATAATGATCGTGTGGCTAATAGAAACATATGTGAACGTACACCTTGTGTGGGAAAAAGTACAACCCACTTTTCGAGAGTCGATGTGCTGTAGCGTGAGTAATAAAATCCTAATTGCGGCGGCACAGCAGTTCTAGTGTTTGTGCAGATAAGCATATCTTAATGAATTATTCATCTCTGAACGATAATGCCAACGCTCTATGCACAACACTCGTTGCAAGTAAATAATAAGCTAGATATCTCGCAGTTGGTCATCTTTCTCCTAAACTTCGCTACCTAATTTGAGCCTGACTGTGATCCATATATAGATGTGCAAAGTGTAACTCAATCAATCAAGATACATATAGAAAATCGTATGATTCGTTGAAAACCAAGTTCTAGTTATAATGTTTTGAACCACTATAAAGATGATTCTTCTGCAAAGTTGTTGAAAACATGAACATGAAAGAATTTGAATTTCAGTCACCCTAAGATTACACACCTTATAATAATTAAAACTTACGACTATCTTCGATAAAGTTTTTTTAGTGGGCTGTCTCCTTTACCACAGACAAACAGACGTAACACTGAAAAACAACTCAATGAACCATACTTTTAACGATCATTTTAAATCTTTATGGTTGTGCTCTAGACCTAGAGGCAAGACACTGTGTAAACGAGAGCAACTCTGAGAAATTCGGAGTACCGTCAAGGCACCATTCACCATGGATCTAAGAGGATTCGGGGCAAATAAGGGCTGTCATTTGACACCAGTCTTATAAACATTGTTGGTGCCGCTTTTAATTGCCTTCAGTATAGGTTAAAATTAAAGCAATACACAGAAGTAGAAAAATTTTCACAAAATTTGGTGATATAGTACAATTAGTAAAGGGTAGTAGGGTCACCTAATTCCGTGGTAGGTCACCATTCACCGTGGTAGTAGGGACCTATTCACCGTGTATGAGAAATTTTATTCTACTTTGTTTAAAAATGATCAAAACAACCCAGCCAAGGGAATTTTCTTCGTTTAAATTGATTTCAAGTTATAACTTGCAAGATTTTAGTAGAAAAACGAATGTTCAAATTTTCGATTTTTTCTAGATATATGGGACAATATGGGGCACGGTGAATGGAGACCATTGATTTTTAGGGTACCCATTTACCGTGCCTTTTTGTTTCAATTAAAAAGTACGAGTAATCGTACTTTCTTGTTAAACTTATATCGGTAATGCAAAATACATACCTGATATGTGAATTTAATTGCTTCTTGGTGGAATAAAAACGTTACTACATTAAGTTTATCGCTTAAATAACCTTAGCGCAGTTTTCGTTTTTTGACTATGAATGCAGTGAACGAGCAGAAACCCGCTTCATGTAAACACACTTGAGTGTCAAAATGATACTTTTAAATGTTTCTAATGAGCGTTTTTACATGGTAACAATACATTAGTGTTGTATTGGTGAAATTGAAGAGAAATTGTCATATCATTCAATCATAATATTGAAATATTGAAAAAATATTCGAAGGCACACGGTGAATGGAGCCCCCACGGTGAATGGCACCTTGACGGTACTCTTTTTATCGATCGGGGCTGCAAAACGGTGAGTCGATAAGGAGAGCGACCAACATAGCTCTGGTTCTCACATGTTCCTTCCTCATGCTTCCACGGGTCAAGCGATGACAAAGACCGCCAGCTAAGAGTTGTGTGCTTAGCTGGTAGTGCAGCCTGGGCACTGTTGTGCTTCTGACTTCTTCAGCTAGATTGAGGAGGTACGATTCGAGCGTTTGTTCACCAAGGAGGTGCGACTCAAACAGCGTCTGTTCTGGCATCCAGCGGCTGAGTAAGAAACGCTGCACCACGCCCAGCTAGATCCAAGGTGGTAGCCCCATCAGCGTGGTCGTCCTAGTGTTGGTTAGGACGTTAAACAGAACTGGCACGATGGCCCTCCGGCGAGACAGGAGTGTTGGCGTAGGCCCAATAAGCCGCCCGTAAAAATCCCCATTGCATTGCGAATAACATAGGAGAAAATATTGATCATGCGAGAGAAAGTTGGAAACTTCGGAAGTCAAAACTTCGGCGAAGTTCGGCGTCGGCATTCTAATTTGGGGTTCGCCGACGCATAAGAATTGCCTGTGTCGGCGACGCTTCTATTAGAATGCCGACGTTTTTACTTCGGCGAACTTTTGTTGGGGATAATTGATTTCACATATCGACTTCGGTCTAAAATAAATCAATATGTACAATACGACTCGATACAATCGGCAAAGACCCACGCGACGAAATAAGGACTACGATTGGAAACTTGGAACATGGAATTGCAAGTCACTAGGTTTCGCAGGATGTGACAGGATAATCTACGATGAACTACATCCCCGCAACTTCGACATCGTGGCGTTGCAGGAATTTTGTTGGACTGGACAGAAAGTGTAGAAAAGCGGGCATCGAGCGGCTACCTTCTACCAAAGCTGTGGCACCACCAATGAACTGGGAACAGGATTTATAGTGTTGGGCAAGATGCGACAACGTGTGATCGGGTGGCAGCCGATCAACGCACGGATGTGCATGTTGAGAGATAAGGGCCGTTTCTTCAACTACAGCATCATTAACGTCCACTGCCCACACGAAGGGAGACCTGATGACGAGAAAGAAGCGTTCGACGCGCAGTTAGAGCAAACATACGATGGTTGCTCGCCGCGTGACGTGAAAATCGTTGTCGGCGACATGAACGCGCAGGTAGGAAAGGAGGAAATGTACAGACCGGTAATCGGGCGAAACAGCCTGCACGCCGTATCCAATGATAACGGCCAGCGATGCGTAAACTTTGCAGCCTCCCGTGGTATGGTAGTCCGAAGCACCTTCTTCCCCCGCAAAGATATCCACAAAGCCACCTGGAGATCACCCGACCAACAAACAGAAAATCAAATCGACCACGTTCTAATCGACGGTAAATTCTTCTCGGATATAACCAATGTCTGCACATACCGCAGTGCGAATATAGATTCGGATCACTACTTAGTCGCTGTATGCATGCGCTCAAAACTTTCGACAGTTATCACCACACGTCGAAGTCGAACGCCGCGGCTCAACATCGAGCAGCTGCGTAACGTAGAACCGGCTCAAGACTACGCGCAGCAGTTAGCAGTGGCCCTACCAACGGAAGAGCAGCTTGGCGCAGCTACACTTGAAGATGGCTGGAGGGACATCCGATCCGCCATAGGTAGTACCTCGGCTACAGCACTAGGCTTCGCGACTCCGAATCACAGAAACGACTGGTACGACGGCGAATGTGAACAATTGAAAAACGAGAAGCATGGGCGAGAATGCTGCAACACCGTACGAGAGCGAATAAGGCACGTTACAAACAGGCGCGGAACAGGCAGAACTCAGTCTTCCGGATGAAGAAGCGCCAGCAGGAAGAACGAGATCGCGAAGCGATGGAAGAGCTGTACCGCGCTAAGGACACACGAAAGTTCTACGAGAAGCTGAACCGCTCGCGCAGAGGCTTTGTGCCACAAGCCGACATGTGCCGAGATAATCACGGGAATATTCTCACGAGCGAGCGTGAGGTGGTCGAGAGGTGGCGGCAGCATTACGATGAGCATCTCAATGGCGACGTTGCTAGTACCGAAGGTGGCGTGGTAACAGATCTAGGAGTATGCGCACAGGACGAAAGACTTCCAGCCCCTGACCTCCAAGAGATTGAGGAGGAGGTTGGCCGGTTGAAAAACAACAAAGCCGCTGGAGCAGATCAACTACCAAGCGAGCTTCTAAAATACGGTGGAGAAGCATTGGTGAGAGCACTACACTGGGTCATTACCAAGATTTGGGAGGAGGAAGTATTACCGGAGGAATGGATGGAAGGTATCGTGTGTCCCATCTACAAAAATGGCGACAAGTTGGATTGCGGGAACTACCGCGCGATCACACTACTGAGCGCTGCCTACAAGATACTCTCTCAAATTTTATGCCGCCGACTACCACCGATTGCAAGAGAGTTCGTGGGGCAATATCAGGCTGGATTTATGGGTGAACGCGCTACAACGGACCAGATGTTCGCCATCCGCCAGGTGTTGCAGAAATGCCGCGAATACAACGTGCCCACGCATCACTTGTTCATCGATTTCAAATCGGATTGTACGACATTTCCCCGAAAACCAGTTCCCCGAATGAAGTTTCCCCGAAAGTTTTTTCCCCGAATGTACCATTTCCCCGAAAAATGTTTCCCCGAGTGTACCGTTTCCCCGAATGTACCGTTTCCCCGAAAAGATTATTGCATATGCCATTTATCATTGACCCAATGCACAACTAGGGGCATCCGGTCTTTAGGACGAAATACGCTTAGCCAAAGTACGTCAGACCGAAGTACGTTAAGCCGAATGGGTTGCGAAGTTGAAGTTCATTGGGTAGAATGGGACAGTAGGCCGTTTTCTTAATTTTCTTCATAAACGATGTTAAAATTTGTTTTCGAAGGCCTAGAGATGTTTGAGTCCCTTGAGTGTTTTACATTCCTCGAATCTAGGGAATTCTATGGATACTGGGATATACTTCCATGATTTTACAATATTCTTTTATCCTTTTCCCTTTTCTCACATAGATGATTTCTTGGTGTTGATGTTATACTGTTACTGAAGTACTGATGATCAACCCAAGAAACATGTTGATAGACAATTAGTCTTGTAGAGGTTTTGAAAACCGACATAAATCTGTCTATCTATTATTATGGTTTTATTATGGTTCTAAGAACCTCTTCTAGTGTATTTGACTAAACAATGTTACTTGGAAAGTGATCTTTCTGCCAACATTCCATCTGAAAATTTCGCCTCTTTTTATAACACGCAGTTGTTTTTAGTTGTAACATTGCATAGCTTGTTGACGGTAGTAAATTATCAAACCACTGACTGTCCCATGACAGTTTACCCTTCTTCGAGAAGTCGACTATTCTTTTGAGTATTGGGTTATATATGATCAAACTGGTTTTTTTTCTTGGCTTTCAACTCAATCGTAATGATGCTCGTCCGGCGTAATGATACTTTCGGCCAAATGATTGCAGCCTAACGTACTTTGGCATGGTATACTTCTGCCTAAAGATCCAGCAGCGTTTTTTTGGCTAGATTGATAACCTTCCATTTAATAAAATTTTCCTTCTTTCAAACATAGGCTGTTCTTTAAGTTGAACTGCGCAATTTGGCTACTGCTATATTTATTTTTTTGTGACCGACTGTTCTAGTAGGTATCTTTAGGCGTTATAGTAGAAATCTTCATCAAAGATTTTCCCTTCTTTCATCATATACTGTTCTTTCAAAATATTGCCGGCGGTCTAACTACTAGTATGTTCTGTAGAAATGTCAATTTCAAATGCTACTTCGGTCATGATTGATAAATTGATTTACAAAAAAACTGAAGAGTGTTAGCATCAAATCTGTTTGTCAAACAAATTGAATTACATTGACTTTTGTTTTAAAGCCTGTTAATACACATTAAAATTGTGCCCATAGACTTCCTTTGCTAGCAAGAATACTTTAAGACTTAAAATTGAAGTCATCTGGGTCATGCGTTTTACAATGACAATGAACTTTAGTAGATTACTACCACAATCACGATGACTCGTTTTAAAGGTACAGGTACTCTTCGATATAGCGTACAAAAAAGTTTTCTCTTTGTACGTTATATCGAAGTGTACGTTATATCGAAGCAGAGAAAAAAAAAAAAAATTCTTATGCTAGTATTGATATATTCGACGTGAAATTAATTCCAAATAATGATTTCGGAGAAATTCACAAAACTAATAATGAAAAACTTGAGTATTCACGAAAAAGTCATTTCATTTTTTGTGCTTCGATATAACGTACATTTTGCTTCGATATAACTTACACTAATTTTTTACCCCAAATTGCGCTAATACTGGGTAACAAGGCTAATGCTGCAACAAAACATTTATTTGAGTAATTTCGTAGTTAATCTAAGGGTTATTCCTGGGAAAAATAAAAATTTTCAATGTTGTACGTTATATCGAAGCAAAATGTACGTTATATCGAATTCGCTATATCGAGGGTACGCTATATCGAGGGTACGTTATATCGAAGATTACCTGTATTATGCGTTTAAAGGGCGTTTTCATCGATTGAAAATTCAAAAATAAATAGAAAGAACGACATATGAATAAAAGAAGGGAAAATTATGATGAGCGTGTTCTTAGTTGAGTGTCATGTCATTTTTAATTGGTACAACAGAAAAGAACGACCCATGTTTAAAAAAAAGGCCAACCTCATTGAAGCATCATGAAGAACATTATATCTCGAAGAATTCATGGTAAGAGGGAATGCACAATATCATTTAGATGTGGAAGCTTCCATGATCTTGGTATTAATTAAGAAAATGATTAGAAACCAGTACTAAAAATAGTATTATAAATATTTCGGGGAAACGGTACATTCGGGGAAACGGTACATTCGGGGAAATGGTACATTCGGGGAAATGGTACATTCGGGGAAACGGTTCGTTCAGGGAATCGTTTTTCGGGGAAATAACTTTCGGGGAAACTTCATTCGGGGAACTGGTTTTCGGGGAAATGTCATACAATCTTCAAATCGGCGTATGATACAGTCGATCGAGAATAGCTATGGCAGATTATGCACGAATACGGATTCCCGGATAAACTGATACGATTGATCAAGGCGACGATGGATCGAGTGATGTGCGTAGTTCGAGTATCAGGGACACTCTCGAGTCCCTTCGAATCTCGCAAAGGGTTACGACAAGGTGATGGTCTTTCGTGCTTGCTGTTCAACATTGCGTTAGAGGGTGTAATAAGAAGAGCGGGGATAAACACGTCCGTTCAGCTGCTTGGTTTCGCCGATGATATTGATATTATTGCTCGTAAATTTGAGACGATGGCGGAAACGTACATCCGACTAAAGAGTGAAGCCAGGCGAATCGGATTAGTCATTAATGTGTCGAAGACAAAGTACATGATGGCAAAGGGCTTCAGGGAGGAATCACCGCGCCCGCCGCCCCGAATTTATATCGACGGTGATGAAATCGAGACGGTTGAAGAATTCGTGTACTTGGGCTCACTGGTGACCGCCGACAACGACACCAGCAGAGAAATTCAGAGGCGCATTGTGGCAGGAAATCGTGCTTACTTTGGACTCCGCAGAACTCTACGATCGAATAAAGTTCGCCGTAACACGAAGTTGACTATCTACAAAACGCTGATTAGACCGGTCGTTCTCTATGGGCACGAAACATGGACCCTACGTACAGAGGACCAACGCGCCCTTGGAGTTTTCGAACGGAAGGTGTTGCGTACCATCTACGGCGGAGTGCAGATGAAAGACGGGACTTGGAGAAGGCGAATGAAGCACGAGCTGCATCAGCTGCTAAGAGAACCAACCATCGTCCATACCGTGAAAATCGGGAGGCTACGGTGGGCGGGTCACGTCATCAAGATGTCGGATAGCAACCCGACTAAAATGGTTCTCGATAGTCATCCGACCGGTACAAAAAGACGTGAAGCACCGACGAACCGACGTGACAGCTAGAACAAATAAATTCAAATTTGTTGTCCGCGACGCCATGATGAAAAATAGCCAAACACTATCGCCACCTCAATAACGGCTCGCGATGATTTGATAGCTCGACTCCGAACCCCCGTGTGTTCATATAGGAAACGGTTCGCGTCTGCGCTGATTTGACAGAAGCGTTCGCTCGCTTCGGTGGTCGACCGTTAAATTTGGGGGGACACTTTTGAATCACCACTGTCACGTCGGTTCGTCGGTGCGTGAAGCGCAGCGAGCTAGGTGGGTCGACCAAGTGGAGGACGATCTGCGGACCCTACGCAGAGTGCGGAACTGGAGACAAACAGCCATGGACCGAGTGGAATGGAGGAGGCTATTGCGCGCAAACCCCAAAATTTTATTCCCACCTTTGGGTTTCCGCGCCGAAGACCCAGCGCCAGATTCGGCGACAAAGAAAACTGACAGCAGTCGCCGGACAGTTGGCAATCCTGATATTTGAAGGCGGCCGCCCGGTAGTCATGTGAGTGGATTGTTGTCACGCAAATAGATCTTTTCGCTGAAAATGCATGTGTATTGAGTTATTGTTGACAAATTTTCTGCAGTGTTAGTGTGAAATTCAGCGATTTTCTGTATCGCGTAAGCCTTCGCTGGAAGAAAACGTCATGTTGTTCAGCGAAGCAAGGAAAATTTTCAGTGAAAAAAGCAATACTGTGTACAGCAGAGGCCACCCCGGCCTTAGCCTGATCGGTAAGGTAAGTCTTTTTATCGATGATCGACAAAATTTGTTGAAAGACATTCCCAAAACTGCAATTTTCATTCAGCACATGCAACACTTTGCAGTTTGACATTGGTGTCAGATCACACTTTGGTATAAATAGGAAAAAAATCTGAGGAACTGTGAGGAATGCTGAGCAACACTTCGAACACAGATTTTCTCTCGTTAGATCTGTCTTGCCCCTAGGTCTCCCCTTGGAAAAAATTGGTCCGAAAATTTCGAAATTTTTCATTTTTTTCTTTTGGTAGAATACATTTAGGCGCTGTACAAATTGTAAGTACAGTTTCCAATTGGAATCGCTCACCCAGTGCCCTAGTGGACAAAAGAGCTGTAAATTAGGTTAAGGACAAACTTCTTGAAATCCCGCTTCAACAGCTCACCAGAACTTTAGACGCACAAATCTCAAGAAGCAAGCTTCAAACAACATTGAATTTTATTATTCTGTTCTTGCTCACTTGTAATAAGCTTAAAATAACAAGTTCAGGTGCGCTGGTTTTGTTTACGAAGAGATTTGTGCCCTCAAAATCGTGAGTAGGTGCCAAAGTCGGCCATTGTGGCGGCCATCTTGGGATTCTAACAAGTCTGTCCTTAAGTGATTGAAGAATAAAAAAAGAGGGGGGTTGACATAGGAGAAAATCGTCAGCCTTATTCAGAAAAGCAAGAATTTCATCAAAGCTATAATCGAATTTGGAAACTTATTGATGGCTTATATTCCGACGTTATGTTAAACGTACAGGCAGAGCTGAAAAATATTGAAACCCTAAGTTGAATGGATGCCGATCATTATGAAGATGATTCGAATTTTTTTTTCTGCACACTTCAGCCTATATTTCATTAACATTAGGTATAACATTCATGCAAAATTTGACAAAAAAAAGTGCAAGCAAGTGAAATTTCCCATAATAAAACCTATTCAAATTGCAACCATTTTTCAGGACGCGAGGGCTCAACCAGTTGCATCAAAATTGTGCGCAGTATTTTAGGCGCAAAAGAGGTTTGATGTGATAAAATTAAAATTTTCCCAAACAACGTTGATCCATCCTACTGTATAATTACGCCTCAGCAATCTAAAATGGTGTGATTTGACAAGATCGGTTTAGTTTTGTCAATGTGTTGTTCTGCTTGCTTGCATCGATTTTGTTCACCTTCGTAATTTAAGCGAAGCATCCAATCCTGATTCTGCAACGCTGCCGGTAACACTAGTTTACAGTATTTTTGAACTCGGTAAGCTGATGATCATTTTTGGTGTAGAATCATGCCCTGAGTTCGAAAACGCGAAGGAAAAAAAATACAGTAGAGCGGAAATTTTTTCGATTTTCCATACAAGGTTGGTGATTTGAAATCGATTTTTGTTCTATTTTTAAGCAAAGTCGCTCACTTCAAACATCTCATTCTCCGTAATCAATGCTCCGAATAAGCTGAAATTTTTACTGTAACTCGCCTACATATGATATGTCAAATAAACGTCGAGAAAGAATTTTTAGGTTGTTTTTTTCTTATTGAAAAAAAAATACATTTCTTCAAAAAATATTGGGAATTTTGCTAAAATTTAAGAAGATCGTCCCTAAAACTCGCCAATATCTTGAATTTCATCAATCTGACGCAAAACCTGTATTCAGATGATCGAATGGTATTGTATTCAGCTTTCAATTTATGGAAAAAGATTTAAAATTGGTTGAACAAAACGCAATATATTTGAATTTTAGTAAATTACTTATTTTGAAAAGTTACAAAACTCGATATTGAGCTAAAACTCAAAAACTGTTCTACTTTAAATTTTTTGAAGGTCGGTTTCGAAATCAGCACTAAGTTGTGCTTCAAAAATTTTGGTCGTTGATAGAAGTTCACGACTTTCGTTTTATTTTGTAAACTTGTGTAATCTTAGGTGTGCTCAGAGACTATTTTTTTGCTGACCGTTTATGCATGGGATTGGTTCTCTTTTTCAATTGGCTACTTCCGGTGGGACACCTGAAACCGATACCGGAACACAACTGGTTAAGATATGTATGTTATTATGTGAATTTATTGGCAGTTATCGGTGACTAATAACGGAAACAGCTTGTTTAGCGTGATGCGTTCGACCTACTAATCTTCGGTCATCATCAGACGCATTCAGCTGGATTTACCCCTTAAACTTCGTCAGTTTTATATACAGGGTGTTAGGTTCCTGAGTGCAAACTTTTCAAAGGGTGATAGAGGACCATGAATGGTGAAAAAAAAATCGTTCTACGCATATGGTCAAATCTCAACCGTTGCGTAGTTATTGAAGTTTCCATGTTTTGACTATTATTGCCTAACCTGACTATAACTTGAAAGTAGTTAAATTTATCGCAGTTTTTTTGTCCCTTATTCGAAAGATCATTGAATTTTCTATAAAATGGTATATTTGAATCGATTGGTTTAGCTAAATAACTAAGTTTTCTAGAGCAAATAGCTCAAAAGTAGTGTGTTTTAATTTGTTTTTGTCAATTATCTTAAAAAAATTAAAATTCTTTCTTGCGCTAAGTTGTGGCCCCTGTTCCATTCTACAATTCGTTCTTTGACATCAAACTTCTATCTCTTATCGTTTTCTTGCAATGTCGATTTAAACATCGCATTTTAGATCATAAATTTGCAACTGTCAAGGTAAGCACTTTTTTGCGCACTGTGCTGCACATTTAAATCGAAATTGCAAGAAAATGATAAGAGCTGTTTGGTGTCAAAGAACGAATTGTAGAGTGGAACAGGGACCACAACTTTGCCCAAGAAAGAATTTTAAATTATTTTTTCAAAGATAATTAAAAAAAAACAGATTAAAACACACTACTTTTGAGCTATTTGCTCTAGAAAACTTAGTTATTTAGCTAAACCAATCGATTCAAAGAAGACATTTGATAGAAAATTCAATGATCTTTTGAATTGTCCAATTGCCCTTTGCCCAAGAAAGAATTTTAAATTACACGAATTAGTTCAACTAAGCCAAATACATAATATCAAGCACCGTTCAATATGAATACCTACCTACCTTATCCTACTATTCAAGAATTTAATTTAACAAACATTTTTTTGTAATTTGGTCTTGATCTTTTCTTTGACAATTAAAATATCAACAGTTCCTCTCCTTTTCTTGGCGTAACGTCCTCACTGGGACAAAGCCTGCTTCTCAGCTTAGTGTTCTATGAGCACTTCCACAGTTTTTAACGTATATCGTGTGGCAGGCACGAAGATACTCTATGCCCAAGGAAATCAAGGAAATGAAATTTCCTTTACGAAAAGATCCTGGACCGACCGGGAATTGAACCCGTCACCCTCAGCATGGTCATGCTAAATACCCGTGCGTTTACCGCCTCGGCTATATGGGTCCACAAATATCAACAGTTACAATATCTTATTCTCATGATACAACAGAGGAAACATTTGTGAAACTAGGTAATGCGCGATTATCCCTATACTTTTGACCAATCCAAACTGTGCGTGTGATCTTTTTTGGATACGCGTTTCTTCTCAAATATAGTCTACATCGAAATCTTTTAACGAGAGAAATTGTTGCTTCAATTTTTCACCGAAGAAAATTACTGCTCAAATCATCAAGTAGATTGACGTTGATGCAGTAATACTTTAACCTCGAAAGTTACGAGGTCGAATGCCTGGCACGACAGCAAATTATTCAATCAGCTGCCATAACCGATCGAAACGATTAAACACGGTACATTTATTATTGTTGCATATCCGGACCTTTTCCCTACTTCCACGCTGTTGATGTTCAGTGATGCTGCAAAAATGTACGAACATATCGGATGGATGTCAAAAAAACCAAACACTTTTACATCTAGGTGCTCGTTGTTCCCGCGGTTGTTTGCATTAGATTTGAGATATTTGGACACACACCTCATCTAGAGCTATTACCAGGTCAAGCATCTTAGCGCTGGACAAACCTACATGGGTTGTTAATGTGTTCTCTTCACCACGCTCTCGCTATTAAATTCCTGTAAGCGTCGGAGGAAACCTAGCTCGTATGAATGACAAGAAAATTATCATATTGTTAACCAGTTTCAATCACCTTTCACAAGTGATTTGCTAATTTTCGTTGCTAATGTATATATCGGTAATGATCGAACGAGAAATTGTAGAATATATAAAACACTGGAACTGGTTTCCTACTTTTTACCGCTCTCCCACATCCGGATGGGTGTATGGGAATCGATGTATGTTGTCATCTTACCATTCGTCAAGTGGCAGCCCACGTCAGGCTTCGGACGTTTAGAAGGTCTATGGTGGTCACCCGTCCATCGAGTGCCCACACGCGGTCAAAAGCCAACGACGAAACTTTCGTTTCACTTCGTTGACACCAGATAAGATTGACTTCGTGCAACACTATAACACTTCTTTTTTGGAAGGTAATTTGATACGCGTGCTGAAATTGCGTGGTTACTTATTTTCCATAATCGGTATAAACGATGGAGAAAAGTGCGCACAAACAGACGTCACACTCAATGCTCAACATAGCACCACCCAACGTTTGGGAATGCAAGCTGAGATGGAGCTATAATTTTGATTTTGGTATTTATTTTGTTCAATTGATCAGTGATCAAATTGGAATTGTAACTGGAACTTTAGTACATTGAAATGTCTTAATAGACAGGAGGTGCATAAATTAAATATGTGCATACATTAAAAAAAGCACTTAAAGAGGGAATTTTCTGCATAAATAAAGTCAGGGGCTTAAAGAGAAAACTTAGTTCGTGAGAACAGTTTTTGCTTCTGGGCGTTTGAGCTGGGACCAAGAACATTTCCAGGAGCTTCCCAGAGAATAAAAAAGGGGGTTCCAAGGGGCTTAAAGGGTGTTTCAGGAGCCGCTTGAATATTCCTGAAACGCCCCTGAGACCTCCAAATACCCCTCTGAAAACCTCTGGGACCCACTGAAACACACCTGAGACACCTCTAAAACTCCCTCGCTTTTCTTCGTGCCTGCCGCACGATATACACGTGCAAAATGATAATTGGCAGAGGAAGCTCTCAGTTAATGACTGTGGAAGTACTCATAGAGCACCAAGCTGAGAAGCAGTTTTTGTTCCAGTGGGGACTTTATGCCACTGTTTACGGTACTATAAAAGGACAAAACTCTAATTTTATCAATCAATCTAGCAAAAAGCATACGCGGACCCAAACTATTCATGTGAATGTCCATATCACAGGTATTTCCCACACAGAAAAAAATATTAAGTAAAATTCAGTGAAAAATCATGCACATAAAGGGAATGCTAGAGTTAGTGCATATTTACATGAAATATCATGTAAAATTATGTTACAATCGTGTAAATTTCCGCGAATAGTCACGTAACCGGTTGTAGTCCATGATGTTTTACGCGATGGTTGGCGGAAATTTGCACCATGGTAATGTAGTTTTACATTATATCTCATGTAAAAGTGCACTAACTCTAGCATTCCCTTTATGTGCATGATTCCTCGCTGAATTTTAATTACATATTTTTTTCTGTGCAAGTAACACACTTGTCACGGCAGCACAGGTTTTATTTATTTATTTGTTAGAATCAAGTCACAGCGATTTCTGCGTAGCCAAAACCTGTGCTGCCGTCACTCTTCTGTGACAAGCGTGTTACTTGGATTTTTACCAAAGTCAAGTTTGTAAAAAAATACGTAAATTGTTGATATTTTCATCATTCATATCGGCTCTACAATAGGCCGTCCCTTATTTTGCAAAAATTAGAAATGTTATAAGGTCGTTAGTGGAAAATGATCGTTTTAGCTAAAAAATGATCGTGTCAAAATTTGAAGTCCGTATCTCAAGGCTAAGTGGTCCCTCAAGGGGCCTAAAGATGTCAAAAATTGTATGGGATAAAAAAAAACATCATTTTTTTTTCGACGAAACGCTATTCCACTAAAACCGGTGATTTTAGGACCCTAAAGGGCCAAAAATGTGCATAGATTTGCGATATCTCTACTCGTTTTCAAGATATTGACAAAAAAAAACGAAAAAAATTTCATGTTTTTTTGGTTCCATACAATTTTTGACAACTTTAGGCCCCTTGAGGGACCACTTAGCCTTGAGATACGGACTTCAAATTTTGACATGATCGTTTTTTAGCTAAAACGATCATTTTCCACTAACGAACCTATAACATTTTCAATTTTTGCAAAATAAGGGACGGCCTACTCTACAATGACTTTTTGATTATTTTTTTTTAAAATAAAAATCTCATTATTTGAATCATAGTAAACTCTAAAGCGCTGTTTGCAGATCAGAAGGAATTTCTCAGCCTATCTTGATGCATGGGAAATTCCTTGTCTGAATCGCTCAAGAAACCGGGTTTTCTTCGATCGCAGTACGCAGTAGCGAAGAAATGACAGTTCAAATGGCAGTCACCGAAGAAAGTTTCTGCCAGGAATCACTCAAGAAGTTTCTTGAGCGATTCCTTTCGAACTCGAAACTGCGCTTAAATCTGACCTTGAATCTTTTAGCGAAGCATAACTATAAAAACTGAAAACAATTATTTATGTAAATCTAGACAGAAAACTCCGATGGTCGCCGAGTTCGTATTTTTCGGTGGCTGATTTTCCCTTCCGGAGGACTGTGATGAACAGTCGAGCTTAGAGTCCTTTCCTGGCATTCGGACCCTCGCCCCTTACATGGGGATCTAACGCTGTTGTGAGCCACCCGCCTGGTGAACAGATGTTCAGCATTGCAGATGAAAACCCTCCTTCCCTGTCAGCCTACGATCAAAGTTCTCACCGGGGTTACCCGATCTTTTCTAAGATTGCTCGCAACTCGGCTGCTCAACGTCCGTATGCCAGTAAATGACTCTTAGCTCAACTGTGTACCATGGGACTCTTGAACGTTAGGGGGTTGGTGACCATTGGAAACGATTCCAGCGACAAAACAGGACTTGCGATTAGAAGCTCAGAACGCGCCTATCTCTTAACTTCATCGGGAACACCCGCATACTCGCTGATCTACTGAAGGTTTCGGCATCGTAGCGCTGCAGAAGTTGGACAGGATCAATGGTATTAATGTTTGAAGGTAATCATACCCTATCTACGGAGCTGTGACCACTTACGCGAGCTGGAAACATTTTTCATCATGATGGGTGTTATATGTATAATATATGCCTTACAATCTGTGATGTAGTGATGTGTAGAATAGTTACTTTCTCAACTGTGCACTATGGTCAACAGTCATGGAAAGTGTAGAGTCACATGGCTTCAAACGGTAAAATTGTATGTACAATCATTGACTTCTGCACGGAATCTGTTCAAGCAATGGAACAGAATTTAGAAAGCATCTCGAATCAAATAATCAAATAAGACCCATACGCCTAGCCGTAAATTTCCTTCATTATAAGACGTCCTAACACCATACCTAACTATACCAAATCCGTGCCCCCAACCGAGCCTCGGAGACGATCCAACGAAAGTGTAATTCTGTGTCATCAATGCTTTCGTGCTCGAGATCAAGATATGCCGTCTAACTGCTATACAGACCTTGGTTAATGAAAATGTTAACAAAATCATCCGATCATACGAAATAGGCAAGCACGGAGAAACCCCAAAAAGATGTGCAAGTAGAATACAGCAGTTAATTAACTGATATTTTATAGATTAGTCCACGACGACGACGCTATTGGGGCGGCGGCACATCTTGTCTCCGCCTTGCTTAGCTTGGTTCTCTATTCATCATCACGTGTTGATTTACGATAAGATGGTTTTAGTGGGGTTGGATCAACTAGCCGCCGCCTCAATGTTTGGTTTAATGATTATTCTCTCTTGAAAGCAAAAAAAAAGAGATCGTAGACCTACAGCTTCAGCGTACGACGCGCATCACTCAATTACTTTCTTTCCCAAATAATCCGAGACGCGCCATTCAACAATGTGTACCGGAGCGAATCAATTCCTGTTCAATACTGACTTGGGAGCCGCCATTCAGCAGCCTGCGGGTAACTAATTAGGTTGACCGCAGGAATGTTGTTATTATCGACCGTGATTTGGCACGACAACAGGTTACCTTACAGCTTACACAGGTCATGTAAAGTTCATACTACGGAGGAGGCACATATTGAACAATGGTGTGTCTAATCTGTAGGTGAATTTGAAGCGCTTTTTATTTTTAGAAGAATTAAAAAGTTAGAAAAATGAGTAATTCGAGCACGAAAACAATGATGTTAACTAAGTTTTCGGAAAGTGATTAATTCTATTGCATATGATGTGTTTACTATCTATTTGGTTACAAAGGTCGTCCGTAAAGCCAGCGAGCAGACTCTGTTTCAAAAATTAAAGAAAATAATTTTTTGCAACAGATTAACATATCACAATATATGGAACCTTACAAATGCAAACAGTAAGATACATCACAAATGGACACAGCACAACACAAAACATAAATGTGCCCTGTTATCCAGATGGATAACAATTTCCGATTACAGGATGACTAATTAATGTTCTAGGTCCATCAGTCAATCTTGGAATAGTGTTTCATCTGGCAATTCGCCTTTTAGTTCTCAGCATCTGTTGCTGCATTTATAGCTTGGTTTTGTCTAGGAAAACTTATCCTAATCGGGCATCCAGATTCGGGTTTCATCACTAGAGTGTAATTCTCGCTGAGACCAGCCCACTATTTACACCTTGTCTTCAAAAAATGTTCCAAGTGGCGATTTTCCGAAAGTCGTCGCCAGAAAAGTAAGAAAAATGTATTTGGTTACTCAAATTGATGGACCCCCCGTTAGTTAGAGCCACAACAATTTTTGCTGACCCCTCGATTTTGGTCAAATGTTGGCTCATTTAAACCGTTATAACTCGAAAATTTCTCAAAAAAAACACCTCAAAACAAAATGTTGATGAAAACAGGCGCGATTGAAATTTATATGGGAAAACTCACTTTTTTGCATTTTCCTTATAAAAGATTATAATTATTCTGAAAGTATTTAACCGATTATGTTAAAGTATAGCCTCAGATGTACTGAAAAACTTCGCCGAACACCGCAGATCCTTGTAACAAAAGTTATAACCTACTGATCGCATGAGTGTGCTTATCTTTTAACATGTAAGGGGGCGTCCATAAATGACGTAGCCTTTTTTAAACAATTTTTAATACCCCCTCCCCCTCGTAGCATTTCGTCACAAACTTGGATACCCCCTCCCTCATATAAATGACGTAGCTTGTTAAGCAACCCCCACTCCCCGTCAACAAAATTTTCATGTCAAATAGCCAAAATAACTCGAAACTTAGTTCTGATTTCAATTTTAACTTGTAAACATACAAGTTAAAATTGAAATCAGTACTAAATATTATGAAAAAAAGCAACAATAGCAAGAAAACATTGTCGACTGCCAGGTTCAGATCGCCAACATCAAGACCATAGGTGCAACTAGAGGAGATTATCACCAAAGCTAATGACTCAATAACCACCAATCGTTCTGCTTAATGCCGAAGAACAAGAAGTTGATGCTTCCAATACACTTCAGTACCATATTAGCCTAGGAGCTCTTTCGAAGATATTATTGCGCAGTTCCCACCCAACTGGACCCCTTTCGCAGTTAGTATAAGTGCGGGATCGTGAATAAAACTGCGATTTTGCATCGAATCGTTTCGGTGTCTTCTCCGCACTTATTCCACCGACGAACCGACGTGACAGTGGTGATTCAAAAGTGTCCCCCCCAAATTTAACGGTCGACCACCGAAGCGAGCGATCGCTTCTGTCAAATCAGCGCAGATGCGAACCGTTTCCTATATGAACACATGGGGGTTCGGTGTCGAGCTACCAAACCATCGCGGGCCGTTATAGAGGTGGCGATAGTGTTCGCTTATTTTTCATCATGGCGTCGCGGACAACAAATTTGAATTTATTTGTTCTAGCTGTCACGTCGGTTCGTCGGTGCTTATTCAGCAATTTGCAATGCATAAGTGCGCAGAAGACACCGACACGATTCGATGCAAATCGCAGTTTTATTCACGATCCCGCACTTATACTTCCTGCGAAAGGGGTCCAGTGGGGTGGGAAATGCGCAATAGTTTGCTCACTAATAAATCTGTTAAGAATGTCAATTTGGTTTCATTTGAATACAATTCACCACGACATTTAAAGGACGCTGCAGGAGTTTCTTCTAAAATTCTTTCAGCAGTTCATTCTGGAATTCCTCAAGGATATTATTTTGGAATTTCCATTTTTGAGAATCCTCCCTTATTCATTCCTCCCTCTGGGATTCCATTTGAGATTTCCTCCTTTATTTATTCCCTCAGGGATTCCTTTAGAGATCCCTCCAAGAACACCTTCCATAGTTCCTTCATAGATTCTACCAAAAGTTCCTTCTGTGATTTCCTCAGGAGTTTTTTTTTCTAAGGTTTTTCTAAAAGTTTATCCATGGTTTCCTTCAGAAGTTTTTTCAAAAATTTCATCTCTGTTCCAGCAGAAATTTCTTCGGACATCTCTTCAGGGATTTAAACCGGAATTTCTTTAAAATTCCGGCATTCCGGCTCCCCTCCATGAGTTGCTTCTGGGATTCCTTCAGGAGTTCAATTTCGTATTCCTTCAGGAATTCCATCCTGGATTCTTCTGAGAGTTTCTTCTGGGATTCCCCGAGAATTTACTTCTAGAATTAATCCAGAATTTTTTTTCCCAGGATTCCTCCAGGAACTTATTCCGGCATCCCTCCATTCACTCCTTCTGGAATTCCTCCAGGATTTTCTTTCTTAGATTTCACAAGGAGTTCTATCTGAATATCTTCCGGGATTCCCCAAAAGTTATTTTCGGGATTCCTTCAATAATTTCTTCAGTGTTTTCTTCAGAAATTGAACCAGGAGTTCCTTCTGAGACTCTACAAATAGCTCCTTCTGAGATTCTTCCCGGAGTTTATTCAAGATTTCTCCAAAAGTTCCATATAGAATTACTCCAGGAACTCCTCACGGGATTTCTATTGGAATTTCTCTATGATTTCCTTTCAAGTTTCCTCCAGGAGTGTCTGCTGAAGTTCTTCTGGAAATTCCTTGAGGAATTCCTTTTGAGATTCCTAAAAATCCTTTTGGGATGTTTTCAGAAGTTTTTTTCTGGGATTCCCAGTACGAATTCCTGTGAACATGTAACCCTTCTCCTGTTAGGGAAACATGTAAAAACACCATGAGAAATTTCCTTACAAAGCTGCTAGAGGAGCTCCTCAAGGAATTATTGGATGAATTCTTCGAGGAAGTTCTGTAGAAACTACATAATGAACTCCAGGAATAATGCCATAATGCCAAAAACTTAGAAAAATTTTCCTTTGCAACTTTAGCGGCGTGCAGTTTCCTATAGCAAGCAGCACACAATTGGTCGTGAGAAGCATTTGAGCAGAAATTGATTTTCATACAAATTATTTTTTCATTATTCATTATTCTTTACGCAGGATTTTAAAACCATTTTCTCAGATACAGTTGTAGCGTCCGATAGCTGCATGTCTTATGAAAGGAAGTCGGCATTTATGCCAATATGTATATTTTATTTGCTGGATAATGATACTTAATGCAGTAAAAATTTTATTAATAACGAAATACTTTTTTTTTTCAATGAGCTCAGTAGAAAGCTACGTGGCATATCATAAACCCCTACCCCCCGTATCGTCACACTTCGTCACAAAATCACAAACACTCCCATCCCCCCAAAAAGCTACGTCATTTATGGACGCCCCCTAAAGGAATAACATCAATAATAAAATTTCAATTTTTGGCCTGACTTTCGAAGAGTTTATCTTTTTCCACATGCATCGGATCACTCTGCGGTCTTCAACAAAGTTTTTCGTCACATCCAGGGCTATACTTTAACATTAGCGGTTATATGGTATAGGACAATTTTGAGCAACTTTCAAGAAAAATACGAAAAAGTATGATTTTCCATATAAAATCCCTACAAACTTCAATCGCGATACGCATAATGTAGGCTCAACCAATCATGCCCAAATTTTGCACAGGTATTTGCGACCTCAAAGGGCATCTTAAAAATATTGATCTGATGGAATCTGATCAATTTCAAATTTTCTCATACAACGTTGACCCACCCGAACGTACATGCAGGTGTAAACTCTGGGGCTGTTGCATGTCGTTGCCGGTGCGCATGGCAATGTATGTATGGAGAAAACGTGGCTTGATTTACAAAACTGCAGATAACTTTTGATAGGGGAAAAAGACATCTCTAATTTTTTGATATGTTGTTAAATGTCTCAGCATTCAATTGATAAAAAAATCGTTTGTTGCCAACATGGTGAAAAAAAAAGTTTTGGTAAAAAAAATCCAAGATGGCTGCCAAAATCAAAATGACCGATCTAACTTTTATAACTGAAAAAGTAGCTCTATCTTTCCTGTTTTCAACAACATTTCGTTTTGAGGTGATTGATGAAGAAATTTTCGAGTTATAACGGTTTGAGTGAGCCACCATATTTGACCAAAATTGAGGGATCTGCAAAAATTGTTGTGGCTCTAACTAACATTCTTGACAACATTCTTGAAGACAAGATGTAAATAGTGGACCGGTCTCAGTGAGAGTTACTCAATAGTAAACAAGGAAGTTCTACCAGAAGCTTAACGTATCTCCGATAGGCTTCATGCCGCGAGCTGAAATGTGCAAGGATAAGGACGGTAGCATCTTGACTGATGTACGTAAGGTGATCGAATGGTGGAAGCAGTATTACGACGGACACCTGAATGGTGCGGAGAACGCTGAAATGGAGGATCAAGCCAGCGGAAGAAACCTCAGTACAGCAGGGAGCAACAAGGAGTCAATTCCCGCATTGAGGGAAGTTAAGGAAGCTATCCAACAGCTCAAGAACAATAAGTGAGCTGGTAAGGATGGTATCGGAGCTGAACTCATCAAGATGGGCCCGGAAAAGTTAGCTACCTGACTGCACCGACTAAAAGTCCGGATCCGGGACACCAAACAACTACCGGAGGAGTGGAAAGAAGGGGTTATTTGCCCCATCTACAAGAAAGGTTACAAGTTGGAGTGCGAAAACTTCCGAGCGATCACAGTTGTGAATGCCGCCTACAAAGTGATATCCCAGATCATCTTCCGACGTCTTTCATTCAAATTTAATGAGTTTGTGGGAAGTTGTTAAGCTGGTTTCGTTGACGGTCGCTCGACAACGGACTAAATCTTCACCGTGCGGCAAATCCTCCGAAAATATCGCGGATACCAGGTCCCAACGCACCACGTGTTCATCGGCTTTAAGGCGGCGTACGACAGTTTCGACCGCAGAGACCTATGGAAAAGCGACGATGATCGGTGTAAAAAACTGCGTAAGGGTTTCGGGCGATCTGTCTAGTTCGTTCATATCTCGCCGGGGGCTACGGCCAGGCCCGGATTTAAGGGGGGGCGGCTTTTCGGGCCCGTATGAAGTTGATCATTAATATTAACTTCTTTTCCCGATCAGCCTAGATAGCTGTGTAGTGTCGGTAGCGGTTAGTTCAACTGGCTAAGAATAGCACTACGGACCGCCTGTTCCAGTGGTAGGAATCCACTAATCAGGTGACCCCTAATTCATGGTGTTATGCGGCTTTACGCTTACCGTGCCTAGGAATGAATGGTTAGGGGGGTCTTATAAAAACCTAATCGCAAACGGAGCCTGTGGAGTACCAGGGCACCCTCCACAGTATTTGCCCTTACTGTGCTAACCGGAGCAATAGCGCGGTGGACCTTGTGTTTCTCCGAGACAATCAGCTGCCCTTCTTCAATCTCATACTTGAGGCTGAATAAGGGCGGGATTATGAAGATGTTATTAATTAGTTTAAATTTTCACCTATATGGTTTCGCATTATGCGTTTTACACAGTGTATTCTGTGCATCCTCGCCTTTGGCGCACTCAAATCGATACCGATCTGGCTTTATTATTGCTGTTCTTTTCTGTGCTGTGATTGTTAAGAGTTTAATCTTGCCTAGTTTGGGTAGTGGCTACGGTTAGGATAGCTCAGATCAATCTTCAGCACAAAAGAACAGCAACGATCAATCTTTGTAGACTTATGCAAAATGGTACAGCCCAAGTGGCGTTAGTCCAAGAACCTTACTTTCGTAAGGGGAATTTCTATCTAGGAAACCTTGTGAATCCGGTGTTTGCTACTTTCAGTAAAAATGAAATGGCAAACTCACGTGTCATGCCTCGAGCATGTGTGCTTGTCAACAACGCAATCGTTGCTACACTCATCTCTGAACTAACTACCAGAGATGTATGTGCTATCACAATCGATGTATCTGTTGAAAACCTCAACAGGAAATACGTTTATTGTTCGGTTTATTTACGGTTGGTAGTGATGCTAATGCTCACCATATAATCTGGGGCAGCTCAGACATCAATTTGAGAGGCTCCAATTTGATGGAATACTTAAGTAGTACAGATCTTGGATTACTTAACATAGGCAACCGCCCAACCTTCATGGTATCTGGTAGAGAGGAAGTGTTAGACATAACGCTTTACTCTAGCAGAATTAGTCATGAGCTGACCAATTGGCATGTGTCAGATGAAGAATCTTTATCTGACCATCGCTACATCTTGTTTGAACATGTGAATGTTACTTCGCAAACTTTGCGTTTCAGGAATCCCCGGTCAACCAACTGGGATCTCTTTACCGATTTGGTTGCAGCCAAATTTCATGGATACTCACCATCAATTGACACTCCAAGTGATTTAGATGATGCCGTTGATACTACAACGGCCTTCATCATGGAAGCTTTTGAAGAAGCCTGCCCTCTGCGGTCTGTGAAGACCACAAGAGGAACCCCTTGGTGGAACTCCGATCTGGCGAAGCTCAGGAAACAATGTAGAAAGAGTTGGAACAGACGACGTTCGGTTGGATCGGAGGCTTTCAGGTCGGCTCGCAAGGCCTACCAGAAAGCTCTTCGGTCTGCTGAACGATCCGGCTGGAAAAACCTTTGTACAAATGTTTCCAGTCTGAGTGAAGCCAGTCGATTGAACAAAATCCTTGCAAAATCTAAGGATTTTCAAGTGAACGAACTTCGTTTGCCAAATGGTGATTTCACTTCCTCTGATGAGGAAGTTTTGGAATGTTTATTCAGTACACACTTCCCCGGATGTGTGGATATTACATCTTCGGATGGACCTGATGTCTTTTCTTGTAGTTATGATTCTTTAGCTTCGGCTCGGAGTATCATAACTTTAGAATCGTTTGAATGGGCACTTAATAGCTTTGCTCCTTTCAAATCTCCTGGGGCAGATGGGATTTATCCTATTTTGCTTCAGAAGGGATTTGATCATTTCAAACATGTTTTGAAACAACTACTTGTTTGCAGTTTTGCTACAGGGTATATTCCCAAATCCTGGCGGGATATTACTGTGAAGTTTATTCCGAAAGTGGGTCGCGCGTCGTATGAAGAAGCAAAGAGCTTCAGACCTATCAGTTTGACCTCTTTTCTTCTGAAATGCTTAGAACGCATTGTGGATCATCACATCCGTGATGTTCATCTGGCCAACGTGCCTCTTCATGTGAACCAACATGCCTACCAATCTGGTAAGTCCACTGTGACTCTTTTACACAAAGTTGTTTACGATATCGAGAAGGCATTCGCTCAAAAGCAATCCTGCTTGGGTGTTTTCTTAGATATCGAGGGTGCCTTTGACAACGTGCCTTTCGATGCCATATTGGAAGCCGCACGGGGTCACGGTATATCTCCAATGATTTAAAATTGGATTCACCAAATGCTCAAAAACCAAGGGGGAGTCTTATCACCTCTTTTGTGGAATCTCGTAGCAGATACGCTATTGAGGCAACTCAATAATAGCGGTTTTCCTACTTATGGTTTTGCCGACGACTACCTAACATTGTTAGTCGGTATGTGCATCAGCACCCTTTTCGACCTGATGCAAAACGCTCTTCAGGTAGTTGAGGGTTGGTGTCGCCAATATGGCCTTTCGGTAAATCCGAGTAAAACATCTATTGTTCTTTTCACGGAAAAGCGAAACCGTAATGGTGTTCGATCTTTACGTCTCTTTGATTCTGAAATCAATGTGACTGAACAGGTAAAGTACGTTGGAGTCATTCTTGATTCCAAGCTTTCCTGGACACCTCATGTTGAGTTCAGAATCAAGAAAGCTTGTATGGCCTTCGGGCAATGCCGGCGAACCTTTGGTACAACTTGGGGTCTTAAACGCAAGTATATCAAATGGATTTACACAACTGTTGTTCGTCCAATATTGGCTTATGGATGTCTTGTGTGGTGGCAAAAGGGCGAAGTGAGAACGGTCCAATCAAAATTAGGCCATCTCCAAAGGATGTGCCTAATGGCGATGTCTGGAGCGTTGTCTTCAACGCCTACGGCAGCACTCGAAGTTCTCTTTGACGTTGCCCCACTACACATTCATCTCAAACAAGAAGCACTTTCTTGCACTTACCGCCTATGGGTACTCGGTTTACTAGAGGAAACTCCTGTGAACCGCACATTAACACACACCTCGTTGTTTCCACTTTTGGTGAATTGGGACAACATTGTCCTTGCAGATCACTTGGTCTTACAATTGCTTGTAATTTTCCATATAGGACATTTTCCACGAAATTCCCTTCCCGGGAAGAGTGGACATCTGGTTATCTGGAGAGAAGTATTTCAGACGGCATCGTATGTTACACTGATGGCTCCCTTCTCGAAGGTCGAGCAGGTGCTGGTGTTTATTCTCGTGAGCTAAGGCTGTATCAGTCTTATTCACTTGGTAGACACTGCACCGTTTTTCAGGCCGAAATCTTTGCTCTTATGTGCGGAGTGCAATCAGCACTTCAGCAGCACGTAATGGGCAAAGTAATATACTTCTGTTCAGATAGCCAGGCTGCTATTAAAGCACTTGCTTCGGCCAACTCCAGGTCGAAGATAGTTATCGCTTGTCAAACTCAAATCGAGGAGCTGAATTCAGCAAACGCTGTTCACCTTGTATGGGTACCTGGCCATTCTTCCATCGCTGGAAATGAATTGGCTGATGAGTTAGCTCGCACTGGAGCATCACATGACTTCATTGGCCCTGAGCCAGCTATTCCGGTATCCAAGTGTTGGGTGAAGCTTCAGATTGACACCTGGGCTGCCACTCAGCACAAACAATACTGGAATAGTTTGGAGTCATGTCGTCAAACAAAATTGTATTGTACTGAGCCATCTCTAGGGGTGGCAAAGTATCTAACAAATCTGTCAAAGCAGAATTGCCGCATGCTGGTCAAAGCATTGACTGGCCACTGTCGACTCAGTTATCACATGGCGAATATTCAGCAAGCTGATTCATTTGCCTGTGATAGCTGTGAATCCGATTATGGAACTTCGTATCATTTGATATGTAACTGTCCAGTTTTTGCGCAATTGCGTTTCCGAGTACTCGGGAAACACTTATTAAGTGAAACTGACTTCAGAAACCTGAATCGTCAGGACGTTCTGTTGTTCTTGACCCGCTGTGGTAAAGAGCTATAGGCTCTCTTTAAGCTTTATGCGTTATTACAGTGCCCTTCTCAGGGCGCTGTTTGAACCCATTGTGGTACGCTTATGCGTTATTACAGTGTCCTTTTCAGGACGCTATGTGAACCCATTGTGGTACGCTTTTGCGAGTATGACGATCCTATTCCCTTACCTGTCCTTTCCCATGTCCTATCCTTTTTCCTTCCCTTCTCCGTCAGGTAAATGATGAATAGGCTCGTGTTCATGGCGATGGCACAAATTTCCCGAATGGAGGAGAACGTGCCTCTAGAGCCGACCTACTGATACCTGATACCTGATAAGGGGGGGGGGGGGCAAAGGGGGCAAGTGCCCCGGGCCCCCCGATGAAGGCCCCCCCCCCCCAAGAATCAGAAATACAATTTATATTTTTCAACGAAACCATATGAAATTCACGTGAATGAGCGTTCATATTTTATACAAAGCCCCTATAGCCACAGCTGTTATGGTGTGGATATTCAGCATGACCATACTAAGGGTGACGCGTTCAATTCCCGGTCGGTCCAAGAACTTTTCGTAAAGGAAAATCCTTGACTTCCTTAGGAAAAGAGTGTCTTCGTGTCTGCCACACGGTATGCACATACGAAATGGTCATTGACAAAGGAAACTCTTTGTTAATAACAGTTCCACAGTTACTGTGGAAGTGCTCATAAAACACTAAGGTAAGAAACAGTGTCCCAGTGAGGACGTCACACTAAAAAAAAGAACTTAGAATAGGGTTACTAATGGTATCTAAACTATGTTTGGCCATTTATCTGGATTTTCTCTTAAGAATAATTCGAAATCAAAAGTTTCATAATTTTTGGTGCAGTATTTGAAAATATGCGGTTTTCTCTAAAAACCTTTGAAAGTTCTTATCGAGTGTAAACACTTTTCCGTCACTTCAAGTTGCTACAAAAAGTGTCTCTAAGCAGAGTGCAAGAAAGATTAAGCTTTTTTAATTGTACATCAATATAAATTTCAATAGTTTCACAAATTTATCTATTATTTCACAATGATTAAACAATTATACATACGTTTGTTGATTATGATTATATTTTGGAAACAAATGTCTTATACTTATTTGCAACAGTTCGCTGCTATCATGAAAAAAAGAAGATGATGAATTCTGGAGATGTTTGGGAGTTGAGGCTAGTTTTGAAAACCGAGTGCCCTGGAAACTGTAACTTTCCATATCTTTATGTTTGGTTTTACTGAAGATATTAAGATTTATTGCCACTTTATAAAATCTGAATTTTGAAATACTCGTCGATCCCGTGAAATCTCAAATAAAGTTGCTGCATGTTTTAGTAGATTTTTAACTGAACGCTAAGTTCTTAAACTTGTATAAATGTTTTCAATTTGGATGAAAGTTTAAAATATATGTACTATCTGAACTAGATGTCATTTACGCTAGCATTTTGACATTTGAGTCAAATATCAAATTAAATGTTCAAATAATTTTCTATTTGTCGGAGTTTTGGAGAAGTTCAGAAATCAGAAGCTTTCAATATTAGGTCTAAAATAATACATAAGATTAAGGAAAAAAAACGTAATTGTATGGTTCATTTTTTTTTTCGAAATTTTGATTCTGGGGGCCCACTTGTTAGGGTTTGCCCCGGGCCTCCCGAGGCCTAAATCCGGCACTGGCTACGGCTCATGCCTGCTGTTAAACATCACTCAGGAAGGTGATATGCGACGAGCCGGCCTCAACAGCCGAGGCACGATTTTCACGAAATCCGGCCAATTTGTCTGTTTTGTGGATGAAATGGGTATTTAGAACATTTAGAACGGTAGCGGAACTGTACAACGTGCAGCAGCAAAGGTCGAAAACGAAAACGAAGAACATGCTGGCAGGCAAAACGTGAACAACAAAGCAAGTCTGGGTAGCAATGTTACGATAGGCGGGTGACTTTCGAGATGGTGGAGGAATTCGTCTACCTCGACTCCTTATTAACAGCACACAAAAACGTTAGTCGCGAAATACGAAGGCGCATAAACAGTGGAAGCTCCACAAGAATCTGCGGTCGAAAAAGATTTACCCTCGCATCAAATGCATCGGGTGTGTGGAGGCGAAGAATGAACCACGAGCTCGATGCACTCTACGACAAACTTAGCATCTGGAAGGTGGCAAAAGCAGGAAGGATACGATGGGCGGGGCATGTTGTGAGAATGCTGGACAACAACTCCGCAAAGCTGAGGTTCGCAAGAGATCCGGATGGTACAAAAAAACCTGGATTGCAGTATGCAGAACGATCTGAAAAGTGTGGGACGCGGCCGAGGATGGAGAAGATTTGTTGATTCAATTTCATTATGATTATATAATGTTATGCTAAATAAATGAATGAAACGGATGAAATAATAAAAAAAAACAGAACGAATATCAACAGTTGCCAAAACTGAGTTTAACCATGAAACTAGAAGAAACAGTCTACAGGGACCGAGCCACTTGAGCAATGGATTCTATTTTGTGCTCTCTCCGCTTTAGCTCAGTCAATTTTGAACCAATTGAAACAATTTTTGGAACGCGGTGAGATAGGTATAGTATCTAGCCGTGACAAAATAGAAGCCACGCGCAAATGGCCCTGTACCCTATCTTAAATAAATGTCAGTCTTTTTTTACTTTAAGGCTCAAGCATCCGTCATCATTTTTCGGAAATAGAAAAGCAGTTTTTTCGCTGTAAATCAAAACAACGACCACGAAAATGTATTCACTGTATTCTATTCCTCATGTGAAACACAGTGAATCCATTTTCGTTGCAAAAATGTTTGATTTGAACGAAAAAACTGCTTTCAAATGTTTATGATGATGATAATTTCAATGACGAATGGTTCAACGTTAATAATTAACAGCATAAATAGAGAAGAAACAAACGAAATTGAATTACCGTCAAGGCGCCATTCACCGTGGGGGCTCCATTCACCGTGTGCCTTCGAATATTTTTTCATTATTTCCATATTATGATTGAATGATATGACAATATCCCTTCAATTTCACCAATACAACACTAATGTATTATTACCATGTCAAAACGTTCATTAGAAACATTTAAAAGTATCATTTTGACACTAAAGTGTGTTTACATGAAGCGGGTTTCTGCTTGTTCACTGCATTCATAGTGAAAAAACGAAAACTGCGCTAAAGTGATTTAAGCGATAAACTAAATGTAGTTACGTTTTTATTCCACCAAGAAGCAATTAAATTCACATATCAGGTATGTATTTTGCATTACCGAAGTAAGTTTAACAAGAAAGTACGATTACTCGTACTTTTTAATTGAAACAAAAAGGCACGGTAAATGGGTACCCTAAAAATCAATGGTCTCCATTCACCGTGCCCCATATTGTCCCATATCTCCAGAAAAAATCGAAAATTTGAACATTCATTTTTCTAATAAAATCTTGCAAGTTATTACTTGAAATGAATTTAAACGAAGAAAATTCCCTTGGCTGGGTTGTTTTGATCATTTTTAAACAAAGTAGAATAACATTTATCATACACGGTGAATGGGTCCCTACTACCACGGTGAATGGTGACCTACCACGGAATTAGGCGACCCTACTACCCTTTACTAATTGTACTATATCACCAAATTTTTTGAAAAATTTTCTACTTCTGTGGATATTACTTTAGTTTTAACCTATAATGAAGACAATTAAAAGCGACACCAACAATGTTTATACGACTGGTGTTAAATGACAGCCCTTATTTGCCCCGAATCCTCTTAGATCCACGGTGAATGGTGCCTTGACGGTACCTGTATATGGTGGAAGATGCCATATAAATATATGTCGGTGGCATATATAGACAAGTGTATGCGAAAAGAAGGAAAAAATAAATTCTTAGCTATCAGTGAGTTAAGCGTAACTATTTTTCTGAGCTAAAAGAATAGAAGTGCATGCAATGATCATTCGGCCCAATGACCTTGAGTCAAATGGCCTTCAGTCTAATGGCCTGGCATCATATATAACATTGAAAATAAGAAGTTCCACTCAGTTGTGAGATTTAATAATATTTAATCAATATTATTTAAACATAAAAAAACGGAAATCACCATCGTCGTTTGACACCAAATGCACTGTTTACTAGTTTTTTTTTTACAACGCACTGTTGAATAAGCTAATTATCATTTGCATTACATTGCGAACGGAAATGTATAACATGCAATTAGAGAACACCAAAATAGCTTTCCTTTCCCATTTTGCCATTTAGTTGAACCTCGTTAACTATTTTGTCAATATTTTAATCTATATTAATTGCATTTTCTAACGTAGTCGCAAGATCGGCAAATTATGCTTGTTACCCATGATAAATTTATGAATGGGAAAAGTGCTTTACTTTCAAGTACTCTCTCCCATTAAAATCGCCGCAGCGCCAGGTTTGTTGAATATGCTTATTGATGTTGTTTTTTTTTCTCTCTCTCCAGACAAGTGTTTCTCGAATTATGAGTGACGGTAATTCGCTCGTGCAGTAGCAGTCCAACTTTAAGTTGGCATTACGAGCTGTGCTTCTTTGGAGTTGAAGTTTCAAGAAGAATCAATCCTGTATGTTTGTTTTGTAATTTTTACTTTATAGGCTTATTAGACAAATTTCAGTAATAAGATCTGGTTTTCAGGTTCTTTGCTGATGATTCCGCAATTTTCTTTAGTCATACCTTTTCAATGGTTTTGAAAGCTATTCTAAGAACGTGTAACACCTTTGACACTATATTGCTAATCGTGTTACTTGCGCACTAGTTTTGCTTGGGTCTCTGCTGATTTCTCTGGGGAACCCCTGAAGCTGATTGATTAAAATCTACGTACACAGGTGCATCAATTAGTCAGGTAAAGCCAATTGTTGATTTGACGGACCGCGCTGGCGTTCAGATTTTATTGCAATTTCAAACAGTACGTCTGTTATTTAGATTTGGTTGCCGGACCACTTACTCACTCTCTCAGTATGACGATGAACAAGCGCGAGCGTTATTACCCCAGGAACCTAGTTTATTATGAAGAATAGACCATTTTCCATTTATGGATTCGGTGCCTTTTTATTTTCAAAGTAAAAATGTGCAAACTAGCCATAATGAATCATACCGAAATCAGCTGCAAATTGCTTATTGAAGTACCAGCTTTTATTTAGATTTTCTACCGGCAATCTTCGAGAGTAAAATTTTATTCGTAAATCAAGTCAATAAATAAAGTCAGCAAATATGCTTTCACTGACCACGTGAAATGAAAAGTTTATGGGAAACGAAAAGAAATAATGCATGCTGTGTTGTTGTGATTGTGTATGCTCATGCTCGAGGCTTACTACCTGCTGGCTGTCGTAGATGATATAGCTAGTCTACTGTATGGCTGGACACGATCGACATCGATAGCGACGAACGGTGCGTTTGATAAACATGATCAGATAGGAAACGCAAAGGTGTATCATCGCGATGAGCGTATCACGGGAGCATTCCTTAATCATCCGGTGTATGCGGCGCAGACCGATGGCTGGATATCATAAATATCGTTGAACATTTTCTATTTATTGCCCCAATAGTAAAACAATTTATCAATTTGTCTTTGCCAGGTAATTGAGAAAAACAAAACGAAATGATTCGTGCCACCATATGTATAATACATAACAGGCGAAAGATAGCAGAAAGAAAGTTCGATTGACGGATCATAAATACCCATTTTGTAATGCAGCAGTTCTTCTATCATCGACATATCCGTCTGTTTACTGATAAATAAGATCAGTCGAGGTAGATAATCACTCTTTAAGCCATTCATACGTTATTTTGATTTCAATTTTCTATCAAGAGATAGGATATTTTATCAGATGCTTTTGCCATAACAATCTATCGAAACAATTTCCTACTTTGCTTCAGAAAAAAAATAATTATTTCAAACATGTTTTGAAAAAAAAAAAAACTACTTGTTTGCAGTCTTGCTATAATCACGGCGTGATATTACGGTGAAGTTTATTTCGAACCTATCAGTTTGACCTCTTTTCCTCTGAAATGCTTAGAACGCATTGTCGATCATCACATCCGTGATGTTCATCTGGCCAACTTGCCTCTTCATGTGAACCAACATGTTTAGCAATCTGGTAAGTCCACTGTGACTATTTCACACAAGGTTGTTTACGATACTGAGAAGGCATTCTTTCAAAAGCAATTCTGTTTGGGTGCTTTCTCAGACATCCAGGGTGCCTTTGACTACATGTCTTTCAATGCCATATTGGAAGCCGCACGGAATCATGATATATCTTCAATGATTTCCAATTGGTTTCACCAAATGCTCAAAAACCGATGTCTCTTCTCGACATTGCGTCTAGTAGTGTTTGTGGATGCCCCAAAGGGGAGTCTTACCACCGACGAACCGACGTGACAGTGGCGATTCAAAAGTGCCCCCCCCCCCCAAATTTAACGGTCGACCACAGAAGCGAGTGATCGCTTTTGTCAAATCAGCGCAGACGCAAACCGTTTCCTATATGAACACACGGGGGTTCGGTGTCGAGCTATCAAATCATTGCGAGTCGTTATAGAGGTGGCGATAGTGTTCGGCTATTTTTCATCATGGCGTCGCGGACAACAAATTTGAATTTATTTGTTCTAGCTGTCACGTCGGTTCGTCGGTGGTCTTACTGCCACTTTTGTGGAATCTCGATACGCTACACTGAAATAAATTTTGTTGTTGTTTCCACCGAATCCATGGTAAAATTAAGAACTGTTCCAACAATTTTCAACCGAATGCAAAATTCTGTTAATTGTACTGAAACATTGTCAATATTACCATGCGTGAAGTACCATTGACTAAAAACATTCTTGATGTTACTATTTTGACATTGTATTTTTGACCATGTTTATCCAAGACGCGCAACATTCAAGTCTACATGGTCGAAATTACAATGCCCAAATAGTAGAACCAATAATGTTTTTAGTCAACAGTAATACACGCATGGTAATATTGACAATGTTTCAGTACAATTAACAGAATTTTGCATTCGGTTGAAAATTGTTGGTACAGTTCTTAATTCTACCATGGATTCGGTGGAAACGACAACAAAATTTATTTCAGTGTATTGAGGCAACTCAATAATAGCGGGTTTCCTATTTATGGTTTTGCCCACGAAATCGTAATGGTCGACCTTTGCGTCTCTTTGATTCTGAAATCGATCGTCATAGTAAAATCTATAATTTCGCAAAATTTATTGTAAGTTGTCATTATTTGGTTGATGGGACCAAATTTAGCATAATTAGTATGGTGATGATTTGTATAAAAAAACACTTATTAAGTGAAACTGACTTCAGAAACCTGAATCTTCAGGATGTTCTGTTGTTCTGAACCCGCTGTGGTAAAGAACTATAGGCTCTCTTTACGCTTTTCAGGGCGCTGTTTGAACTCATTGTGGTACTTTCATGCGTTAGTACCCTCTTCCAGGGTATTTTTTATTGTTTACTATTTGCATACCTGTCTCTAGCCTCATTCCCGTCCTTTTCCCTCAGGTAGATGATGAAAACGGCTTTTATTATGTCCCAAATGGAGGATAGCGTGCCTCTGGAGCCGGCCTTATGATACCAGGAAACAGAAGATTATCGATGCTACTGTTACAATTAACCGTCAACCCGTTCCTTCGACGTTGCTCAAGATCATATCGATTTTAATTGTACGTTAAAAATGGTGACAATCTGGGAGTAAACTGGAGAGCGAATACCTTATGCATTCCTTGGACCAGTGGAATAAACAAGAAAATTCCGATTGTAGAGCTAGAAACACTGAGCATGTCCGAAGTGTACACCTTCGAGAACCAGAATATACCGTAACACTCGTAACAGCGAGCTGTTTCCAATGTAATGCGATATGATGGTTAAAATGTATTGAGAAGCGTTTGTAAAAGGACCCGAAGTGGAGCGGATCTGGTGTGATGGTTTAAGCACGTGACTATCACGCCGAACACCTGGGATCGAATCCCACTCCCGACAAATTCGCAAAATGTGAGTTCTTCTTTCGGAAGGGAAGTAAAGCGTGGGTCTCGAGATGAACTAGCCTAGGGCAAAAAAAGTGTAGAATTAGCTAAAATCAGTTTTAAAATACACCGAAATAAAAACCAAAAAAAAAAAAACTAGGGCAAACAATCTCGTTAATACAGAAAAAAAAGAAGGGCCCGAAGTTGTACAAAAACATACGATAACAGATTGCAGAGTACGACTTAAAAGGTTACGTCCACGTTGCAATGAATGAAGAAAAGTTACTCGCTAAACCGAGACTATTTGAATTCATATTGTTATTTACGAGTAAAAAATCATCAATAATTCAAATGATTCAAATTTTCGAGTTTCTGATTTCACAAGCATATATTTTCCATTACTTTGATTAATAGGGTAGTGGAGGTATTTTGGACCGTGCAGGTATTTTGGCCCACCTAGGGAGTTTTATGATATTTATCACATAATCTCTACTAATTCTTGGTAAATTTTTATTGGAACACTAAAAGTATTCAACTATGTGATGACCTTTATTTTGAATGTCAGATAAATATGCTGTTCAGTATCAAAAATAGAGAAAATGTTTTCACTTCCAATGAAACGCACGGAAAAGCACCAAAAACAAAGACGGTGATAAATTTGTAGTCGGCTTCGAAGAGGTATTAAATTTTACAAATAAATATTTATTTCATGCGAATGTAGTTAGGGCCATGTCAGAACTCTAAATAAACTGTTCTTAACCTCGGTGGAGCGATAATATTTACTAAAATGGTGGTTTGAGGTATGGCCAAAATATGTTCAACATAATCAGATGTGGACATATTTTGGACCACCTGTCAGATCCATCTCTCCAGTTCCTTCCAAAGGGAGAAAATATTCATGCCGATGTAAAGTACTCTAAAACAGATAAATAGTTGGGACCTCACGTGATTTGGGTTGTTATACGTTTATTTTACAATGAGATTCATTGCTGTGGGTTCGATTTGTTCTAACAACTTTTTGCGAAGTTAAAAATTTCGATTCGATTTGTGTCCTAACAACTTTTCAACAAGTTGAAATTTTCAGGTGTTCAGTCATCCAGTTTAGAAAAGTTGTCCTTCTCGGCAATCAGTTGATGACTGAGACAATGTGTTATCTAATGTATGTTTGACAATTTACGTAAATATCATTCAAATTACTTTATTTTTGGCCTTTTCACTCATTACAATATGTGTGAAACGCTTTATATTTAGCAAAATCCCTAGACTTCCACACTTCCTATGAACCGTTACGTAATTTATGCATGGTGACTGACGTCATGCAATAGTTAATAAATACACGTTTTGCATAACATTATGAAACATCATACTACAATGCGTGAAAACTGGCAATTGCAACAAAATTTCATCTTTTTTACCGTTACGTAATTTTTAAACGTTCCCTGCCTCAAAAAATGAATAGAAAAGATGTAAACTTCAAGTAGTTTTAACTATGTTAAAATTTTTGCTGAGGTGGCTTTCATTTCATCAATCAATTGAAGGTTAATTCGGTGGGCCAAAATATGTGCACTTGGTGGTCCAAAATAAAATCAGGTGGTCCAAAATAGAAGCCCGAGATCCTTCAGAAGTTTTGATATTTTTTGTATTTACTACAACAATTTTGCGTTCTGTTTGGCCTTTTTCGACAGAAAACATGTTTCTCTACGTAATGCCTACTTAAATTATTCATATTTTGAAGTGGGAACCTTCTTTTTTCGCTGAATTGTTCATCCACTTCCTAAAGGGGTCCAAAATACCTCCCTTACCCTACACATCCTCTCTCGGTATTCAACTTTACACGGATAGGTATGACTTCTTGACGATACTCTCTGACTTTGCGATTTTATATATCTTACGATCGCTAGGGTGAGGGTCCATTTTTTATTTTTTTTTATTCCTTGTTGGGTATATAAGTCACTGCGACCAGCTTTTAGATCTATTGTGAGGGTGAGGGTCCATAGTTGGCAGCGGGTCCTTTTCAAAGACTTTCCGCATACAGTACTCAGAAAATTTTGGCTTGAATTGCTGTACAAGGTTAGATACTATACGTATCTCAAAGTGCACAAAAGTTTAAGACAATTGGTATACAGTTGAAAAAGCTTCAAACATAAAGTGTCCAAAATAGCATCCCTTGCCCAAAGGTTGCCACATCCCACTACAAAGCGACGCTACCTGAACTTAGCGGGAGCCGTAAATGTGTGAAGTTTCAGGGTCCGAGCGGACATTGCACTTTCCAATCATCAATAAATAAACTTATAATTCGATTTCACGCAGCGTGCTGTTAGGAATGACCAATTCCAATAAATTAACACTTTGTTATTTCCTCTCCCTTGAGTACCAACAACCTTGACCGATTAGTGGCGTTGATGTGGATTCTCAGCCTCCACGCTTTGATCTTAAAATGCGTAGCACACTGCACTGTTGTAGCCAGCTACCAGCCGTCAATTGTTTGCTCATAACTGTGGGAATTTCGGTCGAAACATTGACAAGTGTATTTTCAGGGAACGGATTTCGTGACAGAGTCGTTTTCTCTTTAGATCGCCTGTTGCGAACAATGTGACAATGTGTTTTTGAAAGCTATGCTTAGGAAATAATAATTGAATAGGCGCACTGTTTTAAAAGGGAATAAAGATAAATTTCAGAAAGTGACATGTTTTCTCCACGAAACCCACCATTTCGCACATTTATTAAAGCAATATGTGCCACCGAGCGCAGAAATTCGTATTCATTCGACTGCGCGTAGCTTTAAATGCTAATTTTGCACTAAAATTCATAACGATGTGCCTGCAGCCGAAGTGCAGTAGTAGATGGGCATCGAGTGAATGCACTTTCGGTGCATCTTGGCGCAATCGTTTGTGGCGTATGAATGTGAATTATTTTTTCGAAGAATCGCTGTTTCACTTGTTTGTGGGATCACATGCGATGCATTTAAATAGATGGCTGTTGCTGAATATGCTTCGCTATTCTATAAAGTTAAGATAAACATATTGATGGCACAGCGATACTTGACCACCGTTGAAGTATATTGAATTCTTGTACAGACTTTTCGAACCCTCTAGGCAGAATACCTTCTTCGAATAAGCGTAATCAGTTTGTACTAGAAACCCTCTACATAGAGATGAACGGAAGTTTCATACGTCGATTCGGCAACGCTGTTTGTTTTGTTAACAACAGCTGCCAACACTTGCTACAAAGCTAGATGTTCAAACTTTGTGCGTGGCTTCGTTGTGGTTCAAGTTGTTTTGTTTACATTTTCTAATTATGGTAGAATTTTTTTTCAAAATTTTGTTGAAATAGCGGAGCAATCGAAGAAATCTGAAATTTATTGCAAAAGTGTTACGCTAATTCATATCGGCAGAAGTGAAGCAAGAAGCAGCAATGGAATTTTTTCCGACAAATGCAGCAACAAAAGTGTCGTCATAAGCATGAGCTTTTGAAAGCAGAATTAATAAATTTTTATCTTTTTACTAAACATACATATGTCGCCAATTTCTCGATATTAAAAATAAATAATTTTAATTTATTTAGTTCCGATTGCAATACCGTTCAAACGACACCTTCCTACGAACGATAAGCATGTTCATTTGGCTCACACTTTGACAGTTCTCTCTGCACGATTGGCTCACAATGGCCGCCTCCGCAGATCTCTATAATGTAGGATTACTAGTTTGTACCTTTTAATTCCGCCCTGTTTTGCTTATTCTTTGAGAGATACGCGTATTTCGGCTACCACTTGTAATCTTCCTCAGTGTCAGTTATCCAGTGGATATCTGAGGAAGATTACAAGTGGTAGTCAAAATACGCGTATCTGTCAATGGATAAGCTAAATAGGGCGAAATTAAAAGGTACAAACTGAGTGCTATCATTCGAAGTATATAGGATTGCCATATTCAGATTATGTGAAATTGATTTCTGAAAAGTATCAGGTAGATTCAAATACAAAACATGACAGTAGAACTTTTTTTTAGCAAACAACTAACAATCCACAATTGACAATTGTGAGATGTGGGAGAAATGCAAACACTTCAGTGCTCTGTAAATTCAAAGTTAATTCTGGTTAGTCAGTGCTGATCGACACTTACTGGAGTCAATTGCATTTCTTCTCTCTTCCGAACCCGAGGATACGTTTCTACAAATTAGTTCTAGCACTTTCTACTGCTGTTAATTTTCAAAGCCTTAAGGTGCTATTAAATGGTACCTAACAAATGCAGTAGCAAACGTAGTTAAACGGCAACATCCATTTCCTCTTTCTTCGTGTGTGCCCGTACTGCCCAACCAGTGGCAAAAGTATGACATTGCGTTGGTTCCTGCTCTCTCATCGCCTCAAAATAGCTGAACAATGTCACAGTTTCCTCACTTATCACAAATTCACGATTGCTGATTTTCTCAATTCATTCATAATTGGCGAATGGGAAATGCTATTTAAAAAAAAAAAAAAAAAGTGGGCAGGATTTGATTCGCAGCAACACGACACTTCCAAATCTGGAGACAGCCGCGGGCAGAGTTCATTTTTGTTTTCTCCCAAACAGTTCACATTGTTAGGAATCAGTAACATCAAGCAGCCAGTGCCTTGAATCTGCGCGCGAGGTTTCGACCGTGGGTTGGTTGCGGTGGGATAAGCCAAAGATGATGATGATGAGAAAACTCCCCGAGAAAAAGAGCACCGCGAAAAGTATCTCGCAAGAGCTTCAATCGACTTCCTACGGTGAGCGCTTGAGGGAGGAGATGAAGCGTTCCAAGCGAAATGAACAAATAATTAATGTGACTCATTTTTAGTTTGGTAGAATTTATATTAGATTGGAGTTGTCCCTATATCACTTCAGTGATCTATAGATGAGCTAATTTTTCATCTAAAAATTTAGGCGGTTTACTAAACAGATTAAATGGCAGCGTTAAGCCATGATTATCTCGTTATTGAAATGTTTCATGAAATTGTGTATGAAATAATCCAAGATTGCCTTGATAATCGCTACGTTTAATCAGGATAATAATTAATCAGCGAAATCTAAAGAAGGTGATACAATCCACACATAAGTAGAGTAACCTGTGTATGGCGAACAACTACTACACGACCAAGATGGCGTACGACTTAGTACCTTCTCAAGTACTGCAGTTGTAGAAGGTTGTCGTGAGCACAATCAGGCTAATGCATCACTAGATGGGGTTCGGTCAATCCACCTTTGTTAAGTTTTTTTATTTTATTTTTTTATTTTTTTTTATTTGTGAATTTTAACTTAATGCTAATTCTTCACACACCTTTGTTAAGGACAAGTAATGGATGCCACCTATTTCGGAGCCAACGATCAAGAGGAAATGGAACATTGTTGAAGGCGCAGAGTGTAAATAGGCTTTTTGCTACTCAGAAGTATTCGCCATACAACGGTCAAGAACGAGCTACAGGACAGGATCTTTATCTGTGTTAACTGTGTTATGATGAACTTTTTGACAGCCGGCATCAAGATTAATACGATCAACTCGTTTGATGTGCCCCCCATTGACCTGCATTGAGGTGATAAAGTGGACGAAGACTGATTTAGAGACGAAAGAACTTTTGTACTGCTTATCAAGTTTAGTGTTTGCTTGATCAGTTTACGTAGATAGTTTCAAGGATTTTTCCGATATTATGCACCAACAGCATGCTATAAAGCACAACATGGTCGACAGACTTGTACCCTACTACAACTACACTACAGGCAAGGCATGTTGGTTTTTAAAAATAGTTGCATAAATTTAAAGCTGAGACTGGGTTTGGAGATCATTACGGACGTCTTCATTTATGCCTGTCGTCCCGACATTCTGCTCCACGACGAAGGACCAAATCAACGTTCTGCGAAGAAGTAGTACGTTCGACGTAAATACGTTCGTATAAGGTTGTCCTCTTGGTAACCGGGACTATCTTTTCCTGAACCATCTTAACTGAAAGTACATCCGAAGCAGATCATTAGGATAAGAGCAATAACTGACTAATAAGATTCACAGATCTCAATCCCTTCTTCTTTTTTTTTTTGGCTTTACGTCCCCACTGGGACTTGGCCTGCCTCTCTTCAACTTAGTGTTCTTCCAGCACTTCCACAGTTATTAATTGAAGAGCTTCCTTTGCCTGCCAGTGCATGAATTTGTATATTGTGAGGCAAGTACAATGATACTCTATGACCAGGGAGTCGAGAAAATTTTCCCGACCGGAACGGGAATCGAATACGCCGTCTCCGGATTGACGATACATAGCCTTAACCATTAGGCTAACTGGAGACCCATAGATCTCAATCCCATCTCGTTGTTGATTGCCCGGGGTTGGTGGACGTGTTCAACATTTATGCTGAGAAGTGCCAAATCTCTATATAAATAACGAAAAATACAAGTGAAATGACTTGATTTTTTACTACAGCTTGTTAGGTAAAATACAAAAAGATGACACATTTAAACATTTTAAACTTCAGTCATTAATGGTCCAACAATTATTTGGGATTCTCCCACCCGTTCCATTCGGAATGTACACCGAATGTAAAGTGAATGATGATAAGCGAAAGCAAAACAATTTGCGAAAAGTTTTGTTGCATGAAAATGAACACGGCGTGGTCGTCGTCGTCGTCGGTAGAGGAGGCAAAAACCAACATGAAAAGAACTGCAAAACTGGTAGGTAGAGGTAAGAGATGCTTTGTAATCCCGCTATGAGCCACAAAGTCGAACGCGCGCGGTCACATTCGTTCGGCGTGGTGGCTCGGGAGAAAGAGCGCGCCAAGCAGAAATGGTTGTTATAGTAGAGTGATGGCGCAGACATTGGATGGTGTTGGTTTACCGGTTAATGTTGTGTTCCATGCTATATTTGGCCACATGTTATGTTTCTTAAATTGCTAATGTCGTGATAATCTTTGTACTTTGTTGCTGGGCAGATGATGAATGAGTAGCAGGTATTCACATGTGCAGATTTTTGTTTGGTGATAGAGCCGACCCAGTAACAAGAGTCACGAACTTGCAGTTCCGTCTCTGGCTATGTTCTGGAAGATAATAGGGACTGAAACGTTGGGTCTATTCACAACAGCCCTAATTTCCACAAGTTTTGTTTGTGGTATCCACGCGACAATTAAGATGGTGATATCACAGTTTTGATTCAAGTTATTATATGGGTAAAGACAATGAGCTTTAAAAGTTGGTGATAGTCATACTCAGACTACAAACCTCATTAGTCTTACCGAAGAGTTGAAAAATAATTATAACCCAAGTAAGGAAAAATAAAGTTAGGGGGGTATTGTAGGTTGTGGGTAAAAAAAGCAAAGCAAAGCAAAGCAAAGCAAAGCAAAGCAAAGCAAAGCAAAGCAAAGCAAAGCAAAGCAAAGCAAAGCAAAGCAAAGCAAAGCAAAGCAAAGCAAAGCAAAGCAAAGCAAAGCAAAGCAAAGCAAAGCAAAGCAAAGCAAAGCAAAGCAAAGCAAAGCAAAGCAAAGCAAAGCAAAGCAAAGCAAAGCAAAGCAAAGCAAAGCAAAGCAAAGCAAAGCAAAGCAAAGCAAAGCAAAGCAAAGCAAAGCAAAGCAAAGCAAAGCAAAGCAAAGCAAAGCAAAGCAAAGCAAAGCAAAGCAAAGCAAAGCAAAGCAAAGCAAAGCAAAGCAAAGCAAAGCAAAGCAAAGCAAAGCAAAGCAAAGCAAAGCAAAGCAAAGCAAAGCAAAGCAAAGCAAAGCAAAGCAAAGCAAAGCAAAGCAAAGCAAAGCAAAGCAAAGCAAAGCAAAGCAAAGCAAAGCAAAGCAAAGCAAAGCAAAGCAAAGCAAAGCAAAGCAAAGCAAAGCAAAGCAAAGCAAAGCAAAGCAAAGCAAAGCAAAGCAAAGCAAAGCAAAGCAAAGCAAAGCAAAGCAAAGCAAAGCAAAGCAAAGCAAAGCAAAGCAAAGCAAAGCAAAGCAAAGCAAAGCAAAGCAAAGCAAAGCAAAGCAAAGCAAAGCAAAGCAAAGCAAAGCAAAGCAAAGCAAAGCAAAGCAAAGCAAAGCAAAGCAAAGCAAAGCAAAGCAAAGCAAAGCAAAGCAAAGCAAAGCAAAGCAAAGCAAAGCAAAGCAAAGCAAAGCAAAGCAAAGCAAAGCAAAGCAAAGCAAAGCAAAGCAAAGCAAAGCAAAGCAAAGCAAAGCAAAGCAAAGCAAAGCAAAGCAAAGCAAAGCAAAGCAAAGCAAAGCAAAGCAAAGCAAAGCAAAGCAAAGCAAAGCAAAGCAAAGCAAAGCAAAGCAAAGCAAAGCAAAGCAAAGCAAAGCAAAGCAAAGCAAAGCAAAGCAAAGCAAAGCAAAGCAAAGCAAAGCAAAGCAAAGCAAAGCAAAGCAAAGCAAAGCAAAGCAAAGCAAAGCAAAGCAAAGCAAAGCAAAGCAAAGCAAAGCAAAGCAAAGCAAAGCAAAGCAAAGCAAAGCAAAGCAAAGCAAAGCAAAGCAAAGCAAAGCAAAGCAAAGCAAAGCAAAGCAAAGCAAAGCAAAGCAAAGCAAAGCAAAGCAAAGCAAAGCAAAGCAAAGCAAAGCAAAGCAAAGCAAAGCAAAGCAAAGCAAAGCAAAGCAAAGCAAAGCAAAGCAAAGCAAAGCAAAGCAAAGCAAAGCAAAGCAAAGCAAAGCAAAGCAAAGCAAAGCAAAGCAAAGCAAAGCAAAGCAAAGCAAAGCAAAGCAAAGCAAAGCAAAGCAAAGCAAAGCAAAGCAAAGCAAAGCAAAGCAAAGCAAAGCAAAGCAAAGCAAAGCAAAGCAAAGCAAAGCAAAGCAAAGCAAAGCAAAGCAAAGCAAAGCAAAGCAAAGCAAAGCAAAGCAAAGCAAAGCAAAGCAAAGCAAAGCAAAGCAAAGCAAAGCAAAGCAAAGCAAAGCAATAGCAGAAATTTTCAGAATATCCTGTGGCCAAAGTCAATACAAATCGTCGGAACGTCCTCCAATGAACTCGTTTTGGAAAACCATGGAAATTGACGGGTTGCAAGGTAAGTTTCAGAATCAATGGTATGGTGGTCACTACCCCGGAGAAACCAAGGACATCTTAAACTAGCAAAAGCCACTACAATTTGATGAATATTACTTTAATGAACTAGATGTAGGACATCAACTAACGAACCCACCCTGCATTCTTCTACTGATTTAAATTAACATTTCTAATACAAACCAAAATGTCAAGTTTTCTTGTTTGAGACTTTGGTGTAAGCAACCAAAGAGGTATAGTCGTTAGTTAGATGTAGCATATCTAAAAACATTTACTATGAAAGTTTTCCGTTTGCAGTGTTTCCACGGTATTGCTTATGAGTGTTGATGTTTTCATTGGTCATTAAATAACTTATGTACACATACATAAATATGAAATTGGTATATCCAAATCCCGGTCCGGATCTCTTTTCAGTCGAAATTTTCTTCGACTTCTTTGGGCAAATGATTGCAATGTTGTGCAAACAATCTTCTGCAACACCACTGGCTCCTCCATTAAGTGCTTAAGTTTGTATTCTTCTAATGGAGTCATTAAAAGTTCCCTTTAAGAATTGGTGAAAGAAATCTTCGATAAGTGATTAATTGCATTACCTTGATAGCATCTGTGGCTGCTGGGTGGATTGAGCATGCAGCATGCTGCTGATGTTTCTCTTTCAATAGCTCTATGCTCCAAACATCAATCCCCACGCCGCCATCAGCGTCATCGTCATCATTACCATCATCACATGATTGGATCATCGGGAGCGGACGCCAAAATACACCGTACAGTGGGGTAACTTCCAACAGGTCGGATATGATGACGTAGGGTAGGCCGAATGATGCACCAATGATGAAGTGAGAAAGAGATTGGCTAAAACTCCAACTCCGTGTCGGTGGTCATTCGTTCGGAGGAGATAGGCACGCTCGGTAACTGTATGCTGTATACTAGTGAGCGGATTGAATGGTCCACTGGATTCAGAGTTGGAGTCGTTCTCTCTGGCAGCCTACCAGCGACCACCATACCGCAGACGTGCACTCCTCACCTTGTTGGGGCTGTGTTATTACTGCTGAGATGTTGTGGTCTGAGGATCAGCTCGTGCATGAAAATTCACTCGGAAGACAAAAAAGCACATCAACGTTCAGTCTTGGCCTGTCCGTCGACCATTTATGACGTGTTTTTTCACTTGATGCGCGCATCTCGCGTTACCTCTGCTGCTTGGAGCCGGCATTTTTCCGACCAAACCATTCTGCATACAACAAGAAGTGTGTGAAATCTTGGGTCTCGAGCATTCCTGTGAGAGCTATTTGTGCGTGCGTACATATGAAGAAAGGTGAAATCCAAGGGTAGACGATAATTGTCTAACCTGTTCTAATCACGCAGTGAGGTAGTTTTGTGGGAAACTATTCAAGTGGCTCGATTCCTCCATATTTTGGGAGTGTGTACTGATTCTACGTTTATCTCTAGTGTAGAATCAACATTTGTGACGAAGAATACGAAAGAGTGTTTATCATCAATTAGGTGCTCACAGTTTCACATACTGTTCATCGTGCGTAGTGCATCGGAAACCTGTTCTATTGAAGTTTGCCTAACGGACCGGTCATTTTAAAGGATTTGAACAAAATGTTACTGCGAAATGGCATAAGGTAAGTGAACAATGTTTGTTGAAGTCGTTTGCCTAGATATTCTTTTTAAGTCGATTCGCTTGCTTCTAACGCATTCCTTTCTACCATGCAACGATGCAGCATGATAACCAATATCTGCATAATTTATAATCACGTCGTTGTTTGCTAAATGGCATCCAGCAGCAGCAGCAGCAACAGAAGAAGATGATTAGGCGTGTTGCTTGCATCTATGGCGACGTTGCTTGACGGCCGGTACGCGCCGTTTTTCTCTTGGAGGTACCATACTAAGAGGCCTGTTTAGTGGCATGTTGCAACCTATATAAAAATACGTACTGTTAGAATACAGGCCCGGCTCGGAGATTTTCAATGATTTCGTAGGAAATTTGTCAATGAAAATCATAAATGACTTAGAGATAATTCTTATGAGAGGTCAATTTAATTAGCAGCGAAATGATTTTTGTAAAACATCAATTTCATTTCAATATCAATATAATGCCCTGGCGAACTTTTTTCTCGAAGGGGAATATGTATTTGATAAGACCTGCATTAGAGCTTTGAATTTGTACTATTTTACATCTTATTGATATGTTTTGAAAACACGAAGAGTGCATGTAAGTTTATTTTATAGAGTATTTATAATACCAACAGAAACCCATGGAATTACGTGTTAAAAGGTTATGTTGAACTGCACAATTTTAGATTTAGCCGCTGTAAGCTAAACACATCAGTGAGATTTTAACATATTCATTTGCAGTGTTAAGCTTTTTATCAAGGTAAATTTCAAGATAATAAAGTAGACACAATGATAAATCACTGACTGTGATTTTAATTGTCTTTGCCTTTTCAATAATATGAAGTCGGTTATTGCTCTGATTTTTCACATTCAGATATTTTACGGGATTGTAAAACATTGTAGACATCAATAAAATAAACTTATGTAATTTCTACAGAATTCACGTTGCAAAATACATAAATGAATAAATGTACATGACAAAATAAAAACGGAACACAAATTATGCCTATTTTATCCTACGTATAACCATTGTTGTAAGTAAATTTGATCTACAGTGATCTACATATAAAAACGATTTTCTCTCTGTCTGTCTGTCTGTCTGCCTGACCCTCATGGATTCTGAAACTACTGGACCGATTGGCATGAAAATTTGCATACAGGGTTTTTTTTGAATCGGGGAAAGTTTTTGGCATGCCTGAAACCCCACCCTCACTGGGAAGGGGGCCTCCCATACAGATGAATGTGCAATGCACTTTTCTATGGAGCTGTTCGTCAAAAAACAGAGTAGGCGACTTCTTTCTGAAACACCTTCTTGGTGGTTCCGGAGAGACAAAGGGTTTGGCGACTAAGGGAAAGTTGTTTAGTGGGTCGAGAGAAGTCCTGGCTTTCACTTTTTTTTTGTAGAAGACGGCCCTTAAACCCACGCTATCTGGTTCAAGTGTCAGTTGAGCAGATTATCCTCCATGGTTAACAAGAAAAAAGTACACCTTATTCTTCTGAAATATTGTTTATTACTTGTAGAGAAAACGTAGTGAATACTAACGATATAGGGAAAATTGTGTGTTTTCAGCTTGTTCTCTTCGTCATGGTTTTTTTTTAAAGTTAATGACCTCAGAGTTGGTCTTAAATCCTTTCCAACCAAATTGAACGACCAAGTTTCAGAAAATTTGGCCGACAAAAACCCCTCATGAAGAAGAGAACAAACTTGCCGATAATATCCAACATCATCCTATTTGGAAAACTTTCCGAGCAAAATTTATCTATATACTTATCAAAATTGTAGGCATAATCTGATACTAACAATAATAGTAGCTATACTGATTTTATATTTATTTATTTTTGCAAAATTATTCGTCATAAAGTTTAACTGTTACGCTGAGGATTGTTTTTTTAAATATCTCTTTAACTTCCTACAAAAATAACTATACAAATGTATAGTTATCAATCAATTTTAATATATGTTATTTCACTCCCCACGGAAGAAAGTTGATCTCAACTTAAAGCTTTGTATTTCACAGGTAGAAATCGAAAGAGTGTACAACTTCAAGTATCTAGGCCTAGTGTTGGACCCTGTTCTTTCTCGGGGTTGTCATATTGATCAAGTGTTAAGGAAAGTTTCAGCTCTTTGTGGATTAATGTTTCGCGTAAGATCATTTGTTCCTCGTAATGCACTTCTGAAATTTTGTTTCGGATGCATACATTCTCACCTCCAATACCTTATCATTGTTTGGGGTCATGCCTGCAAATCGAAACTCAAAAAATTACAAGTCCTGCAAAACAGGTGTTTAAAAATTATCTACCTTTTGCCACGATTATATCCTACGCAACAACTTTACACAAGCTTTAAGCATAACGCGTTACCAGATAGATAGATCCAAAATCAACACCCTACTAATTTGAAAATGTAAATCCATATCAACTGCCAGTTTTCCCTTGTAATGTCTACACGCTGTTTAGTTTCACATTTTTAGGTTTATTATTTAGTCTATGCGTTTATTAGTATATTATTTAATCTTTAAATTTAGTTATTTTGTCAAATTTCGGGATCCCTTCAAAGGAACAAAGTTCCACTGGGATCCCCATTTTTCTTCTTCTTCTTCTTCTTCTTCTTCTTCTTCTTCTTCTTCTTGGCGTAACGTCCTCACTGGGACAAAGCCTGCTTCTCAGCTTAGTGTTCTATGAGCACTTCCACAGTTATTAACTGAGAGCTTCCTCTGCCAATGACCATTTCGCATGTGTATATCGTGTGGCAGGCACGAAGGAAATTTCCTTTACGAAAAGATCCTGGACCGACCGGAAATCGAACCCGTCACCCTCAGCATGGTCATGCTGAATACCCGTGCGTTTACCGCCTCGGCTATATGGGCCAGTTGAGCAGATTATCCTTTATGGTTAAGAAGAAAAAAGTACACCTTGTTCTTCTTAAATATTGTTTATTACTTGTAGAGAAAACGTAGTGAATATTAACGATATAGGGAAAGTTTTGTATTTTCGGCTTGTTCTCTTTTTCATGTTTTTTTTTAAGTTAATGACCTCAGAGTTGGCCTTACATCCTTCCTAACCAAATTGAACGACCAAGTTTCAGAAAATTTGGCCGACAAAAATCCCTCATGAAGAAGAGAACAAACTTGCCGATAATATCCAACGTCATCCTATTTGGATAACTTTCCGAGCAAAATTTATCGATATATTTATCAAAATTGTAGGGATAATCTGATACCGTAAACTGGGGTGTAGCTGATCAGTGGGGTGAACCTGATCATTCAATTACCCACGGATATGGACTTTCAAGGAAGTTACCATTCCATTTCAATGTTACGTCATTGGCACGCGAATGGATAAAATATAATGGCTTCTTCCTTGAAAGTCTATATCCGCGGATAATTGAGTGATCAGGTTCACCCCACTGATCAACTACACCCCAGTTTACGGTACTAACAATAATTGTAGCTATACTGATTTTATATTTACATATTTGTTTTTGCAAAATTATTGCAAAAATTGTCTGTAAAATATGCAGACCAAGTAAACAGCTCTCTACCAGATCTATGCAGAATTATTGAAGTCTATTATAATTTCTATTTCTATAAGTCTGGAACCACCTCCAACCCTGGATAAAAACCCACAACTATTCATACCATGCGAGCCTGGTAGCAAATCCCACCCGGGCTCCCAAAGGCACCTGCTTTGCTGCTGGGTCTAACCTATCATCATGCCTACATATACGGATGCTGCACGTATCAAACCCATACGAAAACCTCAAGTCGGCAGTAGCCATTGGAAAATAAAATTCGATTGCATTAAGAATTGATTGGTGGCGAACGTTTTTCCAAGAAAGACTTCTTCTTGCAAGTTCCGTTTGGGAGATTTGCAATGGTCTTCTCATCCCTGCTACGTATGCGAAAGGGGCAGTCGGTCAGTTCAGTGCTTTTGTACGTATAGTTTTTACTCTTTCTCGTGATCATCCATCCATTTTCGTTCTTATGGGCAAAGTTTCTCGATTCGTATGATTTATTCTTCTCTTTTTGGCGCTTTCCGACCAGTTCAATTTTTTCGGTTTTGCTTCTGCGTCTGCTGTTTTTCTTGTTTCCCGGCGGTTGAGCAGCCATATTGATCTCAGCAATTTTATCGGAAATCTCACATTGATACGCAAAAATCTCATGTTTTTGTTTCACTGAGTTCAGTTTCAATTTTGTGAAACACTGGTCGAGCATGGGAATTAGATACATTCAATTGCATTAGGTTTGTCTGTTATGGAAAATGAAGTACTCACATTTACAGTATTTTCAAAAGTTATTAAACTACTTTGACAATAATTCACTTTGTGATAACTCACTTATACAGGGTGTTAGGTTCGTGAGTGCAAAGTTTTTAAAGGGTGATAGAGGATCATAAATGGTGAAAAAAATTGTTCTACGCATATGGTCCAATCTCAACCGTTACGTAATTATTGAACTTTTCATGTTTTGGATTATTATTGCCTTAAGTGGCTATAACTTTAAAATGGTCAAATTTATCGCACATTTTTTACTTTTATTCGAAAGATTAGGAAAAGTGTACCAATTATGGTTATAGTACCAATTATTCGTCATAGGTAATTTTCATCCTTTAACGATGTAAATCATCAAGGAAATGTGCATAACAGAGCACGTTCACAAAAGATGGTGTCACTCATTTAAACTCCACATTTTTCTCAAATTATGGTAGAAATAAATAATTTTCCCTAAAAATTCGCCTTCCTTGCACCCTTTATCGCTGGTACACTAAGTTATGGCTAATCCCATAAAGAATACATGCAAATAGTGCGAAAAGAAACCGAAGTAAAAAAAATGTAACCATAACTGGTACAGGGTGCCCATCATTGGCACACGCTGTAATAAATACGAAAACTAGTTTTGGTTCCGTTTTTATATTTTTCCTGTAAAGCATAGAAACTAATCTATCTTCTAACATATTGATGGCATTCGTTATTTTTGTCTTTCCGTTATTTTTGTACAAATAGTTTTCCTTAGGTAGTGCCATAACTGGTACAGGCACCCTATTGAATTTTCTATGGAATGGCATCTTTGAATCGATTGGTTTAGTTGAATAACTAAGTTTTCTAGAGCAAATAGCTCAAAAGTAGTGTGTTTTAATTTGTTTTTGTGGATTATCTTAAATGCGTAATAAATTAGGCAAAGTTGTGCTCCCTGTTCCACTCTACAATTCGTTCTTTGACACCACGCTTCTAGCTCTTATCGTTTTCCTGCAATTTTGATTTAAACGTGCGGCAAAGTGCGCAAAAACATGCTGAACTTGACAGTTGCAAATTTATGACCTGAAACGCGATGTTTGAATCAAAATTGCAAGAAAATGATAAGAGATAGATGTTTGATGGCAAAAAACGAATTGTAGAGTAAAACAGGAGCCACAACTTTGCCTTAGAAAGAGTTTCAATTTATTACGCATTTTTCAAAGATAATTGACAAAAACAAAAAAAAAAACAAACAAAAACTTAGTTATTCAACTAAATCAATCGATTCAAAGATGCTATTTGATAGAAAATTCAATAATCTTTCGAATAAAAGTAAAAAATAAAACTGCAATAAGTTTGACCATTTAAAAGTTATAGCCACTTAAGGCAATAATAATCGAAAACATGGAAAGTTCATTAACCACGTAACGGTTGAGATTGGACCATATGCGTAGAACATTTTTTTTTACCATTTATGGCCCTCTATCACCCTTTAAAAAGTTTGCATTCGGGAACCTAACACCCTGTATAATTTATAGCTTTATCTTTCTGTTGTTGGATCCTACTATCATAATCTTTTATCAGGACATGAATTCACAACAAACGATTCACGCCAAGGACATTTCTATGCTTTCATAAGTAGCAGAGGCGTAGCTAGGCTTTCTTGAAATAATACTTTGTGTGAAAACATCATAGTGAAGTTCAGAAATTCATGCCATGCCGTTATTCCGTGGTTATTCCGTGCCGTTATTTCTGTATCGGCTTGACTCGGCGCAAACGAACTAAAAATTTCATCATTCAGCGAATACTCATCGGATCGATTTTTTTTACAGTTTACTCGTATATAGTTTGTAATAAAAGGACAAAGAACATCAGAATGGTCCCTGTGGTCGGAGCTATTTCGGTGGGTAACTGGGTCAGATTCTCATATAAATGGCTGTTTTTTGGTACACATACAGGGGATGGCCAAATATTTGGGATAGGCAACTTATTTTTCTCTTACAAAAAAGTTCAACAAGCTGTAACTTTTTATAGAGTGCATCAAAAATTCTCAAATTTTAGCAGTTTGTCAACCTATTATATGTGCATCATTGGTACAAATTTGAGCCCGATTGGTTAATCTGTCGTGAAGTTAGAACCGTTCTCGTAAAACACTAATTTTTAGAGAACTTATTTTTGTACTGTCATATCTCGGAAACCAGTGAACCGAATTGAATGAAATTTTGAACGTTTATCAACAACATATTAATGCTTGAAAAGGTTTCAAAACATGGGTACTTTTTAAACGTTGAACAAATTTGCGATGGATTGACACTTTTTGGATTTTTTTTGAAAAATTGTACATTTTTTACATCAATGTGATAAATTTATAGTTTCGATATCCAAAGATGTTCTACTTCTGTTCTCAAGATATCTTTAATAGAATATTATACCTAGAGCCTATTTGGATTAAAGGAAGAATACATTTAGTAATTTTTGTGTGATATTGTAAATTTGAGTTATTTTCCTCTATATAGGTGAAAAGGTCAAAACACGATAACTTTATTCATCGTGAGAAAATGTTAAGTTTTATAATGTCGTCATAAGTATCGATATATTGTTGATAAACGCACAAAATTTGATTCAATTCGATTCACTGGTTTCCGAGATATGACAGTTCAAAAATTAGTTCTCTAAAAATAGTGTTTTACGATAACGGTTCTAGTTTCACGAAAGATTAACCAATCGGGCCCAAATATAAACCAATGATGCACATATAATAGGTTGACAAGCAGTCAAAATTTGAGAATTTTTGATGCACTTTATTAAAAGTTACAGCATGTTGAACTTTTTGTGAGAAAAAAAAAGTTGCCTATCCCAAACATTTTTGCCACCCCCTGTAGTGTTTTCAATTATGATTTGCAAATAAATTCACTTTATTTTCATTAAAACTTACACCTCTACTATCGAACATTTTTATTGAACAGTTTTGAGTTGTATGGAAACTACCGGATGTGGCCACTTGACTAATCTTATTAGCGATATTCTTAAAGATAGTTTGGCAATAGCTTTGTAGAACATTTAAACATTCCACTGACTCTAAAAAATAAACCTGATAAAATATCCATGCTTAAAATGTGCTTATATGGGATTATGTTTTAAAATATAGACTACGGATGCTCTTTTATTACATCTTAAAAAAGTATAAAGACGATGTCGAAATTATTCCTTTGGTAGGGACTGTATTTTGGGATATTTTGGCCCTCCTTGACAATTTTATTATTAACCATAACTGTATTTTCACATGTTCCGCCAGAATTTGACCGCGTTTTGGACATTTCTGTTTTGTTCAGGGAATTTCGGTCCTTGGCTCGCTAAACCATACCGACAGTCGTTCCATACTTTTTTGCGCAATCTCTGATGGATACCTCCTATTTTCCTTTAACGATTTTGCAAAATTTGCTGTCCAAATTTAACTTGGACGCACCTGGTTTTCTGCAGCGTCCGGGTGAGTCTATCAGTGTGTTATGCTTATCAAATCGTTTGACAGTAAAAACGCTAACACTGTAAACTGTAAAAAAAGCAAAAAGTTTGTCGGACACAACGGTTAAAAGAAGGCAAAATTGTATAGGAAACAGTAATGGTAATTACGCATATAGCCGTGAATATGTAACTTCAAGGAAGTACCGTTGTTCGAAAGCATGTATTGGGTAAACTATTATACAAAGCACAAACTCAAGGATCGATTCCCGATCCGAACGGAAAATTTTGTCGAATTCCAAAGAAAGCCCTTCGTTTTATAACTCTGTAAGTGCTAAACGACCACTAAATTGTAAAGATGCAGGCCAAGTTGCAATGATACGTAAAGTGTGAAAGAAGACAATAAAAAGGATTTAAGATTATTTTCAGTCGTTTTTTTTTCATTCGACCTTTCGACCTTTTGACCATTTGTCATTTCGACCTTTTGTCCTACTTAATTTTTTATTTCGACCTTTTTACTCTTCGACTTTTTGAACCTTCGACCTTTCGACTTTTTGGCCGTCAACCTTTTGATCTTCGACCTTTTGGCCTTCGACCTTTTGTCCTACAACCATTGATCGGTTCTATGACAAAAGGTCGAAGGTCAAAAGGTCGAAAGGACAAACGGTCCAAAGGTCAAAATGTCGGAAGGTCGAATGGTCAAAAGGTCGAAATAAAAAAAAATAACTAGGATAAAAGGTCGAAAATGCAAGTGGTCAAAAGATCGGAAGGTCAAAATGCTAATAAAACTAGGACAAAAGGTCGAAAGGTCGGTGGGTCAAAAGGTCGAAGCTTGTAATAAAATAATTACTAGTACAAAACGTTGAAATAAGGAAGGTTGAAAGGACAAAAGCTCAAAGGCTATAGTTAGTAATACAACAGAAAGAACTAGGATTCTTGAGGCTCAAAAAGCGGATTCCGAATTTATTCAAGTACCTGCAGCGCGATGATGCTCGCCATAAATATTTTTCGTCACTCATAATCATTTGAGTATTTTGATGGAATAAAAAGGAATGGTCAAAACAAATTCAAACATTATGCATAAACTATCAAAACATCAATGTCTAATAAGTACATTGAACTAGAGGTTGATAAAAACGTAACGTTGATTTCTTTTTTATTCTCCAACCACTTAACCTAATTTACAGCTCTTTTGTCCACTAAGGCACTACGTCAGCGATTCCAATTGGCAGCTGTCTTACGCTTTGTTCAGCGCCTAAATGTATTCTATTCTAATTCTACTATGTCGAACTGCTATCGCTTTTCTACCCTGTCCATGGTAGAATGATGAGCACAGTTGCTTGAGCAACTGACGGAAAATTACAAGTGCCGGGGCTGGAATCGAAGCCATGGCCATCCTGTTTTCTACAGGACATTTTAAAACAACGAATTTGTATAGTACACCTTACAGCAGAGATGCCATATTATTTTATCATAAATCTGTATCAATACAGATTTTTCTGTATCGCCGTATTTGAGGGTATAGCAGAAACCGAGAGTCATAAATTTTAGTAGAAACTATCATAAATATACTACTTTTTGAAGGTTTTTATTTTTACTGCTATTTATTATTCTTAAAAAGGTTTAAAAATGTGCAAATTTTCATAAATTTTTTAAAGCTTAAGCAGCAATTGATAAAGTTTTCATTAAAATTATGGAAAATCACTTTATACTTCATGCATTCTGGAGAAATCTATATCACTTTTCAAAAATATGTATATTTCTGTACTCTCTCTCTAAAATAAAAACTCTCATTTTTGAGTAACACCCATGCCGCACAGGGACTGTGTTGGAAACACACATTTTTTAAAATTGCTCGTACGCTCACATTTTTGCAAAATATCAATATTTTTCGGTATTTGAAGGTGGTTTATAAACCCAGTGAGGTTGCCATGTCGAAATTATTGCAAAATACATGCTCATGTGAGCGTACGAGCAAGTTAAAAAAAAATGTGTGTTTCCAACACAGTCATGTGCGGCATGGATGTTTACTAAAAATGTGCAGGCCGAACACATTTTTGAGCATAGCCGTTTTTGCGTGCTGTATCTTGTCTGTATAGAACGTCAAAAATATATAGAAAAATCTGTATACCTGGCATCTCTACCTTTCTTCTTCTTCTTCTTTGTGGCTCTACGTCCCCACTGGGACTTGGCATGCCTCGCTTCAACTTAGTGTTCTTTGAGCACTTCCACAGTTATTAATTGAAGGGTTTTCTTCGCCTGCCATTGCATGAATTTGTATATATACACTATTCTCAGGGAGTCGAGAACATTTTCCCGACCGGAACGGGAATCGAACCCGTGTAAAAAGATAGGACAAGTAATGATTCCGCTTCAAAATTACTTGAGCGGTTCGCAGATGGCAAGTAAGGAAAAAAAGTGTAACGCCAGTAACGCTTCCCGTGCGAATCGAATGAAGCTGTCACTTTTCCGAAAGGAGAAATTTTACTTGAGCGCTCTACTTGGGATATAGAAACTTAGGTTAACATAAAATGCTTAAATCTATCAAATTTGATTTGGTAAAACGAAATATTTTGCATGAGTCGTTAATATAGATATTACCTGACCAATTTACCTTTTGATTGCTTGACAAATATATTTCCATGCTTAATGGCTTGCAGTCAAAAAAGCCCAAAATCACATATTTTGCCCTATAAATTGAGGTATAGCTTAAAATTGTGACGTGCTGGAGAAAATCGGAGCCCGAAGTCGGATTCAGCGGTCCAAAATCTGTCAGATACACATAAGTTTGCTGCTCTTGAGACAAAAAAATGTTGCGCTGTGTTATTTTTAGAAAATTAGAACTGCCATTCCTTTTTTAAAGATTTCCTAAAATAACGTTATGATTATTTCGTATTTCGAATAGATTATTTGAGGCTGTTGTTAAATTAACGATACACTCCTTAGTGTTATGTGCATCATATATTTCGAAAATTTACACGATAGGTGTACCAACGAATATTCTTTTACCAAACTGCTGTGGAAGTACAGAGTATTCCAAGCAACAACAACGGTTGTTTAATGATGGTAAGGACGCAGCCGGTATTGATATTGATTTTATGCAATTCAGTATCATAATTTACATTTTATATAACTCATTTTGGTATCATAATGGGCAATTTTTCCGAACTGGCTCATTATGCAACTGAAATGAGTTGCATAATGAAAAATAGTTGTATAATGTTCATAATTCAACTCATTTGAGTTGTATTATGAACATTATGCAACTCAAATGGGTTGCATTATGAAAAAAATCATTGCATAAAATTTTGTATGGAAATCGTTGCAAAACTCGATTTTTTCAACACTCTTCGTATTTATCCAACTCTGCAAGCCTCGTTGGATAAATGTACGTCTCGGCTGAAAAAATCAACTTTTTGCAACTCGTTACATAAATAACTATTATTCACGTTGAGCTCTTGAATTGTGTACAATGCGTATCAAAAACGACTAGGAAGTTTCACGCCCCATTCATTGGTTCGTAGTGCATCGATTGATCTGGTCAATCACGGAAAAGCGATTACGATGTGTATGGGACACATTCTACCGTGACGTTACAACGTTTTGACGCATTCATAGTCGGATTTTTCACTATAACTCATGAAAACGAGCGTAAACCTTAAAATATTTTTTCATATTCGGATTCCTTGTAAAATTTCTGATATATTTGACCTATTGAACATTTAGTTTTCATCAGAAAAACGTGTTCAAAATGCGTATTTGTAGCGTGACGTTACAACGCGCTAGAATCCGACCCTCTCTAACGCACTACCAACAGCTCAAAAAATCTGCTCGGATTTTTATGATATTCTGATTTTTTTTCCACCATTGAAATTTATTGGTTTGCTCTTCAATTCAATGGAATAAAACATTTGAATTTCGGATTTGTTTTTGGATAATCGACTTTTACATTTCGTGACGTTACAACGCCCGTTCAGCTTCAAACAGGGTTCTGCTCGCGTTGTAACGTCACGAAAATGCACATCATGTTAGAATCAGAATAATCAACCAAATTTACCCAAATTTGTGAATACATCATTGCATTATCTTCACTGCTTCAAGGGGGACTTTATTCTATTGAAAATCCGTTTTGTGATAAATGGCTCGGAGGGCCAAGTTATTGCTATCAGTAGTATGAAAACTCCTTCATGAAGGTTAATGGTACCCATCTTCGGCCTAGTACCACCCACATTCACCTAATTTTGTCCCAAAGACTAAACCGTTGATATTCGTTACTTCGCACCGCCAGATATTTAGATTTTGCAGCATGAAGCTAATCATGCCGTCGAATTAAACATTTTTTCAATAATTTATGCAATGTCATTGATTCAATTAAAAACGCTTTAAGATGTGCGAGCAGTTTTTGAACCAAAGACATACCTGAGGATCTGCATACCACTTAGGGGCATCAATTTCTGTGCCTCCAGAGATAAATAGACCTAATTCTGACAAAATAAAAACCATCCTATATATGTCAGAGTCATAATTACTTAGAGAGTTAGTGTCTTTGGTAAAGTTGTATGATAAGTCAAAAACTTACAGCTGATTTACTATTGGATGTGGGATTCTGACACACTGGGCGACGCTAATTAAAAGTTTACAATAGTTTACAAACGATTAGAATTTCCCAAAAAGTTTTCAACAAATTTTGACTAATTCAGAAACTATTTTTTGGCAAAATTTTTGGGCACTCTATAAAAAGTTACAACATGTTGAATATTTTTTAAATATAAAGTGCATGATTTTTCAAAATTTCAACTACCACTAGTCAAGTAGTCAGTTAGAAACTTGAACCGAACGGCTTTTAAACTGAAAATTCTTGACAAGATAAAAAACTTTTCCAAAGACATCAACACTAAAAGTCTAAAGTCTAAATAATTAGAGTCCTGAGATATATGAGTTACAATTTCGTAGGTGTTACGTCTGTTTGTCGGTGATTCTCGTTATATCAAAAACAGATGTAATACTGACGTGATATCCATTCCATATATTTCAAGATCCTAACTATTTAGACAGTTGGTGTCCTCGACAAAATTGTTTGGCTGGTCAAGAACTTTCAATTGATGGGCCGTATGATTTCAAATCCTTCCACTAGGAGGCGCTAGAGGGCATACACATTTTTAGTTTTACTTATCTCAGGATCGTGAAAGATGGTTGCTTCATTAAAGTTGTTTAGTAGATCAAGGACTTTCAGTTTAATAGCCGTATGGTATTAACTTATGCCACACAGTGGTGGTAGTTGCAAATTTTCAAAAGCATGCCAATTTTATTAATTACCCAAAACACATTCAAAAAGCCGTAACTTTTTATAAAATATATCAAAAATTCTCAAATTTTGACTGATAGTTCCTCATCTTGTTATTTGAAATTTCTACAAATTTGGACTTGATTGGTTAGCTCTACACAAATATGGAACGCTTTAAGAAGAATCATATTTTTGACTGTTGTTCTATTAACTCTTATATCTTAGGAATAAGTGAATCAAATCAAATTAAATTTTGAAAATTAAGAATTACATATTGATCTTTGATTACTATTTGATTTGAATACAATGTGTCCAAAGTGAAAAAAATTGCAGCATGTAGAATACTTTTCAAGAAATTCTAATCCCTTTACTGCTTTTGCAAAATGGAAACTAACGTCTTATAGTGGCAATATCTCGCATCTATTGGTAAATCAACTGCAAGTCCTTTACTTACCAAACAACTTTGCCGAAGAAATCGTATTTCTATAGGGATCCTGAGATGTATGAAATTAAAAATTTGTAAGTTCTCTAGCGCCGCCTGTTGGTGGAACTTTAAATCCAACTATCCATCAACTGTAAGTCTTTGACCAACTTAATAACTTTGTAATTTCGTCAGTGTTTCGTCTGTTGGCTACTGATATCACAGAAATTTTCGGTTTGAGTGGTATTTGATTACGATTAAAAAATTTACAATATCACAGTACAATTACATCGTAGATTTTGGCCAAACACCATCTCCCCCGTCCTTTAACCCTTCAGCGCGCGCGCTGTTGTAAAAAGTACAACACTACCAAAAAACCTCGCTCGTCGTATACAGCGCGAACGCGGTGCAGTTTCGATTGCTTGATGGCGCGCGTCCTGAAAGGTTAAAAGTCTACGTAGTTTATGAACGGACAATGGTACGCAATTTATAAACGATATCTTGAAAAAGAGCTCATACACAACGAGAACGAAACTGTTTTGAATATAGAACTACGTTTGTTCAATTCAGAAGCCGTTAAAGCCAGCAAGATTTGGTCTTTTCCACAGAACTTTTTTTCGTGACGTTACAACGCAAACTTCAACCAGGTGAAACTCAGGCTTCCGTGAACCGATTTTCTTTCTTTTGGTCTTATTTGAAAGATCTTTTCGAGTACAAAGAGCATACAAAATTTCATATTTGTAACGTTTTCCGTATTTGAATAAAATTTAAAAATGTTGATTTTTCGTGACGTTACAACGCAATAAAAACCCATACTATGATCAGCCATATTTCAGAGTTGTAAAGTCTTCCGATTAAAAATCTTTTTATGCTAAAAAATCTACATACATTCATCTACAAATGATAGAAGGCTTTTGCTAAATCAGTGTGTTGCTGTTTAAGATACGACAGTTTGGATGAAAAGTGTGCCTAAATGACTTAAAATCACGATTTTAATGTTAATCTTAATCGTCGTTCAATTTATATTTATTGTCATACTAATATCATGTCGAATACATTTTTGGATGGCAAAAGTTATGTAGAATGTGATAAAAATGTCAAATATGCCATAACTCAACTTTGAAAAATTGTCATACGGGGCCCGTAGAATGTGTCATGGTCATCTATGGTTAGCTTATGCGCATGACTATCATTAGGTAATTCTAGGTACGCTTGGGATTCATTTCTCTGATAAAGCATCCTGCCTAATACGAAGTATGTCCTCAGTGTTAAAGGGAGTTTTATATAAGACGCTGTCCATAAACTACGTAGACTCGTTTTTGGTCATCTCAGAAACCTCCACTCCCCTCCCCCACCGTAGACTTTCACCCATACAAAATTTTTAAAATTTGTTTGAATCGTAGACTTTGGTCAGAAACCCACTCCTCCCCCCTTCGAGTGTACGTAGTTTATGGACAGGCCCTAAGTAATGACTGAGAGATGCTTTATTTTGCGAACAGAAATCTTGCCAAAAGAGATTGCAATGTCTATACACACAGACAACGAACGTCGATTCGATTTCCATGTCTACGATTGATTGCAATTTTTTCGACCACTGAGGCATTTGATTGCTAATCCATTAGTGTTTCCGTTAATATCACTCATCTCGTCAGTTTGAGCACCCTGAACTAGAACGGGTCATTTCAATGGAAATGGACTGTGCCGCAATGAGAGAAGAGGAAATATTCCCATCGCTCAAACCCTCTAACTAGCGTAGCAAGTTTGCTAAAAGAGAGGCAAAAAATACACACAACCCCGCTAAGATAAATCGTGGCTAACCCAGGTCAGGGGAAGGGCCTGCGATTATTTCCGTTGCGGATATTTGTAAGAACGCCACTACCTTCATTGAAAAGCCAGGTCATTGTTCTCCGAAAATAGAAATGCTTCAAAATTATGTACACGGCGATTAAATGCAATTTGGAAAGCTTTTTGATGGATTCTCCTACGCTTTTTAAAAGGTTCTCTATGTAGTTCATCATGCTAAATTGGGACTTCCACGATTATTTATAGGATCGATGGATGCTTTGAGATACGATTTGATTTGCATATTCAAAAGCGAACAACTTTCTGGAAAGCAGAAGTGATAGAGTATTTTATGGCCACGAAAAGGAACATGATTGACTCCCGTTTTCGCTAATGCTGAGTGAATGCAAAAGGAAACCATTTAAGCGGTATTTCCCTGTTTTTCAACAACCACATACACTGATCATCGAATGTAGGTAGTCTGGTGCAACCGGTCGCACGTTATCTCCAGAGGAGCATTCCCGACATTCCGCTTGTGGTGACGTGCTGGGTAAGGAAAAGCAGACCATCGTGCCACACAGATGTACAGATTCGTTGTTGCATTATAGCACACCACTCTTCGTGGGACGATGACTCGGTTTGAGATGAATCACTTGCCTGCTGAAGAGGTGCTCGGTGTTTGTGAAATTGTTCATTCACCTCGCCTCGCCTGCCATTTGAGCCAGTAAGCCAGCCAGTCAGCCAACCAGCCACGGTAATGCCGACGATCATCACCTCGCTCACACCTCGAAGATCGACAATGCCCATAGTGGTCGCCGCCATCGTACTGTAGCACCATGTGGTCCAGAGTTCAACCAGATGATTCCAACTGTGATAAAATTTCAAGTTACAATGGAAGCCCGTGCTAAGCCCAAAATTCAAGCCTAGTCAATGCGCACTTCACTTTTCGGAAGGGAACAGCACAGGAAGGGCAAACCTGCTTTCAATGATTGATTGTATTTCCACTCGTAAAACCAAAAACGGAAGTATGGTTTTGTCGAAAAGGTCTTCCGTAATTTTCATTTTGGAAAATGCGTATCTTAGATTCGCATTCCACATCTTGATCGATTGAATGTTGTTGGTTACTTTTTGTTCAAAGAGTATCGGTAAGCTTGGGTGAAATTGATCGACTTTACCCTGCTTAAGGTTGATTGGAACAAACATTTTATTTGAATCAGTGTCATTCGTGACCAGTGCACATTGGGCAAAATCAAGCCCAAAGGTGGAAAAAATTTAAAACTTTCTTAATACAAGACACTATGTGACCATCAATGGCTTATTCGAAAGCAAATTTTCTCAAGAATTGGTTGGTGGATGATTCATGTACGGGCAACTTCTCTGAAGCGAGTTATAGAGCCCGTTTTACCCTAGTTCCCCCTAAAATTTGTGAATTTCTGTTATTTTACAGCACTTGTTATGATTTTAATGATTATTTCGCTGGGATACCATCGCCCCACTGCCATTGAGTAACGTTACATACAAAAAGTTATTAGAATGTTGGAATTTTAGGGTGTTGTGGGGTAAACTAGGCAATGGTATATTTTCAAGGTAGAAATATTTTTTTTATTTTTATTTATGGTTTTTTACGTGACAATAACTAAATAAATGATCGAATACACATGGTTTATTCCTAAAGAAACCATTTTTAACGAATTTGATCTCAAATTATTTATTATATTTAAGTTTTCCCGCATACAAATATGAGTAGTTCCCATCCTTATACCACCGATTCCAAACATTTCCAAACGATGAGCCATTGCTTATATACTCCAAAAATATCCTAAATGTTGTTTGCGCATAGCCCCATAGACGGGAGGTGACGGCAGAATATATTTTTAGAGCTTAGTTTACCTAAACTCCCCTATAAACTTATTTTTTATTGTTTTTAAATTTAAACAACTTTAACTTGAAACTTCTATGCATGATATGAGTTAATATTGATGAAGAGCTAACCAGTGTTATCTCTGCATCCTATGAAATTTGGAAATTAAGGGTACAATGGGGTTAAATGAGAAAAAAACATTAAAAAAGCTTGAATGACCATATAAGTTGACAAATAGCTTGTTTAGCAGATAATTTCTATACGAATGATTCTTGTACTTACGACATTGCTTCAGCGGGGTGTAAAGCCTGTTTCACCCCAATTTCCCTAAAAGTATAATCAAAATGTTCCATTACAGTTATTATATCATTCATATTATAACATTCTGATTCCAATGAGTATACAGGGGATGGCCAAAATGTTTGGGATAGGCATCTTTTTTTCTCCCACAAAAAAAATCAACATGCTGTTACTTTTCATAGAGTGCATCAAAAAATCTCAAATTTTGACTGCCTATCAACCTATTATATGTGGCATCATTGGTACAAATTTGAGCTCGATTGATTAATGTTTCGCAAAGTTAGAACCGTTCGGGTAAAACACTATTTTTTAGACAACTCATTTTTGAGCAGTCATATCTCGGAAACCAGCGAACCGAATTGAATCAAATTTTGAACGTTTATTAACAATATATTGATACTTAATACGACGTTATAAAATATAATATTTTCTCACGGCGAATTAAGTTATACCGGGTTGAAATTTTTACCCATATCGCGGAAAATAAGTCAAATTTAGATTACCACACAAAATTTACTAAAAGTGTTCTTTCTTCAATCTAAATAGGCTCTAATATATCCGATTGGAAATAACTTGAGAAAACAGAAGTGGAAAATCTTTGGATATCAAAACTAAAATTTATTGACATTGATGTAAAAAAGTTACATTTTTTCAAGAAAATCACAAAAGCGTCAATCCATGATAACTTTTTTGAATGTTTAAAAAGTGTTTTAATAGTTTGTGAAGCATATATATATATTGATAGTGTACGTTCAAAATTTCATTCAATTCGGTTCACTGATTTCCGAGATATGACTGCTCAAAAATGAGTTGTCTAAAAAATAGTGTTTTACCCGAACGGTTCTAACTTTGCGAAAAATTTATCAATCGAGCCCAAATTTGTACCAATGATGCACATATAATAGGTTGACAAACAGTCAAAATTTGAGATTTTTTGATGCACTCAATGAAAAGTTATAGCATGTTGAACTTTTTTGTGAGCGAAAAAAAGTTGCCTATCCCAAACATTTTGGCCACCCCCTGTATATGAAAGATGTTATAAATATGACGTTTGGGGGATTATGGGACAAAATATGCTGCTGCTTATTTCTCGGAATTTTGGTATTGAAGATGAAGAAATTCATAATCAAAACGTGAAATAATATTAATAATCCATGTCGCACATTTCCATTATTCACTATTCCAACCATTTCATGATAAAGAGCGGTAGCGTGAATTTAAGAATATCCAAACTGCTGCTTGCCGATAGACTTTATGGGGGTTGTAGTAACAAGTCTCCAAAATGCATTCGTTATATTTTTGTTAACGAAATAACATCAAATAGGTATTTATTTTGTTTTGCTATACACTAATAATATGACAGTCTAATTCCACTTAGTCAAGTACACTACCCGTCATAAGTATATACTCAAAAAATGTATTGCAACAATATTGTATCGCATTTACTCACCTTGATATCTCCAATACCTTACAAAGATGCTGTCTGCATCAATGTTATTCAGAAGTCCAAAAGCAACAACTTTTCTGAAAGCGGCATTTTTGTAGGTGTTCTGGTTTTAGAGATATCGTGGTAGTTAGGGTGATTCAATATTATTGCAATACCTTTTTGTGAGTCTCTATTTATGATGGATAGTGTATGTCTTTTAGTAATAGATACTAGATTTCCTAAGCACATCTCTTTGCACATCTGATCATAATCGAAGTCACCTTCATCTGGCGTTGCGTTCATTGAAGCAGAATCTTCCCGTTTGTGGCGGTAGTACAATTTCATCGTTTTTATAAAGATATACTGCCGTGAATAGCATATCTGTCTCATTTGCATAGGAAATCCAGCAAAGATGGGACTGATATGCGATTCACGGTATCATACTGCCATTATATTTGACGATTTTTGCTCTGGGGATGACTTCCTTGCCAGATGTTCTCGAACAAAATTATGTCGTATATGCAGTTTTTCGCCTGCTTGTTCGCTAACGAAGATCAGTGGTGGATATGGTCAATGCAAAAGAAAAGTTTAGTAATTAATCAAGTTCAAATGCACAAAAAAACAAAACTCTTCAGGTTAGATATAAATTCCTCAAGATGTTGGTATTGACTTGATTTTTTGTATTCGGCTAGACTTTGCTGTACGTACTGTGCGAAATCGGACACCCTGTCCAAAAAGTCTTGCACCCTACATTACATACACTCAATTCTTTCTTTGCAAGGGTTGTTTTTCGACATAACTCAATCAATTTTTAATCAATCCACATTAAAATTGACGGTCAGCACTATCCGTATACGGTACGGAAAATCAAGTTTATATGTTGATACACACATCAGTTCTGAGGAAATGCTGTCGTTCATTTGACATTATGTTAAGGGAATTTCAATAATGCAAATCCCCGGACCGACAAAAAATCGAACCCAACACTCTCAGCATGGTTTTGCTGAATACTCGTTTAGCGCTTCGGCCATATGTGTTCTACCTGTGCATCAATCAGTCATTAATGAACTCGTATGGATATTATCTGCCAAACAAGCTATTTGTCAACTTATATGGTCATTCAAGCTTTTTGATTGTTTTTTTTTCATTTAACCCTAAATTTCCGAATTTCATAGGATGCAGTGATATTACTGGTTAGCTCTTCATCAATATTAACTCACATCATCCATAGAAGTTTCAAGTTAAAGTTATTTTAATTTAAAAACAATAAAAAATAAGTTTATAGGAGAGTTTGGATAAACTAAGCCCTAAAACTATATGCTGCCGTCACCTCCCGTCTATGGGGCTATGCGCAAACAATATTTAGAATATTTTTGGAGTATATAAGCGATGGCTCATCGTTTGGAAATGTTTGGAATCGGTGGTATAAGGATGGGAACTACTCATATTTGTATGCGGGAAAACTTAAATATAATAAACTAGCTGTCCCCGGCAAACTTTGTCTTGCCTACTGCGTTTTTTGACGTTTCATGTCCCTAGCCAAGCGCCCAAGTCCCCGTTCAAAATGTATGAAAACCCGATTTTCAAAAACTCAATTTTTCTATGTTTTTTGTCTCATAAAACCTTCCTTGGGTGAAAACTAACAGAACAAAACTAATACGACCAAAATCGGACCTTCCGTTCGCAAGTTATGCGCGGTCCCACGTATGCCACTGCATTTTTATATAGATAGATAGTTTGAGATCAAATTCGCCAAAAATGGTTTCTTTAGGAATAAACCATGTGTATTCGATCATTTATTTAGTTATTGTCACGTAAAAAACCATAAATAAAAATAAAAAAATAATTTCTACCTTGAAAATATACCTAGCCTAGTTTACCCCACAACACCCTAAAATTCCAACATTTTAATAACTTTTTGTATGTAACGTTACTCAATGGGAGTGGGGCGATGGTATCCCAGCGAAATAATTATTAAAATCATAACAAGTGCCGTAAAATAACAGAAATTCACAAATTTTAGGGGGAACTGGGGTAAAACGGGCTCTATAACTCGCTTCAGAGAAGTTGCCCGTACATGAATCATCCACCAACCAATTCTTGAGAAAACTTGCTTTCGAATAAGCCATTGATGGTCACATAGTGTCTTGTATTAGGAAAGTTATTAATTTTTTCCACCTTTGGGCTTGATTTTACCCAATGTGCAGTGTTTCATTTCGGCTAAAATATTAACGACACATAAGAAAGTGGTCATTCTTAATAAATAATTCTGAAAATCCCAGTGAAGTTTTTGCTTTTTTGGTATTTTTATTGTCAATTTTCTAACTTATTATGGAAAAATTGGATTTATTTATGGAAAATTCGAAGTTTTTTTTATGGGAAAAATGACTTTTTTTGTTGCAACAGTTGATTTATTCATTGCATTTTTGAT